>NC_080069.1:61936717-62536717 GCF_949987535.1 Balaenoptera acutorostrata | reverse complement strand
GTTAAGGCATTTGATTTGGTAAGGATCTAAACCAGAAAATGACAGGTAAAGAGACAAAAAGATACCTTATAAGGATATGTTGAAACACAGAAGCACATCCTTATCCTAGTCTGGCAAATCACAATCTTCTAGGAATTATAATAATCAGGAATTTGAATAATAAGCAGTAGGGGGTATGATGGATTTAATCGGGGCAACAAGATTTCAGAAAGCAAAATGGCACTTCTGGAAATATAGATATCTACAAGTAAAACTAGATCAATGTCTTGTAACTCAAATCAATATGTAATTTGGTAAACTACCTAAATATTTTATCCCTTGAAGCAAAAAAAGAGGCAGATGGGAGTATAGCTGAATTCCACAGCTGCCTCTTTTGAGGTGAGTTTTAAACCTGTAAAGTCACTGAGCATAAGTCAAAGCAGCTTGTCAAATAGGATACAATGGATTTCATTATCTACACTAATTCTCTAAAAGCATATAAATTTCTTTCAACAAATTTAGCACGAGACATAGATTTTATAAAAACCAACATTAAAACCAATGCAAAAGTGTGAAAGGCCTAGTTTAGTTTGAGAGCAGCTAAAGAGATATACCATGAAAAGTATACCGTCACCAGCCACCTGACTTATAAATGTGGAGAATATAAAGACATAATTGTTTAAAAGTTTGAAACAGAGATTGCTGAGGCAGGGAAATGGATCCTTCATACAGGCCTGGATCTTCGGGAAAGTGAAGGCTGACTGTGAATGGGCTGTCACCACTGATAGACTTCGATAAAAATGGGAAACACACAGCTATTGTATTTTACAAAAAATACTTAAATTGAGTACAAAATATCTAGAGTTCATTATACTGTCTAGACTGCTGCTCTTTGTGTTATGAATCTGAAGTTGATATCTTAGCAAATTAGCAGATCTGTGAGTGTTCCCTTTGGACTAACTGAAATTTCAAGCAGTTGATAGTTAGTGCTGACACAATGGATTCAACCGAATATCCTCAAAACAGAAAAGTCATGAAGACATTATCAAAGAAATCAGCATGCACTTTAAACCATGGTGTTTATAACTTTTTCTGAATGACTCCAACGTGGTAGAGCCACTCTTTTACATGCCTTAGTTCAAGGGATGGAAAGCCATCCACGAATCTGAAAGTGCTAGAAGTTGTGCTATTTTCAGATTGGGATCTAACTCATCCAAATGAGAGACCTCTACAACTGTCCTTCTTATATATAGCTCTAGATATTTGGTGGAAATGTTATATCTCTGTAACTCAAATAGAGACATGTTCTAAAGCCAGACATAATTAACTATTTTGAGCTAGCCAATAAAACTGACATTTGCTGAAATTCATCCTGGGCCTGAAATGAGTCCCCCTACCCCACATCCCTCCAGTTATCATGTGGGATTCAAGAGCAAAAATATTTTTTGTTAAAAATGTTCACACTGGTTACATTAAAAATAATCTACTAATGAAACTACTACACAAATTATCACCCTGAACTATTTAGGTCCAATCATGACTGGATATGCCCTCTATGCTGGATAATTACAAGGACATATTGCTGCTAGAACGCCATTCTGGCACACTGTTAGAAGATGGATTAATCTTACTTCAGACTGTTTTCCTGTTGTTGTCGTTAAAAATGAGACACAATGTTGGCAATGATGTCCTGATGGACGACTAAACATTTTTGGACCTTGGAAGATCTAAAGTCTGCACCAAAATTGGCAAAATAAATACACTGTACAATATTAAACAACCGTTAAGTCTTAATTACTGGGAAAGAATGGCTTTTAGAAGAGTTTCCTCAATTGGCCCTTTATGTTTAATATAGTAAAGATGGCTTTATGACCACAATATATGAGAACAAAAAAGATACTTTGTGCACCATCTGTTTCACAGCAGTTATATACTATTTGCTTTTAAAAACTAGAGCTTTTGGGCTTCCCTGGTGGCACAGTCGTTAAGAGTCCACCTGCCAATGCAGGGGACACGGGTTCAAGCCCTGGCCCAGGAAGATCCGACATGCCATGGCGCAATTAAGCCCGTGTGCCACAACTACTGAGCCTGCGCTCTAGAGCCCACAAGCCACAACTATTGAGCCCATGTGCCACAACTACTGAAGCCCACACATCTAGAGCCCATGCTCCGCAACAAGACAAGCCACCACAATGAGAAGCCCATGCACCACAACAAAGAGTAGCCCCCGCTCACCACAACTAGAGAAAGCCCGCACACAGCAATGAAGACCAAGTGCAGCCAAAAATAAATAAATAAAATAAATAAATTAAAAATAATTTTATTTTTTAATTAGAGCTTTTAAAATGGGAACAACTTGACAAATACTTGTCATGGAATTTTTAGACCATTAAGACAAAATATAATGAAAAACAAGAAAGGAACACTGCTCTTCACTACACATAATAAGGGGGAAAGAAACAACTCTTAAAGCTCATCATCTTAGCACAAAATTGCTCTCTTATTTAGGACTGGGTTATTGGAGCAATTGTTAATGTTGTTTAGAAAAATATAGAGAACAAAACTCCATTGTAGATAAAGTGACTGAGACCTTGGTTAAAGAATACTTGTTATCTTAAACATTATTTGAAAATGGGAAATAACAAAGATAAAGCAGAAAAAAAAACTACTTTATGGTTTTGATTTTTTGGCTCTAGAGTATAATCTGTGAAGAATTTTATGCAGGATGTTCAGAGATATTTCATAAACTTTATCCCATTTATATCATTTAAAGTTTAAAAAAAATCAAAAGAGGCATCATATTATCTAAACTTTGAAATCTAAGACAAAATGTGGATTTCCTGACTTCAGTGACACTGCCCTATCAATTGGTCTAGGTACTGCCCTTATATTATGTCTGATTATCTCTGAAGGACATAAATCAAATATCAATATTTAACCGTAAAGATCACTGCTATACATTTTTCAGATTCTTGATTTGCCTGACACTGCTGTATTTTTAAAAATTGAAGAAATATAAGAATGAATATTATATTACAGAAGATTGTTTTCTTCTTCGTACTTAATTTTCCAAATTTTCCCCAATGATCATGTATTACTTTTGTAATCTGATAAAAAACATAACATTAAAAAGAAGTGCTACATCGTTGCCAGGTCTGTGGGTGTGTCCAGCGGGCGGGCTGTCTTTGCGGACCCTGCCCCGTGACTGGGAGGGACCTGGTAACCTGGCATGGGATGCAGATGAGGACATGATGGGGCAGCTGCCCACTGGCATCCTCTGCACTGCCCTCTGCCGCCCACCCGGCATGGGAAGTAAAGATCAAACTGAAATGGAGGGAGGCACAGAGGCACAAGCTGGCGGAGTGATAGGAAGCACATGAACCAGGGCCAAGAGGGTCTTGGTGCTCCGGCCGGGTGTCAGGCCTGAGCCTCTGAGGTGGGAGAGCCGAGTTCAGGACATTGGTCCACCAGAGACCTCCCAGTCCTTTGTAATATCAATCGGTGAGAGCTCTCCTAGAGATCTCCATCTCAACGCTAAGACCCAGCTCCACTCAATGACCAGCAAGTTTTAGTGCGGGAGACCCCACTGAAAACAACTAGCAAGACAGGAACAAAACCCCACCCATTAGCAGAGAGGCTGCCTAAAATAATAATAAAGTCACAGACACCCCAAAACACACCACTGAACACAGTCCTGCCCACCAGAAAGACAAGATCCAGCCTCATCCACCAGAACACAGGCACCAGTCCCTTACAACAGGAAGCCTACACAACCCACTGAACCAACCTTAGCCACTGGGGGCAGACACCAAAAACAACAGGAACTACGAACCTGCAGCCTGTGCTAAGGAGACCCCAAACACAGTAAGTTAAGCAAAATGGGAAGACAGAGAAATACACAGCAGATGAAGGAGCAAGGTAAAAATCCACCAGACCAAACAAATGAAGAGGAAATAGGCAGTCTACCTGAAAAAGAATTCAGAGTAATGAGAGTAAAGATGATCCAAAATCTCAAAAATAGAATGGAGAAAATACAAGAAACATTTAACAAGGAGCTAGAAGAACTAAAGAGCAAACAACAATGATGAACAACAAAAGAAATGAAATTAAAATTCTCTAGAAGGAATCGGTAGCAGAATAACTGAGGCAGAAGAACGGATAAGTAACCTGGAAGATAAAATAGTGGAAATAACTACCGCAGAGCAGAATAAAGAAAAAAGAATGAAAAGAATTGAGGACAGTCTCAGAGACCTCTGGGACAACATTAAATGCACCAACATTCAAATTATAGGGGTCTCTGAAGAAGAAGACAAAAAGAAAGGGACTGAGAAAATATTTGAAGAGATTATAGTTGAAAACTTCCCTAATATGGGAAAGGAAATAATCAATCAACTCCAGGAAGCGCAGAGAGTCCCACACAGGATAAATCCAAGAAGGAACACGCCAAGACACATAGTAATCAAACTATCAAAAATTAAATGCAAAGAAAAAATATTAAAAGCAGCAAGGGAAAAACAACGAATAACATACAAAGGAACCCCCATAAGGTTAACAGCTGATCTTTCAGCAGAAACTCTGCAAGCCAGAAGGGAGTGGCAGAACATATTTAAAGTGATGAAAGGGAAAAACCTACAACCAAGATTACCCAGCAAGGATCTCATTCAGATTCGACAGAGAAATTAAAAGTTTTATAGACAAGCAAAAGCTAAGAGAATTCAGCACCACCAAACCAGCTTTACAACAAATGCTACAGGAACTTCTCTAGGCAGGAAACACAAGAGAAGGAAAAGACCTACAATAACAAGCCCAAAACAATTAAGAAAATGGTAGTAGGGACATACATATTGCTAATTACCTTAAATGTAAATGGATTAAATACTCCAACCAAAAGATATAGACTGGCTGAATGGATACAAAAACAAGACCCATATATATGCTGTCTACAAGAGACCCACTTCAGACCTAGGGACACATACAGACTGAAAGTGAGGGGACAGAAAAAGATATTCCATGCAAATGGAAATCAAAAGAAAGCTGGAGTAGCATTTCTCATATCAGACAAAATAGACTATAAAATAAAGACTATTACAAGAGACAAAGAAGGACACTACATAATGATCAAGGGATCAATCCAAGAGGAAGATATAATAATTATAAATATTTATGCATCCAACATAGGAGCACCTCTGTACATAAGGCAAATGCTAACAGCCATAAAAGGGGAAATCGACAGTAACACAGTAACAGTAGGGGACTTTAACACCCCACTTTCACCAATGGACAGATCATCCAAAATGAAAATAAATAAGGAAACACAAGCTTTAAATGACACATTCAACAAGATGGACTTCATTGATATTTATAGGACATTCCATCCAACAGCAACAGAATATACCTTCTTCTAAAGTGTTCATGGGACATTCTCCAGGTTAAATCATATCTTGGGTCACAAATCAAGCCAGGGTAAATTTAAGAATATTGCAGTCATATCAAGTATCTTTTCTGACCATAACGCTCTAAGACTAGATATCAATTACAGGAAACAAACTATAAAAAATACAAACACATGGAGGCTAAACAATACACTACTAAATAACCAAGAGATCACTGAAGAAATCAAAGAGGAAATCAAAAAATACCTAGAAACAAATGACAATAAAAACAAGAAGACCCAAAACCTATGGGATACAGCAAAAGCAGTTCTATGAGGGACATTTATAGCAATACAACCCTACCTCAAGAAACAAGAAAAATCTCAAATAAACAACCTAACCTTATACCTAAAGCAATTAGAGAAAAAAGAATTTTTAAAAACCCAAAGTTAGCAGAAGGAAAGAAATCATAAAGATCAGATCAGAAATAAATGAAAAAGAAGGAAACAATAGCAAAGATCAATAAAACTAAAAGCTGGTTCTTTGAGAAGATAAACAAAATTGATAAACCATTAGCCAGACTCATCAAGAAAAAAGGGAAGAAGACTCAAATCAATAGAATTAGAAATGAAAAAGGAGCAGTAACAACTGACACTGTAGAAATACAAAGGGTCATGAGAGATTACTATAAGCAACTATATGCCAATAAAATGGACAACCTGGAAGAAATGGAAAAATGCTTAGAAAAGCACAACCTTTCAGGACTGAACCAGGAAGAAATAGAAAATGTAAACAGACCAATCACAAGCACTGAAATTGAAACTGATTAAAAGTCTTCCAACAAAAAAAAGCCCAGCACCAGATGGCTTCACAGGAGAATTCTATCAAACATTTAGAGAAGAGCTAACACCTATCCTTCTCAAACTCTTCCAAAATATAGCAGAGGAAGGAACACTCACCAACTCATTCTACGAGGCCACCATCACCGTGATACCAAAACCAGACAAGGATGTCACAAAAAAAGAAAACTACAGGCCAATATCACTGATGAACGTAGATGCAAAAATCCTCAACAAAATACTAGCAAACAGAATCCAACAGCCTATGAAAAGGATCATACACCATGATCAAGTGGGGTTTATCCCAGGAATGCAAGGATTCTTCAATACACGCAAATCAATCAATGTGAAGTGCGTGAAGTGCCATGCATGTTGCTTGGAATATGATAGGTATTCAACAGTGGGTTGCATTTGTAAGTGGTAAGTTAGATTATCTGCTAACACTGTCATGTAATATGAAAATGAAAGCAGTCCATGTAATTATTTCTAATATACCCCTTTAGCATGTATTCCTGAGACTGATTTTTATTTATAATATTTTATATTTGCTCATTATTGGGTCTCATCATTCAAGTTAGAGACTGAAGACAATGAATTGCTGAGACTCTATATATCCTAGCGAAATTCTTCCCATTCTACACACTACAGAACACCAATCTTGTGGCATTACCTGAGGAAAAAAAACTGCAGTGAAATAAAATTTGTTGGAATTTATTTCTAACCTTTCAAAGAAACTTAACTTTATTTTGAAGAATTCTAACTTGATTTGTCTATTTAAGACCCTGTGGAAATTTTGAACTTTGTTGAACCACATATCTCCCCAGAATCTATATAAATATAAGAACTTTCATGCATGATAAACAATGAAAAACATACCACAGACTGGTAGTCTGAGACACTCATTTTTCAAATACTAACTTTAGAGAATGGTTAGGAAAGGGAAATGAACCTTTTTGTAAAAAGCAGTAAAAATCTTTTAATTTTGTCTATGTTCTATCTATTCAATAGATATTTAATCAAAGTGTTAAGTGTTCAAGGTACATTTAATATTCTATCAAATTTACAGTAAAGTAAGCAATTGATTGCATGTCTCTTAGGAGTTATTCTCAGTCATATTTGTCAAAGCGACAGCCCCATGTATACTCCTCCTAATACACGAAAACCAATCAGTATTGGGGTTCTAAGAAGTTGGCGACATGACAGCATAAAACTAAAAAGTAGCTGTGCTTCTGAATTACTGAACAGATTTCATCACTGAGCACAATAATAGTTAAAAGGCAGAAATGACTGAATAGTATAGGCTGGGAATTTCATACCTGATCACTATAACTAAGAGTTTACAATCATTACTTGTTATCTCTGCATTAAGAGAACAAATTTGTTTTTGAAGTAAACATTTTCATTTTGTTCTTCTAAACACTCCTGTGTTAGGACTGGTATGTGCCAGACTTAGCAAAGGATTTGCCTTGATCAATAATACTGGACCATGGGGAAGATTGGTCCAGTGATTAATTTCATGTTGTACACATGGGAACAAAACAGCTGAGTATATTTGTCTCTATAATCCCTTTTCCCAGATGTAATTACAAATGGAATTGATCAACTCAAGTGTTTCTACTGAGGCAGAAGTGGGCCTATTAGAATTGCTAGGGTGTGTAATAACTTAGTACAGATCATGGGTCCTTGGGGCTGCAGGGAATTAGATATTAGAATCTTATTTTAAAAGAAAACATTTTTTCTTCTTCAAGTTCCTTCCTTCTTGTCAAGGTTAAGTAAGTTTCTCTTCTGGCATCTTTGTAGAGCCTTATGAAGGAAATCTAAGAACTGGATGTTTACCAGCAGCATGGTAGAGTTGGAAGAATAATAAGTTTGGGAGAGAGACAGACTTCCCCGAAGATATTTAATTGCTATAAACTCCCCATCTTGGAGTCTCAACTGTATCATCTTTATAATGTGGACAATGATATATAGCTTGCAGAGCTGTTACAAGGATTGCACAGAATCATCTTTGTAAAGCAACCAGACATTTCCAGAGAAGTGGTAAGCAATTAATAAAAGCCATTCTTCACATTTTTGATATAATTTTTGCTGTGTAACTCCTATAGCACATCGTGAAACAAATTGTATTTAATATATATGCCTTACTGAGCAGTAATTAAACTTAGCATGCAAAAATATCTGTCACAAATATCAATTTGTGAAACTGGGCTTGCACACCAAATTAATAAGGAGAAAATGCCAGTGAACTGAACTAAAATCTACTCTAGGTATATACAACCTCCTTAGAAGTACACTCATACCAGCATGATTATAGATACTGAAATCACACATATCAATCTTCACTCAGGAATATGATCAAATGTATGTCCAAAATAAAGAGCTAGGATCGAAGTATTTCAACAAATTAAATTACCTTTTTGATACTTTAGAAAAGTGAAAGAGATCCAAATATCTTGGTTAGCTAGTCTACATTTTTGAAAACTTAAAAATAGGTTGGTTGTTTTTCAAATAAAGACATACTGCATTTAATAATACCTTCTTGCCCAGCTCTGGTTCATTACAGTGCTACTGACTCTGAAGAGTTTTCTAAAATATTTGTATATATATATATGTGTGTGTGTATCTGTTATATATTTTCCCCAAGTTTTGGGGAGTAGCAAATCCTCTCATCTAATGAGAGCCAGAGCTAGTATGGCAGATTGTGTTGTAAATTTTCTGCCAAGGAGCTTTAATGCACCATTCTACAAACATCCTCAGTCAATGAGCAGTTCATCACAAGACTCTGATGTGAGCCTGTTCTGCAATGTGTGTTTTTATGCCACAGAGGCCTTCCTTTCTGCCTTTTGTTTTGGACTAGCCAACAGTTTTGATTTCTAATAGCTGATAAAAGTTGTACAGATGAGAATTTGTACTTGCCACAAAGAACCATTATTCCAGGTATTATAATTCAAGTTGTACAAAAGCTCATGATGTCTGCAAGAGGATGATTGATGAAATAGAGTGATAAATCTGTAGGCAATTTAGGTAGCAGTCAGGAACACTCTGACATAGTATAGGGCATCATACACCTCACTGAATCCTGATATAAAATGGACAAACAGATATGGAAAGAAGATGTGGATGTGGCCTGTCATGGTTCCAAGGGATCTGAGGAGAATGGCAGAGAGACTACCAATGGAGAAAAACGTATCTTCAATGGCGACTGTGTTAAAAAGACCATCCAAAGTTCTGATTCAGTTAAAACATCCATTTTCAGGTTCCATCTCTCTCCCTCTCTCTCTTTCCCTTCCTCCCTCCCCCTCCATCTATACATAGCACACATTTCTTTAGCTTTCTAAGAAATGCGTAAAATTATTACATAACTATACTCATTAATTTTACTTGGCTATCAAACAAAATCTGAGGGAAAAAAGATGAGTGCTATTTTTATTTACCTCTTAATTCAAAGTTTTCTTTACAAACAAAATGATATACAGCCATGACTCCATCTTTATATTCTGAATTGCCCTGGTAATTACCCAGCCACTTCTATTCTTTTGGCTATAGGCACAGAGTCATGATTATTTTTCATTCCTGGTCTGAACGGACAAGTGACAGTTTTCTTCTAAATTGTGAAAATGTGAAAATTGGTTTTGAGAAAAAAAAGTTACTGAAGATTTTTGACCCAAAATAATTTTCCTATCTTATATGCAGAGCATCATTTGTCCTCAACAGTTTTAGTAGTCTGGAGTTGTTTTGTTCCCTTTTGCAAACCAATTGTGTATTTCTCTGCATAGATTCTTCTTGTACCCTGGAAATCATTTTATAAATAAAGCCAATAGTGGTTGTACAAGTTAGCCCACCTTCAGTTGCCAGTGATGAAAACACAACAAAACTGGCTTATGATAAAGGAGAATTTATTTACATAACTGAAAAGCCCATCGTAAAGGGCTTCAGATGTGATTTACGATGGAAGATTAACTGATTCCCCAGGGTCTTGGTTCCTCTCTCTTTATCTCTTGTCCTTGTGACCTTTGGGATGTCTCTCTTCTCAGGGAAGTAGCAAGATGGCTTCAGCATCTCTAAATCTTATATCTTGCTTTGTTCAAATTTTTCCTAGTTTCTTAAGCAAAGTCCTATGTTGAGCTCTGATTGGACTAATTGTAATGGCTTTAGCCAATTACTGTGGCCAGTAAGTTGGAATGCTTAATTTTTATGTCTAGGTATCATGTCTGACCCTCATAGTTGGGAGTGAAATCAGCTTTACTCAAAGTACAAACACTGAAGCTACAGTGGGGGAGAAATGGTTAATCCAAAACTAAAACTGGGTACCCTTACTAAAGGAAGAAAGAAAGGGTATTGAATTGTCCAAACAAAAAGTAATAAACACTCTGCTCCAAATCCCTTTTTGCAAAAATTATCTTCCCAAATATACAGTTTTAAGGACATTTTAATCTGGGCCATTAACTGTTTATTCTTCCTTTCCACCCCTCCTCTTGGGTATTTTCCCCTTGCTGATGTCCCTACTGATGCTGCATATATGTGTGTGGGGTGGGAGGGAAATGTCCTGCTCCTGGAGGGGCTGTATTATACAAATGAAGATGAATCTGAAAATCAGGAGAATGAGTACCTGCCTTAAGGAATCAGAACCCTCTGATCTCAGACACTGAATGACAGCTGTTTGTGTTAACAAAAAAATCTGGAAGACTTGCTCTGTGAAGTTTCAGATTAGATGCTAATAGCTTCTGCATGGACAAGGATTTGCCTCTTCCTTAATAGATGATGCTGTCCTAAAAGATTTATTGAATCTAAGATGCCATCAACTATAAAACAGACCATTATTTCATATACCACTGGGACAAAGAAAAAAGCAGCCAATTAAACTATGACACAACGTTGACTGTAAGATGCTTGTACATATGAGAGATGTTACAAAGGAAGAAAAATGTGCTTCTCAGGATTGATGCCATATGAAATGGAATATAATTTACATTGGGCTACATAATGTAATTGTTTAGGGTATACCTTTTGGAATCAGACAGACCTGGGTTTGAGACCCAATGCTTCACACACAAGTTGTTTCACTATATCAAATCACTTATCTTCATTTTTCTCATATAAAAAAATAGTATGTCAACATGTTAATGATACAGCGTTATGAAGATTTAAAGTAAATAATCCATGGGAAGCCACTCACAACTGTCACTTAATAAACATTCAATAATTCTAATTTTATTGTAATATCAAATATATATGTATATATACATATATATTTTATTGTAATATTGAATATATATATATGTGTGTATATGTATATAGAGAGAGAAACATTTGGAACCATGACAACTTTGGAGTTAACCTTATACCCATAGCATTTTTTTATAGGAAAGCGCCATAAGCCATTGTCTATAATTTGGTCACTCTTCATTAATCACTGTTCATACTGTTTCTTCTTCCTAGGATTACCCTCTCTCCCCATAGTTGCCTTTTCCAAACAAAACTTTTTCTTCCATGCTCTCTTCAGATTTTACTTCTTCTTCCTCCTCTTTCCTAAACTTTTTATAGTGGTCGTCAGGGCTATTTACAAATATCTCACTTCGCCCTTTCCTGGTTCATGGGAGTATTGACCCTGCCTGCCTCTTTGACATTAGGCATGTCCAGACAGTTTGTTTGGATTAAGGAAATATGAGCAGAAAGTCAACTCTTGGCAGACTTGTAAGTAAGAGCCAGCAAGTAATTCTCCAATTTTCTTGCCTCAGTTTTGTGGAAACATTTAGAAGCAGCACTGATGCCTGAGTGATACTGTAAGCCAAGAGTTCCAACAATGAACATGGAGAAGGGAGTAAAACAATTTTGCAGTGTTTATTTTTTGATATTTTTTCCCTAACCATAGCAAAACCTGAGCCAGATAAAGGCCAAGTTTGCTGCCCAGCAGACCTCTGTCACTGTCAGGAGACATTTTTGGCTGTCACAGCTAGGGACAGGGATTTTCCTGGCATGTAGCAGGCAGAGGCCATGGGCTGCTGTTGAACATCCTACAACGCACAGGATCGCCTCAGAATTAAGAATTATCAGTTGTACCAAGGCTGAGAACACTTGATTTATGCCATCTTGACTGATACATTTTTCCATTTAACATTGACAATTCCTTGAAATTCCTAGATTAATGCGTATATATATATATATATATATATATATATATATTAGTAATTAATAAATGTTCACTGATTGAAAGCTACTCCAAAACCTTTATTTCAGATATTCAGGATAATGTGCTCCAAATAATTTAAAAATTATGCCTATCTGTATTTTCATGAAACACAAACAGGATATGTTTATTTAGGAAGTTTAAGCTAGAAGAAATTTTAGAGCCCCGCAATAAAAGTAAATATAGGTGCTGAGCTGAAGACTCTATTGAACTTTAGGGAACTACACTGGGAACGTAATTTACCAAACATTGGTCCTATGCAGTTTATAGCTTTATAAAAATCAAAACTAAACTAAACTAAAGGTAACAGTGCTGTCTGGTAGCCTTCCTCCCTTTAATTTCTATGAAATACTTTTCAGCTGTGTAGTAGAGTCCTGTCTAGAAGAGAACCAATAAGATTAGTTTAAATCTCTCTGGGCTTTGAGATATTTTCTTCTTTGAAATATCCAGTTTGTCTTCAGAAATTAATGAAAAGGGAGTCATTTTTCCTGTTACTATAATTTACCTACAATTTGAGGCATAGCAAAATAGGCTTTCCATTGAAGAATTTTCACTGATCTTCCAAAGGACTTTTCAGGGGTGAGGGTACGTTTTCTAAGTTTCTAGTTTTTAAGCAACTGTGACAGCAGACTAACAGAATCTCACTGCCTCATGCAGAAGATGGGCAGAGGGTGAGCACCCACAAAAACAGGCTTCCTTTCCCATCCTAGTTTAAGGTGTGCTTCAGGTTAGCTCATGAATGCATATGTTGAAGAATGTATGAGTTTGTGTATGTGCCATGTGGGAAATTATAGCAAATATGTACCAGATAAATAGTATTTGTCTCAAGACTGCAGTCTATTTTTAATCTACATAATTTCTTCCTTTCTTTTTCTGGTAAACTCTTCTTTCAATCACTCCGATTCCGTAACGATTTTATCTAGATCAGTGCTGTTCAATAGAAATACATGCAAGCCACAAATGAGAGACAGATATGTAATTGTAAATTTCCTAGGAGCCACATTTAAAAAAGTAAAATGAAACAGATGAAATTAATTTAAATAATATATTTCATTTAGCCCAACATATCTAAAATATTTTTTCAACATGAAAAAGTTACTAAGAATTTGACAGTCTGGTTTTTATACTAAGTTTGAAATCCAGTATGTTTGCTATACTACAGGACATCTCGAAAGGAAATAGCTACATTTCAAATGCTCAATAGCCATGTAGCTAGTGACTACCATATTAGATAGTACAAATTTAGAGAAATGATTAAAGAAATTTGCTCTCTTTGGATAAAAGTTGGAAAACTGAGGGGGAAAGATCAATCTTCAAAAATAAGAAAGAGCAACAAGTGGAGAAAAAACAAAATGTAATGTTGTTCCAAAGAGCAGACCTAGGACCAGTTGATGGGTGTCACCTGAGCTCAAAAAAGATTTTTAGTGGATAATGTTATTCCAATAATGGAACAGTTTGCATTTAAAGTGCAAGAGGAATTCACATTACTCTAAGTGTCTATTTCCCAGGTACAAAGAGTAATATCTAAATAAAATATAGATAGTCCCTGACTTACAATGGTTCAGCTTATGACTTTTTAACTTTAGGATGGTGCAAAAGCGATACACATTCAGTAGAAACCATACTTTGAATTTTCATCTTTTCCAGGCTAGTAATGTGCAGTACAATATTCTCTAAAGATGCTGGGCAGGACACCAAGTCACAGCTCCTAATCAGCCATGCCATCACTAGGGTAAACAAGCCGCACACTTATAACAATCCTGTTCTCATACAACCATTTTTGTTTTTCACTTTCAGTACAGTATTCAATAAATTACCTGAGATAGTCAACATTCTATTATTAAAATACGTTTCGTGTTAGATGATTTTGCCCAACTGTAGGTTAATGTAAATGTTCTGAGCACGTTTAAGGTAGGCTAGGCTAAGTTATGATGTTCACTGGGTTAAGCGTATTAAGTGCATTTTAACTTAGGATATTTTCCACTCACTATGAGTTTATCAGTATGTCTCACCCCATCCTAAGTCAAGAAAGATCTGTAGTTAAATAAAGGCTTAACCTTGTCTATTGTGACTTATCGCAGCAAACATACTGTTAAAACAACATGTTATAAGCTTTTGCTAGAAACCGCGCTAAGTGTATTGAATCCAGTATCTCACGAAATTCTTTAACCGACTTTAGTAACAGTGCTCCGTGTTCTCATTTTGACAGATGAGGAAACTGAGGTTTCAAGAGTTTAAGAACACAGTCCAAAGGACTGTGGTTAAAGTTAGTAAGTGGTGGAACCATAGTATGAGACCAGGTACCCCAAATCTTTAGCGTAAGCATTCTGTTCTCAGAATATTGATCTATGTACGACAACTGTTTTACGTATCACCCTGCCTCCCAACCCCAGCACATACTGAAGGCAGTGTCAAGAACTAGATGTAATTTTATCTCAGCTCCTTTATCTTGCCCCAAGGTGATTTTCAAAACAATCTATTCAATTGTAATAAATACTTCACTTTCCTTTATTTCTTCTCAGATTTAGCCTCTAGTTCTGCTTAAATTTTCTCCCCAGGAGAAATGTGAAAAATCAATAATTAAAAGGACAGGAGACTATAGTTTTAGTGTAACTATAAAGAAGTTTTGTTTAGGTTGGATTATATTTAGGATATGTATTTTTTTAAGTTTCTCTACCATCTTATTTTTTTTAACTTTATAATAAAAACAATTGACTTATTTGCCCTGAATGTTATCAGAATAATTTTCTTAAATTTAACATCTGCTGTTTTTCCAATTCCCCTATTCAGACATTGCCTATCAGGTGAACCCACATTCATGAGAATATTAGTAACCTTTTTCTTGCCTTCATTATCATCCCTGTGGAGTGTTATAATTGTCTTTCTTTAATCTATCAGTTCAATCTGTCAGGGGCTGGCATCACCTCTCGCAGTATGGGAACACATCATTCCTCTTAAAATCTTCCTATAAATAGCCATTCCTTCTTTTTTCCCCTGGAGAAACTTAACTTGTAAATTGACTCCAAGACCAGCTAGCACCCAATGAGTTTCCCATCTGCTAAACCTCTGCTACCTTCATCCTGTGGAAAATGTAGAACAAATGAAGGCATGGGCTTGAAATGTGATTATCTGTGTCCTTATTTAGAACAGAGAGCAGTAAAATGAAAAAACAGTAACCTCTTTGAGAGGATGGATGAATTGTTTTGAGATGCATCTCAAACGATTTGAGACGAATCATTTTACTCTGATTACTCAAGCTATAGAAGTTGTATCCTCTTGATATGATCAGGACTTTGAAAATAACATGGTGTCAGCTCTTTGTTTTACTCAAGTCCTCTTTCTTATCACTGAAGTGCTGAATAGAATTAGTAAAAAAAGAATTTTATATTTGTATTTGTTGACAATTCAAATGTTTTAGAAAGGAATGCCTCTGCAAACATCCCTAGATCCATGTTACATGTCCATCATTTGTTCTTGACCTTGAGGAGGAGGCAGAAGCCTCTGAAACATCTATCCTATTGCACACCCATATCTGATGATAACCCTTCAGCATGTGCTTATTATGTAGAAAGAGGTTTTTAATGATGGCTATATTTTACCTCCCTTCAGACTCCTAAAGCGTAATACCTACCCAAACGGTAATGTAGACCTAAGAGAAAATCAGCACTTCAGTCTTGCACTTCTGATAACCTTATCAGCCTCATTCACAACAAAACATTAGTGTGCAATAGACGAAGACACTGTCTGCAACTAAAACGAATTGCTCTATATTACTCTTAAGCTCGTCACCTGTAATTCGTGTTAGTCGAATATTTTCTCTAACTCAAAGTCACACTCCACTTTGACAAATTGCCTTGCAGGTGATTTCTTCATTCCATGAATAATTATTTCAACTCTGATTTCCTTGTTACCTAAATAGGGCAGAGCTTGCCTTTATTTTTGTTTTGCATCTCAAAGGAATAAAAGAATATAATTTCAGCCAACTTGCTCTTCATTAGCAAAATACAACCTTACATTTTTTTTGGCAGATGAAAGATAAGCTATGCTCAAGGTAGTGTTGGGGATGGGAGGAGTTGGGGAAACTTTAAAGATTTAGTACTTTAATAGGGAGAAAATTAGTCTATGAACCTGAAATAGGAAATGTGTTCAGAATATATCTGCATCTGTTCCCTAAAACTGTATTTCTAACTGTGATCTTTTCTCACTCTGATCTCTTTTAGGGAAAAAAGTGTTCTAATTCCACCGCAATGTAGCAGGAAATTAAAGAAGAAAAATATGTTAGTGGTTGTTTGGGCTCAAATGAGACTCTGACATTTAGAACACAATGGAATTGACATTTTCCTATTTGGGACCTAAAAAGACTAAGGTATGACAAAAAGACACCTCTGTTCTGAATCCAAACTCAGACTAGATTTCGGAAGATGAGGCTTAATGCATGTATATGTTAGGAGAGTACTCAACAAAGAAAACCTCATTAAGGCCTTAAATAAGTAAAAGGTTGATTTGTCTTACCCAGCAAAACATCCAGTAATAGGCCAGGCAGAGTGTGTATGAGGGGTTGGTAATTCCATCAAGGATCTTGGTTTTTATCTGGATCTATCCATTTTTTTCTGCACCACCATTTGTAATGTGTTGATCTCTATCCATGCTTGTTGCTTTAGTCCTTAGTTGGATCCTGCACCTCGAAGTGTTATATACATGAAGCACATAACATTTCAACTCATGCCACATTGCCAAAGCAAATTATGAAGCCACGTCTAGCTTCAAAACACTGGAGAAGTGTAATTCTACCACCTTTAAGAAAAGCTGTAAATATTAGTGAAAAGCATTAATATTTACTGGAAAAATTCAAGAACACTACATAGCAAAATTATAATGGAAATGGAGACAGAGGGAAAAAATGTTATCTCAAGATTTAGAGTTTGTCTTAATCTGGGAGTGGTTGAGCTACTGATAAAAATTTAAAAGGCAGAAGTTGCTTTTAATGGGAAGAGGATAAATTCAATTTAAGATATTTTCAGTTTGAAGAAATTAGGGAGCTAAATGGAAAAATCAGCATTCTCTGGGAATGATAGATCTGGAGAGGTTACAGACAGAGATAACTTGAGAGGCACAGGAATTGAAAATATAATTTCAGCATTAATAGTGGAGATAAAGTGTCTGAGTAAGAGTGCTGAAAGATAAGTGCAGAGAGAGCTAAGGACTGAACTTTGGTGCCTTCTTATAATGAGAGAAATTAGAACCAGTAAGGGAGGACAAAGATGAAAAGCTAAAGAAGTTCCACAAAAGACAAGAATAAAGAATTTCAAGAAGGAAGAATAAAAATATTAACTGCTAATAACAGAAAAAGTCCATGGAGACTGACAATTGAAGAAGAGCTCTTAAATATATGAAGTAGGAAAAACTAGTAACCATTGACAGAAGTTTCAGTGGATTATTAGAATAAAAATACCAATATATAGGAGGTTAAGAGGTTGGGGGAAATGTATTCCTCAAGGAAAAACAAATTGTTTATACCAAGCATAGTTAGTTCATGGACATAGTAAGCATTCAGCTACATGTGGATGAATTGCAAAAATGAATGAACGAAAACTTTTAAAGATGTAACTGACGTTACTGTTTCCAAGTTTCTACATGACAGTGGCAACAATAACAGCAATATATTATAATTATAGAGCAGCTCATAATACCCCTAAGTAGGAAGAGATGATGGTCTTTACTTTTGGAAAGAGAAACACAAAACACAAAGTAGGCCAATAATCCATACAATTAATTCATTTTATAAAAAGCACACAAGTGGTCATGGAATAGGAAATAAAGTCTAGGGTCTTTTACTATACTACTTTATTAAACTATCTCACTTCATCTTCAGTCCAATTGCACAATGTATGGGTCAGTTTATGGTGTGTAAAAAACAACCACAAAATTTCAGTGGGTTAACACAGTAAACACTGATCTCTCATTCTCACAAGTGTAGATTGATTGGTTGAGGTTTGGCTGACTTAGGCTGGGTTGGCAGGGCTTGGTTCTAAGTGATGAATTCTGTATCAGTTTGCTCCATGTGCCCCTTTCCTCCTTAGACCAGTGCCCTGTTTTTCTGGTGGTGATGGAAAAAGCATAAAACAGCAACACAAATGCACAAGCACATTTCAAGTACGTTCTTGTCCACTATCACTCCAGTTACTAAAGCAAGTCACGTGACCAAACCCAACCTTAGTGTGGTGGAGAAATAATCTCTGCGTCCAGTGGGAGGAAATACAAAGACAGATTACAGGAAAAAGCGATAGTGGTATGCTGGTTTGTGAGAACTGATTTCTTCTCAGCATTACATGCTGTGATATCATATTGTGAGCCTGAAATTGACCATGGCAGAAGAATTACACCATGCACATCATCAAATGCTAAAAATCAGAGGGTTTGCTTATTTTCTTGTTTGTTTCTGAGTCAGTTGTTAAACATTTATCAGCACACCTCTGGGAATGAGTACAGGGGAAGGTGGAAAATTGGGGGCATTAATGCTGCTTACCACACATTACATACTCCATATTTTCATTAATTTATTTACTCATTCATTCTACTTCATTGAGGACTTACTATGGCCTTACTATAGGCCGAACACTGATCATTGTCTGAGGATACAAGGATGAATAAGCTATTAGCTCTGTTTGGTGTTTTTCACACACAAAAGGATATATAGATAGATAGATAGATAGATAGATAGATAGATAGATAGAGATATAGATATAGATATAGATATAGATATATAGATATAGATATATATATAAAATCACGTCATTCTAAAAAGTGCCATTCTAAGAAGCGGTAAGCAAAGTTTGCAAGATGGTACATCATCCCAGAAAAAAGAGAAATCATATTTTTCTATTCACTCCTCAAAATGTTAAGAATAGAATAAGATCTGAAGTCACACGTAGGTCGGAAACATTTAAAGCTCAGAATGTATTGGAAAAGATACCTCAGGGTTTCTATATGCAGGTTTCCATGTTGCTCTGATCTTCTGCAACAATTTTAATCATCAGTGATTCTTTCTAGTCAACACAATAGCACTCGCAGCATGAGTAACAGGAAAATAGCAAGGAGTGATATTTGAGTTAGCTTTTATTAAAATAAGTGATTGAATGTTTCTTTTTGACTGGGTTCTATTCTATTATCAGCGTGATGTTTTATCTTAAAATATTTCTGCTATCCCTGATTACATAAGCTATAAAGTGAGTCTATCTTATATACTGTCTTCTTATGTTATAGTTTGCCTATTCAACCACTATGCAATGATTCTCAAAGCTGTATATGAAAATCAGCAAGGGCCAGGAGTGAATTATCCTCCTTATTTTAAGAGACCAAGTTATGAGCCAGTTATTTAGAAACTTCAATTTGTCAGGTTTGACAACGCTGTAATTGATTGCAATAATAAAAACCTTACCAAAAGCTGAATTACTTTGGGGGAATTTACCTTGTTTTCTTAAGTGTTTTGCAAGTATGATAAGTAGGCTGTGGTACTTTTTCTGACATAAGTGCACAAGAGATATATGATCTCTTTTAGTGCCCATAGTGACAAAAAATCAAGCTGTTGGGCTGCAGGCTACAACAAATTGAACATATTGAATTTCAACTGTGATCTAATGCAGTCTTAGGTTTGTTTCAGTCCATTCAAGTGATTTCTTTCCATGCTTGTGCTATAACTTTATCCATAAAACGGATCAATGGAGTAGCAGTGTGTTCCATTATTTTAAGTAGTATTTACGTTTGAATGCAATATACCTTTATTTATTTGCATTACAAATTACTGGGTGCGATTTAAATATATCTCTTGTTTGAGCAACTTTATAAGAGATCTATGCCAAACCTTCATAATGCAGTTTCCTATGCTAAACAAAACTTCCATTATACTAGTGACCCTATTCAAGTCAGGCAAATAAAGCAATGAAAAAATTACTGTGGCATTTATTTGTATTTTGATTTTCTAACAATGAGAGGTACAGTGCATTTTTTCTTGAATTGTAGTGGCATATTTAAGATGATAAAATACTACTAATTGACCTTGAGGAAAAGCTTTATAATCTGATGCAAATTAACAATTTTCTTACTTGCCAACATTTTTATTTGTGATGGCAGTGTTAATTTATTGTACTAACTGCTAAGCCTGGGTTGAAAATGATAAAATTTTCATCTAAAATTAGAGTAAATCTAGAGTCTCTCTTAATTAAAGAAGTCTAAGCAGATTTAAAAGTTACAAGATATAAAATCTTAGGTAACATTTTCCATAACTGTTTGCTAATAAAAGAATGAAAGATTTTACATCAATAATGGCACAAACTTGCCAACAGCATCCTTACAAAAAGCCACTAGGTCATGTGATAAGTATAGTCTTCCTTTTAAGAACATTTTATTATCCAAATTTCAGTACCCACATCTTAGGTATAGATAATAAGACTTTTTTTTTTTTTTTTTTTTACCCTGTATGCACTTCAGATCAACGTAACATATGATAGTAAGGATAAAACCTCATATTCCAATATTCACCATTTGGATTCACTGAAATGAGCTTCTTTATAAAGAGCTCAATTCTCATTTCTAGAGAAGTACAGGAAGAAACAATGAGATCACTTTTTCCGAAGTTTGAAATTAATATTTAAAACCCTCCTAGAGCAATGGGCCAGATGATATGTTATTTTCTTTCCAAGTCTGATATCTTATGATTCTACAAAATATACAAAGTTATCCACAATTAGGACACATAGAAGTATTTGAATCCAAGCATTAAGATATATACTAAGATGTCTAAAGAATATGCATAGTATTAGAGTACTTTTGTAATTAATTATTCCATTAAATAAATTTAATTTCTTAAGAAGTCTCCTGTGCTATCTACTTGATTATTGCAAAAGATAGCACAGTTGGGTAATAATTAATGAAGCAGGCAAACCGAAGGAAAATGTCTAATCATATATCCTAGGGCTTCCTGTTCTAATTCATTAACTTTGACTATGTCTATTTCTTTAATCAACAACTTTTGTTGTATACATAAAAAACATAAGTGAATGGCATTGAGCCAGATGATACACATAGTATGAAAATTATAAAATCAAGATTCAAAATGATATAGACTGGATAAAATGTTGGAACATAATAAGCAATTAAAACTTAACTTGGAAAAATTAAAATTTATATGAAAGGGGCATGAGGAAACTGGGAGGATGATAGTGTTCTAAATCTTGATGGGAGTTTGGGCTGATTTGCATTAGATTATACAATTACCCCTCAAAGTCAATTAGTAGCATTTATCATTTCAAATATGCCACTAAAATTCAAGGAAAAAAATACACTGGAACCACTCATTTTCAGAAAATCTAAATACAAATAAATGTTACAATATTTTTTTCATTATTTTATTTGCCTGACTTGAATAGGGTCAACAGTATAATTGAAATTACATATCATTTTGTTTAGCATAGGAAACTGCATTATGAAAATTTAGCATAGATTTTTTATAAAGTGTTTCAATCAAACGAGCATTGAATTCCAGTCCATGGTACACATGCTGAGGTATTTATGGGTGTTTATGAGGTGCTTATGTCTGCCATCATAAAATAATATAGCTTGATGGGTGAATAGAGGGATGGATAGAAAGACAGATATGTAATAAAGTAAATACAGAATCTAGGTTAATTATAGAATCTAGGTTTTGTGAATGTGATTATTCACTGTATAATCCTTTCAATTTTTCATTACATTTTAAAATTTTCCTAATAAAACTTTACAAAAATTCGTATGTTTGGGCTTATCTATTGAATAATGCCTGCTACATAGTAGTATTCTAATAAGTTTACATTAGGTAAATAAATAAATGGTTTGATAAGTGAATCAACAAAAATGGGAACAATTCTTAATTGTAGGTCACGTGAAAAATATCCTGGGGTTTTAGATAATTTTTGCTTTTTTCCCCAGTAATGTGCCATGGATACCAGAGTCAAACACAATTACAGGTGATAGTACAATAAATGCAGTGCTCAAGTCAAGGAATTCAGGAACCATTTTGCCCAGGTCAGGGCATGCCTAAATTACTGCATCCTGTTCCCGACACCCACCTTTACCAAAAAATAACAGAAAAAAAGAGCACATAGAGGAAAATCACTGGGAAATAATGGGTTCTAAATATCATACCGTATAAGAAACAGTTAAAACAATAAGAAGTCTTCAAACTGGAGAAGAAAAAGCCAGTGAGGAATTGTAAGGGACCCATTCCCGTTCCATGCACACTGTTTAACTCTTTCCACATTCCTAACCTCCGCCCAGTTTTCATCTCCTGCAGGGTACTTTATGATACAGCCCCAACTCAATATTTTTTTTCTCTGAATTCTTGTTCACATAGAGATTTTATCTATTTAGCATTTGGCATCTTGGACCTTATATCAGGTGCATTTATTTTTCTTACTCTTGCATGTGCCTGTACACACACACACACACACATACACACACACACACACACAGAGTTCAATTCACAGCAAGGATCTAAGCTTCTTGAGGGAATGTGCTGTTTATACACCCTTGTACCCCTAGAGCTTAGCATGATTTTGCTCATTTATTTCATAAACATTTATTGAGAAACCTTCTTGTGCTAAGCACTATGCTGAGATTTGGGCTAAAAAGATGATCTTAACACTGACCTTACTCATAAGCAGCTCAGAGTCTAAAACTGGAAACATACACATAACCCAATAAACACAAAGCAATGTAGTCAGCTCAATGACTGGGACATACAAGAGGTATTATGGAAACCAATACGAAAATTGCATCTAACCCATCCTAGAGAGAAGGAATGGGAGGAGCAAGAGGCAGGAGCAAGTCTTAAAGGATGCATAGAAATTACCATTGTGTAATTATGGGTGTGGTGATGAGAGAGGAGGCACTGCAGATAATCACTGTGTGAGAAAAAAGCACGGGGGGAGGGAGGGCCATGAAACACAGGGTGCATCGCACTGGGCACACTTCTTGGAAAAAGAGTATTTGACTTAATAGTAGAAAGTTCATATTAAGTGACTTTTAATCCTTTTATACAATCAACTGCTCTAGAGTAGTAAGCTGCACTGGCTAGGTGATTTTCAGAATTTACCCAAAACTCTCACCTGTGAAAAATACCAATGCTAGATACCGAAAAGTTACTTGAGAACAAAGACCAAAAAAGGAATTTTCACAACCTAATCTTTGCTCTAATAAATAAACCTACCTATCATCTTCAGTTGCTGTAACACAAAAGTTGTAGCAGTCTCTAACATTACTTACCCAAAGGTAATGTGTTTATCTGTTTTGTAATCCACAAATAGTGTAGAAGTTCTTCACTTGGGGCTCAGGGACTCTAGACTTCAAGAAGTCCAAGAACTCAAATGGGAAAATTGACATCTTACTTATTGCTAAGTGAAGTTTAGCATTTCTTTTATCATAAACAGAGGCAACAATCATGCTAGTATTAGCGGCACCTATGATTTATCATCAATGTAAATCACATACATTTTCATATCACACTGCAGTTGTTGCAAAGCCATCAAACATCATTTACTTTCATCATGACTTTGAAATTACAGTAAATAGTAGTATCACTGCCAGAATCTTCTTAATTATTGTGAGAATAAAGAATTATGTTCTTTTCTGTTACAAACTTCTTAAAAAGTTTTGATAACTGTAAGGTATATAAATGGTAACCTTTGAAATCCTGTATATGTCATTTTATATATTTAAAATATTATTTTAAGAAGATGAAAGGCTTAATCTATTCTACCAAGGACTCCATGTGCCAACAAGATAAAATTAAAATAAGTTTAAATTTAAAAGTAATAATAAAAGGAGATTTCAAAGGAGATTTCTTGATTCCTATTGGGATCATTTTTTTTGTTTGTTTTTATTTTCTTGTTGTTTGTCCCCCTCCCCAAATTTTAGAGATAGGGACAAGTCAAACTTTGTCAAAGACATCTCTTCTGTCATACCCTCACTTGCCCATCTCCACAGAGAATCTGAGACTCCCAAGGCATCCATAGCCCACAGTGATAAGGCTGCTTGTGTACTTTTTTCCCCCAAAGTGATTTGTTGGCATTTTCTCCACTGTTAATTGCAGGTTAAACATGAGAGCATTTTAATACTACTTTTCTGATGTTTCCTCTAGGCTGGCTTTGACTTTGGGGTTCACCGGTACTGGTTCTTGAAGGGTAGGTCAACAGATGCCTGATAACTGCAATGCATTGCCATTCACATAGTGATGTAGCTCTTCTAGGCTTTTTACAACACTCTCTGATTCTATTTCATTTGGCCTCAGAGCCTGATTGCCTTAGGCTTAGCAACAAGATGATCCCAGCTCATTGCAGACGCTAAAGGGCTTCCATCCTCCATGGATAAAGAAGTGTGGATAATATTAGTAGTGCCTTTGGTGCCTCTACAGGCACATCCATCCACATTTAAATACACGTTTTTATGTTTAGCCATTTATTCCTAGCTGTGAAATACTGTAACAGCTTACACATTAGCATACTAATCCAGGCCTTAGGTCTGGGGAGATTTATGTTGAACATTTTGATGCCATTATTCACACTATGTGTGAAGCTAAGACTTTCTTCTGAATCAAAGTAGTAGCAGATTCATACTCCACTGGCTGCTCTGCTAAAAATCTAACTATTTTAACTTCAGTTACATTGCAATGTTCACCAAAAAAAAAGTGTTTAAGCCAATGACGTCAGCATGGCACTTGCAAATATGAATGGCCAGAGAGTCAAAGAGAACCAAGTTAAAATCTTGCCTATGTCATGTACCAGTTGTGTGACCTTGAGTAAGGACTTAACCTCAGTTTCCTTGACTGTAAAGCAACTAATGTTGTGAGGATTAAATAAAGAAATGAGAGAATAAAAATTAAATAAAGAAATGAATACAAAGTTCACTATGTAGTTAGGGCTCAATGAAAGAAGGCTATGATAATGATTGTCATTAATGAACAGTTACATACAATAAAGTTTAATCTCTCTTGTCTCAGACTGAACAGGAAAAATATAGAGATGTTGTCTGAGAGGAAAAGAACACTCAAGTTCATCTATTCCAGCTTCCTCATCCTACGAAGTAGTAAAGTGAGGCCCAGAGAGGTTAAGGAGTTTATCCACAATCACTTAGTTATTCATCTAGTGGAAAAGCTCAGACAAGACCTATTTCTTCTGGGCTAAAGTCCATTCTTCAAATGTGAAGACCTGAGCTTAAGCCACAAAGCCAAGAAGCCAGAGGCAGAGCAGTTAATCATTAAGTAAAAATCTCTATTTTCTGTGAACAGAGGAAAAGTTCATCGAGTTATAAGAACAATGAATCCATAAAGAAATTTGATGCCCCTTCACATCCTAAAGCTCCCCCTTTAAGTACTGTGCTCCCATGGGGCATGAAGTTTCTTTAAGATCACAGAGAAGCTGTCTCCTCTTTGTATAATATAAGGAACACCGACTGGACTGAGATTGTACACATTTCTCATCCTGGACTTTCAAGTTCAATCTTGCTCCATCTGTAAGGCTTTTCCCAACCCCTCTAGTATTTCTGTCTGCCTTTTCTGTCTCCCATCACCAAGCCCTCTTCTCTTTTCCAGCCTTAATCCACTCTTCCTACTCCGTGTTCCCATATCCCTCATCACACACTCAGCACAAGCTAAAATTTCCTACAAGCTTTTCTTTTTTTTGTATAAATCCTGATCCCCTGGTCAAATTGTGAGATCTTTAAATGTAAAGATATGGTTCTTCTGATTCTTTGCATCTCCATTGCCAAGCAAAATCTTTAATAACATATCCTCAATAAAATCATACCTACTTTCAGATGTGCAACCACAAAACAAATGATCAAACCAGATCGTGTCATTCCACTATTTTAAACCCATCAATCGATTCACACAGCCTTAAAGAGAAATACCAACATCCTAACATTGACTGAACAATCAGCGGCATGCTGACTTCTGTCTCTCCAGCCTCAACTCTCCAACACTTACTCTCAACTCTATAGCCACCATCTTCTGCCTTGAATGAGCCATTCTTTCTCTCATATTGGAGACTTGGCAATGCTGGTCCCTCTGCCAAGACACTCACCTCCCACCTTTCACTCAGGTATCTCAGAGTCATCCTTTGTGTCTCAGCTTAAATGTCAGTTCCTCACCCATGCCTACCTTGATTCCCCAGAGCACTTTACACTTCATGACTTTAAATCTCTGAGGTCTTATTTCTCTGTTCCACTCCTACCTACACACTGAACTGATTTTATCCTTGCCACTTGCTTATCACTAGGCTGGCTTTTAAGATGTTGGCACAGTGTTGTGTGTCCTTTGCTCCCATGGTTCTTAACCCAAATGTCTTAGTCTTTCTTGATCTGCCCCAGACAGCTGTTCTTGCTGCTCAGTCATCCTTGCCATCTTTCCTTCCTTGGTTCCTCCTCTGACCCATGGGCCCTGTTGGAAAGAATTTACTTGAATTCTTTCCCAACTTGTGCTTTTGTTTTCTTTTTTTTAACCCGTTTTGAGAACAAGTAGTGGTTCTCACGTTTGCACATATCCATGACAACTTGCTAAGAATAGGAGCAAAGCAGTTTCCATATAACTTAGCTTATTCAGTTTAAGAAATCATTCCATCATTAGTACGTTCATCCCCTCCTCATTCTGCAAGGATTTACTGAGTACCTATATGATGGTCACTAGGGTAAGCATGAGGGAAACCATGAAGAACAAAAGGGAAAGGGCCTCTGCTTCTCTCAGGGGGCTCACAGTTAGCTGAAGAAGACAGACCCTGCTCATCACATCCTACAGTTACACACACACACACACACACCATTTAAGAGCTATGAAGGAGATCACAGCATAATTTAATACGGTGGTCCAACCTAGACTGAAAGGTCAGAGAAAGTTTTCCTGAGGAAAGAGCAGTTACCTACAAGAAGCAAGAGAAGTGGAGTTGTCACTCCCACAGAATCCGGACCCAGACTCCCTCTTCTTGCTCCTCATTAGCCATGTTGCCTTGTCAAGTTTTGTAACTTCTTTATGACTCAGCGTTCTCATGGGTAAAACTGAGCAGATATCACTACTTCACTCATTGGACTGTTACAATGATTAAGTAAATTAATATTTGCACAACACTTAAAGCAATGTCTGACCCATAATAAGTGCTATAAACTTGGCTCTTATCATTACTTTTCAATTCTGTCCTTCTAAATTTCTTGGAGCTAAATTTCCCTTTCTTTTCTGAACTTATCTTGACAGAATATGGCAGTGATTTTTTAAAAGGCCTTGTTTGGCAAATGATAAATTGGGGGACCTTGTATGTGTGTGGAGTGAAGGGGGCTAATTTTACTACTTGCAAACATTAAGATGAAGCATCCAACATCCTTAAACCAGCATCCCAGGCCCTCTATCATCTTGCATTTGGATAGCTCTTCAGCTTCATGTTCTACTGATCAGGTTTTCAATTGCTGTTTAACAAATCACCCCAACACTTAAAGGCTTGAAACAACATCCATTATAGTATATCTCATGATCATATGAAGTCAAGAATTCTGTTAGGAGTCAGCCAAGTGATTCAGGCATTGACTAGGGTCACTTGGTGGTATTCAACTAGTGGCTAGTCTGGTCTGAAGGGTCTAGGATGGGTTTACTCTTGTTCCTGGGGCCTTGTTGGAGGCGGCTGGAAGACTGGGCTCACCTGAGCCCCTCAGCCTCTCCATGTAATCGCAGAGCCTCTTCATATGATTGTTTTAGGCAGGTAATCAGACTTCTTACATGGTGGCTATCTTCCTTCACCATGAGTATTACAAGATTCAGGAAGTGAAGCTGCCAGTCTTTTAAGACCTGGTCCAGAACCTGGTACTATGTCGCTTCCACCATAGTCTATCCAAGCATTCAGAGAGACAGAGACTGCTGAACTGAAGGGAAGGGAACCCCGAGTCTACCTCTCAAAAGGAAGAGAACTGAAGACTGTGGCCATCTTTAATCCACCACACCTACCAAACTCAGCCTGGGGTAGTTTACTTAAACAATGCTGAAATCTTATAATCTCTCACACCCCATACTGTCCAATGCCTCAGTGCTTTTGTACATCCTGGTCTCCTGTCTGTGATGCCTCTACTACCTTTCTTCTTCTGGTTAACTTTACTCCTCTTTCAAATTCCAGTTCAGACATCTGCTCCTGCCCCCACACACCCCTAAATAGCCTGTGATGGGATAGCATGTGGATTTTATGAAATGATCTTTTAGTCTGTTTCTCTCACCAGTATATCAGCTCTGTGGTGGGGACAAGTACCATGTTTTATTTCATATTTGTGCTTCTAGAATCTAACACAATGCATGGTATACAAGTGTATTTCATCTGATTTCAATGACCACCATCACTTTTATTTTATTAACTATATACTAAGATTATTGTATGAAATAAACTTACTTTAATTCAAATGATCAAGGTACATCACCAGGAATATTCAGCTTCCAAACAATTTATTGCAAGTTAATCTAACTTGTGAAATTTCAGTTTTTATAATGACATGGAAAAAACTATTTTAAAATATTCAGTGATGGGCCTCATCTTATATATCTTTATTCAATTGCAATATGCATTTTATTTTTCTTTTGAGGCTTGAATTGGCATGGATAGACTGAGAAATAATTTTTAAAAGTTAGACATCACCTGGAAGTCAATAAAAATGATAGAGAAGCTGCCGTGATCCTGACAGAGAAACAGAATTATATATGATCTTTCAAGTGTAGAAAATTAATCTGTACCTGGCCATAGATGTATTTGATCACAATCCAAAAATTAAAGTACAAGTAAGCCCCGAGGAATTTTCCATTATTTCTAGGTGTAACAAAAAGAGTTTGCCAGGTTGCTCTACTGGCAAAATTGTTCAGCCAATCTCCTCTTATACTTTGCATCTTTCTGTTTATTCTTGGTTCTCTCTCACTGAGAGTAAGAAATGTCTTCATGAATATATCTGGCAAAACAATGTGCTTACATTTACTGAGCATTACTATATTCTAGGCACCATGCTAAGTGTTTTACGTGGACTATCTCATTTATTTTTACAATGACCTTGCAAATTTCCTGCTATTTATATTGAGAAAATTCAAGCTCAAAGAGAGTAAGTGATTTGTCCATGGTCACATAGTGTGTAAGTGGCAAATGCAATATCTCTGTAATTCCAGAGACCCTGCTTTGAATCTCTAAGCCTTACCTCCTAAAGGAATTGAATCATGACACTTAATCAAATCTACATGATTGCACTATGGATATCGATATTTCCTCCCATTGCTGAGTTAAAGTCAGTGACTTGGATGGAATATTTTATTCTCCATTTTGCTTTTTCCATTTTCCTTAACCATATCTCACTCTGTCTCTAATTGTAAACATTTATGAATCTTTCATTTGTCATTTATTTGTTCATAAATATCCACTGATGTAGATATAAATTTCTATACCCAATTTTGGGTCTAAGTTTAATCAGGTACTCTTATCCCAAGTAAATAATTGTACAAGGATATTAAAAACAAACAAAACAAAACAAAAGGCTTGGCCTTTAATACTCCTTAAGATGTCATGGCAGGAATCACTAATCATTTACCATAATCTTCCCACAATATTTGCGTTAATTGTATCATTCATTACTTCAGTCAGAAAATGTTTACTGAGCTCTTACGGTGTAAAAAAAACTGTTCTAGGTCTTGTGTATTCAGCATTGAGTGAAATAAAATCTAAGGCTTTGCATACCTTATATTTTTGGGTGGTAAGACAGAAAGTAAATTAATACATAATATATCAAATGGTGATAAGTGTTATAGAAAAACCTAAAGCATTTTAAGATAATAAGGAGTGCTTGGAAGTGCAGTTGCATTTTATGTCACTGAGAGATGGTATTTGAGAAGAGACCTGAAGGAAGCAGGTGGCAGGTAGCTGAAAAAACGTGTTCTGGAAAGAGGGAACAAAAATGCAAAGGGCCTAAGGTGGGTTCATGCTTCATGGGTCTGAAGAATAAGGAGGGGGGAAATGTATCAATAGCTGGGGTGGACTGAGTGAAGGAAAGAAGAGAAGAAATAACATCTAGAAGGTAGAGGTGTAAGGAACCCCATCATCTAAGGCCTTGTGGACCTTGGTAGGACTTTGAGTGAGTCAGAAGAGCTATCAGAAGTTTCTAAAGAGGAGTCATATGATCTGACTATACCATTTAAAGATCACTCTGGCTACTGTTTGAGAATAGACTGTAGCAAGCAGGAGCAGACACAAGGAGATTGGTTAGGAAATTATTCAATAATCCAGATGAGAGCTGAAGTCTTTGATTAAGGTGGTAACAGAGAAGGTAGTAAAAAGGGACTGTAATCTGGACATATTTGGAAGCAGAGCAAATAGGATTTGCTGATAGAATGTGGGATTTGAGACAAAGTAAGGATTTTATGATGATTCTGAGGTTTTACCTGAGCAACTTAAAAGCTGGCATTGCCATTTACTAAAACGAGGAAGACGACGGGAGATATTAATTTGGAGGATTGGGTTGGGATCAGTGTTTGATATTGGACATGTGTTTTTAGACAGATGTGGCCTCAACAGATTTCTTAACAGAGATTCCAGGACAGCTTTGACAATGAACTGGATTCAGTCACAAAGTAGGCAACTATTTAATATTTCTGCAGCTGGGCATCCTTATAAGGGACAGGATTTTGTTTTCCACATGGGTAAAATAACCCTGAACGTGTCTTTATTTCAAGGTTTTACATCAAGCAGATGATGTGGTGCCCTGCCCACATCCCCCACGATCTCTTTTACTGGTTTGGTGTGCCCACACGTTCAAGCTTCTCCAGCAAGTTTTTCTTGGAAGGCTAGAGCTGCCTTCTCACTCCAAGGGGTTGGAGATTATACTGTACCTCACCTCTCCACCTCCATGCTGGCCAGTAGCCAATGAGTAGTAGTGTGGGGGCAACTTTGCCTCCAGGTGAAATAAACTTTGAGGTATCATCTACATCCGAGAACTCTCATTAGGTTCAACTTTCTCTCCCTTTCTTGCATGCTCCCTCTACTCCACTGTAGGCTTCCCCTGAGAACACTTACTGAATAAGTCACTTACACTTCCCAGCAAACAAAAGTCCAGGACCAGATGGATTCACTGGTGAGTTCTACCAAACATTTAAAGAAGAATTAATACCAATCCTCCTCAAACTTCTCCAAAAAATAGAAGAGAAGGGAAAACTTCCAAACAAATTTTGCAAGGCCAGTATTACCCTGATACCAAAACCAAAAAAGGATACCACAAAAAAGAAAATTACAGATCAGTATTCCTGATGAATGTAGACGCAAATATCTTCAGGAAAATATAAGCAAACAAAATCAGACAATACATTAAAAGGATCATACATCATGATCAGGTAAGATCTATTCCAGGGGTGCAAAGATCATTCAACATCCACAAATCAATGACTGTGATATGCCACATTAACAACATGAAGGATAAAAATCATATGATCATCTCAATAGATGCAGAAAAAGCATCTGACGAAATTCAACATTCATTCATGTTAAAAAAAACTCTCAACAAAGTGGGTATAGAAGGAACATATCTCAACATGATTAAGCTCGTATATGACAAGCCCACAGCTAACACCATACTCAGTGGTGAAAAGCTTTAAGCTTTCCTCTAAGATTAGGAATAAGCCAAGAATGCTTACTCTCATAACGTTTATTCGACATAGTATTAAAAGTCCTCACCAGAGCAACTAATTAGACAAGAAAAAGAAATAAAAGGTATCCAAATCAGAAAAGAAAAACAAACTGTCTCTATTTGTAGATGACATATTATACATAGTAAACACTAAAGACTCCACCAAACTGTTAGAACTAATAAAAAAAAAAAAATCCAGTAAAGTTGCAGGATACAAAACCAATATACAAAAATCAGTTGTGTTTCTAAACACTAATAACAAACTATCAGAACGAGAAACTAAGAAAACCATCTCATTTACAATTGTATCAAAAAGAATAAAATATATAGGAATAATTTAATCAAGGAGGTGAAAGACCAGTACATTGAAAACTATAAAACACTGATGAGAGAAATTAAACAAGACACAAATGAATGGAAAGATATTCAATGTTCATTAATTGGAAGAAATATATTGTTAAAATGTCCAGAGTACCCAAAGCAATCTACAGATTTATGCAATTCCTATCAAAATTCCAATGGCATTTTTCACAGAAATAGAACAAACAATTCTAAAATGTGTGTAGAATCACAAAGGACCCTAAATAGACAAAGTGATCTTGAGAGAAAACAACAAAAATGGAAGCACCACACTTCTTGATTTCAAACTATAGTACAAAGCTATAGTAATCAAAACAGTATTGGTATAAAACACACACAAAGACCAATGAAACAAAATAGAGAGCACAGAAACAAAACCAGACATATATGGGTAATTAATTTATGACAAAGGAGCCAAGAATATACAATGAGCAAAAGACAGTCTCTTCAATAAATGGTGCTGGTATAACTGTACAGCCATATGCAAAAGAATTAAACTGGACCACAATCTTACACCATACATAAAAATCAAGTCAAAATAGATTAAAGACTTGAACCATAAAACTCCTAGAAGAAAACATACCCTGTGAGCTCCTTGACATCAGTCTTCCTGAATTTTTTGGATTTCACACCAAAAGCAAAGGCAAAAAAAGCAAAAATAAACAAATGGCACTACATCAAACTAAATAGGTTCTGCACATCAAAGGAAACCATCAATAGAATGAAAAGGCAACTTACTGAATGGGAGAAGATATTTGCAAGTCGTATATTTAAAAAGGGGCGAGTACCCAAAATATACAAAAAAAAACTCATATAACTCATTAGCATAAAAACAAACAATCCAATTTGAAAATGGACAGAGGATCTGAATAGACATTTTTCCAAAGAAGACATACAGATGGCAAACAGGCACATGAAAAAACGCTCAAGCTTACTAATCATCAGGGAAATGCAAATCAAAACCACAGTGAAATACTACCTCCCACCTCTTAGAATGGCTGTTATCAAAAAGACAAGAAATAACAAGTGTTAGTGAGGATGTGGAGAAGGGAACCCTTGTGCATTGTTGGTGGGAATGTAAACTGGTGCAGCCACAATGGAATACAGTATGGAGATTTCTCAAAAAAATTAAACATAAAACTACCATAGGATCCTGAAATTCCACTTCTGGGTATTTACCCAATGGAAATGAGGACACTAAGTTGAAAAGATATCTGCACCCCCATGTTCACTGCAGCATTATTTACAATAGCCAAGACATGAAAACCACCTAAGTGTTAATTGAGAAATAAATGAATAAAGAAGATGTGAGATATATATATATATGTGTGTGTGTGTGTGTGTGTGTGTGTGTGTGTATATATATGTGTGTATATGTATACACACACACATATATATATATATAGTGGAATATTATTCAGCCATAAAAAATAAGGAAATCCTGCTATTTGTGACAACATGGATAGCCCTTGAGGGTACTATGGAAAGTGAAAAAAGCCAGATAGAGAAAGACATATACTTTATCATATCATTGATATGTAGGGTCTACAAATCAAAACAAAACAAAAATTAAGGATTACCCTGAACTCATAGGAACAGAGAACAGATTGGTGGTTGCCAGAGGTGGGGAGTGTGAAGCTGGAAAAATGGGTGAAGGTGGTCAAAAGGTACAAACTCTCAATTATAAAATAAATAAGTCCTAGGGATGTAATGGTCAGCATGGTAACTATAGTTAATAATATTATAATGTATATTTTCAAGTTGCTAAGAAGTAGGTCTTAAAATTCATCACAAGAAAACAATTTTTGTAACTATGTATGGTGATGGATGTTAACTAGGCTTAAGGTGGTGACTGTTTTGCCATATATACATGCATTGAATTATTATATTGTATACCTGAAACTAATATTATTTTTTAAAAAACTTATATATCCCCTCCTCAAGCTCCACTTGTAGGCTCCACTCGGGTTCTGTCTAGGTACCCAACCCAAGACCACATGGATGAGGGTCATACCTCCATTTATAGTATTCCTTTTTAAACTAGGGAGAAGTGAAGTTGATGCTCTATTTCTATGGTGTTTCTGTTCTAATTCATGAATGGATTTCACTCAACAAATCTCTTTGATAAGCTAACATGTGCAGAGCCCTCAGTATCAGTGAATTTGGGGGTGATAGATACCTTTTACAATTTCAATAGTACCCGATTTAAATAACAATTTCATGAGTAGTACAAGTACTATATCATTTAATTTACAGACACATGATACAAGAACTACATAGTATGATGCTGAATCCTAACCCACACTCTTGGAATCCTACCAGGGCTATATTTCCATCAAAGCAAAAGTAGTGTCCTACAAGCAGGAAACATACTAACTGTAAGTAGGATTGGAGGAGGGAAGGGGTTAGGGGCAAAGACCTGAGTCTAAATCTCTTCTGAACACAAGTCCTGGGACTTTGGGAAATTTTTTCTCTTTATGAGCTTAAATTTCTTAATTTGTAAAAGAAAAGTAAAACAATGACTTTACTAAGAAGCTTTGAATGTTAAATACGAAACATTCCTAATAATGCCTGTCTTGTTGTCATAATAAATGTCTTAATAATGTCATTAGCCAAAAGGGAATATAGGTCTGGCCCATCCCCAAAGTGTATCAATGAGAAAAACAATGAAAGAAAATGTCAATATATTCTTGGTCAGAATAAGCAGCCAATATCTTCCAGACCCTAAAAACATGTTAATCATACTCCCAATCACCCAACTCAAGACTCTGTAGTACATTTTGACACCTGGGAAATTATCAAGTCTTCTGGAAACTTCTCTTAGTTCTTGTTCCTGCCCCTTCTAGGCTTAGCTCAGATGTTGAACATCTCATGCCTGGAATATTGTAGCAACCAAGCTGATTTTTCTAAAATATCACTTTATTTATATTATTCCTTTGATCTAAAATGTTTCTATGAGTCTTCAAAGCTCATAGAATAAATGCCAGAGTCTTTAGCCTAGCATTCAAGGTTCTTGACAATCTGATAATAATCTACTTTTCCAGCCTGATCTCCTACTAGCCCATGATACTAACCCATGTCAGGCCATCTGGTCTCCTTACTGTCCCTATACCTGCTCTGAACTTTCCCACTCTTGTCTTGGCTTGTGATGAACAGAATGTCCCCTCCCCATTGCCACTTCTCCAAAGCTTATCCATGCTCCAGGACCCAATGTAAACGTCACCTCTTCCACAACACTTTCCTGATCATTCAGACAGAAAAGATACTTCCTCTTCTGTATGCAATTCACTATGAAATAACAAAAATTTGAGTCTATGGTCATGGTTATTTCTGTCTATGACTATTGTACTTTCTTGAATTTATTATCTGTAAGGACAAAACATATGTCTCTTGCATAGTTGTATCCATTAGAGTACCTATCACATTGTTAAGATGCATACAGGGTGGTTGATTAATATTTGTCAAATAACTGCATACATGTAATATCTTGGCTTTTATTCTTCAGCAGCTTTATCAGTATCCACATAGGCACAGAAATCTGATTTTAAATTTTTAAACTTGAGCCACTCTATTCTATATATGAAATATGGATTCTGATTTTTTAACTTGGTTACTTACTGGTACAGTTTATGTATATATAGTGGGAAATAGGTATTCAACAAACATTTGTTAAATGAATAAATAAGTAATCGACTGTGAATTAAGGTATATCTGCTTCATAGATACCTAAAGGTTAAATGTTATGCCATTCCTTTCCCAAGTAGTACCTAATTCTCCTTAGTTCTAGTCTATCTTTTTAATGTAAAAATAAAACTTTATAGTGGAAAAAATTAATTGAAACAGCAGAGTATTATAATCTTAAAATCTGTTGACTAATAGTAAGAGGAAACTCTTTAAATGCATGCTTATGGGATCTCAGACTTTTAAGTGTTATCATGAAAGTCAGAAAACTTAGGTGGATAAGAAATTTAGGTTGAATTCAGAGCTTGTTCTTTCTTTGAAACATTTTGTTCTCAATAATAAACCTTCAGAGCCAGTTTTATCCTTGAGTTCCAAATTTTCAATGTGACTAAGAACAGACTGTAACATGACGTTGCCGCAGACCCCACTGTCTTCTAAGCTGGCCATTCTCATTAGTGTGAGTGAGCATGTTGATAAGACCTAGGGGGCATTTATGAGACACCAAAGAACTCTACGTGACATTCCCCCAGTCAAGATTTTACTCAGACGTTTTGGGTCTCTCTCTACTGTTATTTCCTCTTCTTCTGTAGCATTTAGTTGCACTTGACCCTATGTTTTAGAAAGTACACACAAGTCAGTATTCCAGACATCCCAGGGACTTGAAGAGCTGATCTAATGCCTGTGTTGCAAGATGAAAAACAGAAGACTTTTGTTGAACCTATAAAAAGGATGACATTTTTTCTGGCCCTGAGCTGTTCTGTTCAAAACTGAAGCTTTTGCAGCTTGAGGTTCTTTGATTTGTGAGCTAGAGAGTATCATATCTTGGCCATTACTGAATCATAAAAGTTCTCTGCCTCTTCCCAGCTCATTTTATTTAAAAGGAAAAAGAGAAACCCTTTATCTTACAAAATGTGTTTTCTTTCTATTTTCCTTCATTTTTCACGTTGCTGGGATGGATTCTGGAAGGGTTCAGTGAAAACATATGTAAATGGTCATTTGCAAAGACCATGGAGCTGATGCCAAGGATGATGATCTGGATGGTTAGACTGGAGCAGGCGTCATGAGAATAGACCACTTTGCAGCATTTTCTTTGTCATGCCTCCTTGTTAGATACCAGAAACTTGTATACATTATGTAGTTTCATCCAAAATAGTAATATAGAGCCACATAGCACATCCAGGTCAGGGTGGCTTAACCACAAATATTGACTGGTTCAGGAGGGATTGAGCTGAGCATGAAGGAGGCTTCATTAGGAATTCCTGTGCATTCTATATGCCTTGGACAAGAGGAAGGCACATGGAACATTTCTTAACATTTGAAGTAGTAAATTTCCTAGCTGAACTGTATCATCTTTTATTTATTTATTTTTTAAACATCTTTATTGGAGTATAATTGATTTACAATGGTGTGTTAGTTTCTGCTTTATAACAAAGTGAATCAGCTATACATATACATATATCCCCATATCTCCTCCCTCTTGCGTCTCCCTCTCACCCTCCCTATCCCACCCCTCTAGATGCTCACAAAGCACAACCTAACCTCCCTGTGCTATGCGGCTACTTCCCACTAGATATCTATTTTACATTTAGTAGTGTATATATGTCCATGTCATCTCTCAAATCGTCCCAGCTTACCCTTCCCACTCCCATGTCCTCAAGTCCAATCTCTACGTCTGTGTCTTTATTACTGTCCTGCCCCTAGGTTCTTCAGAACCTTTTTTTTTTTTTTTTTAGATTCCATATATCTGTGTTAGCATACGGTATTTGATTTCTCTTTCTGACTTACTTTACTCTGTATGACAGACTCTAGGTTCATCCACTTCACTACAAATAACTCAATTTCCTTTCCATTTATGGCTGAGTAACATTCCATTGTATATATGTGCCACATCTTCTTTATCTGTTCATCTGTCGATGGACACTTAGGTTGCTTCCATGTCCTGGCTATTGTAAATAGAGCTGCAATGAACATTGTTGCACATGACTCTTTGAATTATGGTTTTCTCAGGGTATATGCCCAGTAGTGGGATTGCGGGGTCGTATGGTAGTTCTATTTTTAGTTTTTTAAGGAACATCCATACTCTTCTCCATAGTGGCTGTATCAATTTACATTCCCACCAACAGTGCAAGAGGGTTCCCTTTTCTCCACACCCTCTCCAGCATTTATTGTTTGTAGATTTTTTGATGATAGCCATTCTGTGGTGATACCTCACTGCAGTTTTGATTTGCATTTCTCTGCTGATTAGTGATGGTGAGCATCCTTTCATGTGTCTGTTGGCAATCTGTATATCTTCTTTGGAGAAATGTCTATTTAGGTTTTCTGCCCATTTTTTTGATTGGGTTGTTTGATTTTTGATATTGAGCTACATGAGCTGCTTGTAAATTTTGGATATTAATCCTTTGTCATTTGCTTCATTTGCAAATATTTTCTCCCATTCTGAGGGTTGTCTTTTCGTCTTGTTTATGGTTTCCTTTGCTGTGCAAAAGTTTTTAAGCTTCATTAGGTCCCATTTGTTTATTTTTGTTTTTATTTCCATTTCTCTAGGAGATGGGTCAAAAAGGATCTTGCTGTGATTTATGTCATAGTGTGTTCTGACTATGTTTTCCTCAAAGAGTTTTATACTGTCTGGCTTTACATTTAGGTCTCTAATCCATTTTGAGTTTATTTTTGTGTATGGTGTTAGGGAGTGTTCTAATTTCATTCTTTTACATGTAGCTGTCCAGTTTTCCCAGCACCACTTATTGAAGAGGCTGTCTTTTCTCCACTGTATAGTCTAGCCTCCTTTATCAAAGATAAGGTGACCACATGTGTGTGCATTTATCTCTGGGCTTTCTATCCTGTTCCATTGATTTATATTTCGTTTTGTGCCAGTACCATACTGTCTTGATTACTATAGCTTTGTAGTATAGTCTGAAGTCAGGGAGCCTGATTCCTCCAGCTCCATTTTTCATTCTCAAGATTGCTTTGGCTATTAGGGGTCTTTTGTGTTTCCATACAAATTGTGAATTTTTTTGTTCTAGTTCTGTGAAAAATGCCATTGGTAGTTTGATAGGCATTGCATTGAATTTGTAGATTGCTTTGGGTAGTATAGTCATTTTCACAATGTTGATTCTTCCAATCCAAGAACATGGTATATCTCTCCATCTCTTTGTATCATGTTTAATTTCTCCCATCAGTGTCCTATAGTTTTCTGCATACAGGTCTTTTGTCTCCTTAGGTAGGTTTATTCTTAGGTACTTTATTCTTTTTGTTGCAATGGTGAATGGGAGTGTTTCCTTAATTTCTCTTTCAGATTTTTCATCATTAGTGTATAGGAATGCAAGAGATTTCTGTGCATTAATTTTGTATCCTGCTAATTTACCAAATTCATTGATTAGCTCTAATAGTTTTCTGGTAGCATCTTTGGATTCTCTCTGTATAGTATCATGTCACCTGCAAACAGTGACAGCTTTACTTCTTCATTTCCAATTTGTATTCCTTTTATTTCTTTTTCTTCTCTGATTGCTGCAGCTAAAACTTCCAAAACTATGTTGAATAATAGTGGTTAGAATGGACAACCTTGTCTTGTTCCTTATCTTAGAAGAAATGGTTTCAGTTTTTCACCATTGAGAATGATGTTGGCTGTGCATTTGTCATATATGGCCTTTATTATGTTGAAGTAAGTTCCCTCTATGCCTACTTTCTGGTGGGTTTTTATCATAAATGGGTGTTGAATTTTGTCAAAAGCTTTTTCTGCATCTATTGAGATGATCATATGGTTTTTCTCCTTCAATTTGTTAAAATGGTGTATCACATTGATTGATTTGCGTTTAGTGAAGAATCTTTGCATTCCTGGGATAAACCCCACTTGATCATGGTGTATGATAATTTAATGTGCTGTTGGATTCTGTTTGGTAGTATTTTGTTGAGGATTTTTGCATCTATGTCCATCAGTGATATTGGCCTGTAGTTTTCTTTCTTTGTGATATCTTTGTCTGGTTTTGGAATTAGGGTGATGGTGGACTCGTAGAATGAGTTTGGGAGTGTTTCTCCCTCTACTATATTTTGGAAGAGTTTGAGAAGGATAGGCATTAGCTCTTCTCTAAATGTTTGATAGAATTCGCCTGTGAAGCCATCTGGTCCTGGGCTTTTGTTTGTTGGAAGATTTTTAATCACAGTTTCAACTTCAGTGCTTGTGATTGGCTTGTTTATATTTTCTATTTCTTCCTGGTTCAGTCTCGGAAGGTTCTTCTTTTCTAAACATTTGTCCGTTTCTTCCAAGTTGTCCATTTTATCGGCATAGAGTTGCTTGTAGTAATCTCTCATGCATGATCCTTTGTATTTCTGCAGTGTCAGTTGTTACTTCTCCGTTTTCATTTCTAATTCTGTTGATTTGAGTCTTCTCCTTTTGTTTCTTGATGAGTCTGGCTAGTGGTTTATCAATTTTGCTTATCTTCTCAAAGAACCAGCTTTTAGTTTTAATGATCTTTGGTACTGTTTCCCTCATTTCTTTTTCATTTATTTCTGATCTGATCTTTATGACTTCTTTCCTTCTGCTAACTTTGGGGTATTTTTGTTCTTCTTTCTCTAATTGCTTTAGGTGTAAGGTTAGGTTGTTTATTTGAGATGTTTCTTGTTTCTTGAGGTAGGATTGTATTGCTATGAACTTCCTTCTTAAAACTGCTTTTGCTGCATCCCATAGGTTTGGGTCATCGTGTTTTCATTGTCTTTTGTTTCTAGGTATTTTTTGATTTCCTCTTTGATTTCTTCAGTGATCTCTTGGTTATTTAGTAGTGTATTGTTTAGCCTCCATGTGTTTGTATTTTTTACAGATTTTTTCCTGTAATTGATATCTAGTCTCATAACATAGTGGTCGGAAAAGAAACTTTATACGATTTCAATTTTCTTAAATTTACCAAGGCTTGATTTGTGACCCAAGATATGATCTATCCTGGAGAATGTTCCATGAGCACTTGAGAAGTGTATTCTGGTTTTTTTTGATGGAATGTCCTATAAATATCAATTAAGTCCATCTTGTTTAATGTATTATTTAAAGCTCGTGTTTCCTTATTTATTTTCATTTTGAATAATCTTTCCATTGGTGAAAATAGGGTCTTAAAGTTCCCTACTATGATTGTGTTACTGTCAATTTCCCATTTTATGGCTGTTAGCACTTGTCTTATGTATTGAGGTGCTCCTACATTGGATGCATAAATATTTACAATTGTTATATCTTCTTCTTGGATTGATCCCTTGATCATTATATAGTACCCTTCTTTGTCTCTTGTAATAGTCTTTATTTTAAAGTCTATTTTGTCTGATATGACAATTGCTACTCCAGCTTTCTTTTGATTTCCATTTGCAAGGAATATCTTTTTCCATCCCCTCACTTTCAGTCTGTATGTGTCCCTAGGTCTGAAGTGGGTCTCTTGTAGACAGAATATATACAGGTCTTGTTTTAGTATCCATTCAGCCAGTCTATGTCTTTTGGTTGGAGCATTTAATCCATTTACATTTAAGGCAGTTATCGATATGTAAGTTCCTATTAGCATTTTCTTAATTGTTTTGGGTTTGTTATTGCAGGTCTTTTCCTTCTCTTGTGTTTTCAGCCTAGAGAAGTTCCTTTAGCATTTGTTGTAAAGCTGGTTTGGTGGTGCTGAATTCTCTTAGCTTTTGCTTGTCTGTAAAGCTTTTAATTTCTCCATTGAATCTGAATGAGATCTTTGCTGGGTAGAGTAATCTTGGTTGTAGGTTTTTCACATTCATCACTTTAAGTGTGTCCTGACACTCCCTTCTGGCTTGCAGTTTCTGCTGAAAGATCAGATGTTAACCTTATGGGGATTCCCTTGTATGTTATTTGTTGTTTTTCCTTTGCTGCTCTTAATATTTTTTCATTGTATTTAATTTTTGATAGTTTGATTAATATGTGTCTTGGCGTGTTTCTCCTTGGATTTATCCTGTATGGGACTCTCTGTGCTTCCTGGATTTGATTGACTATTTCCTTTCCTGTATTAGGGAAGTTTTCAACTATAATTTCTTCAAAAATTTTCTCAGTCCCTTTCTTTTTCACTTCGTCCTCTGGGACCCCTATAATTCAAATGTTGGTGCATTTAATGTTGTCCCAGAGGTCTCTGAGACTGTCCTCAATTCTTTTCATTCTTTTTTCTTTATTCTGCTCTGTGGTAGTTATTTCCACTATTTTATCTTCCAGGTCACTTATCTGTTCTTCTTCCTCAGTTATTCTGCTATTGATTCCTTCTAGAGAATTTTTAATTTCATTTATTGTGTTGCTCATCATTGTCTGTTTGCTCTTTAGTTCTTCTAGCTCCTTGTTAAACGTTTCTTGTATTTTCTCCATTCTATTTTTGAGATTTTGGATCATCTTTACTATCATTACCCTGAATTCTTTTTCAGGTAGACTGCCTATTTCCTTTTCATTTGTTTGGTCTGGTGGGTTTTTACCTTGCTCCTTCATCTGCTGTGTATTTCTCTATCTTCCCATTTTGCTTAACTTACTGTGTTTGGGGTCTCTTTTTCGCAGGCTGCAGGTTTGTATTTCCCACTGTCTTTGGTGTCTGCCCCCAGTGGCTAAGGTTGGTTCAGTGGGTTGTGTAGGCTTCCTGATGGAGGGGACTGGTGCCTGTGTTCCGGTAGATGAGTCTGGATCTTGTCTTTCTGGTCGGCAAGACCACGTCTTGTGGTATGTTTTGGGGTGTCTGTGACCTTGTTATGATTTGGGGCAGCCTCTCTGCTAATGGGTGGGGTTGTGTTCCTGTCTTGCTAGTTGTTTGGCACAGGTTATCCAGCACTGTAGCTTGCTGGTCATTGAGTGGAGCTGGGTCTTAGCACTGAGATGGAGACCTCTGGGAGAGCTTTCACCGTTTGATATTATGTGGAGCCGGGCGGGCTCTGGTGAACTAATGCCCTGAACTCGGCTCTCCCACCTCAAAGGTACAGGCCTGACACCTGGCCGCAGCTCCAAGACCATGCCAGCCACATGGCTCAGAAGAAAACAGAGAAAAAAGAAAGAAAGAAAAAAATAAAGTTTTTAAAATAAAAAATTTTTTTAATTATTAAAAATTAAAAAAAGGGCTTCCCTGGTGGCGCAGTGGTTGAGAATCTGCCTGTCATTGCACTGGACATGGGTTCGAGCCCTGGTCTGGGAAGATCCTACATGCTGTGGAGCAACTAGGCCCATGAGCCACAACTACTGAGTCTGCATGTCTGGAGCTTGTGCTCCGCAACAAGAGAGGCTGCAAGAGTGAGAGGCCTGCGCACTGCGATGAAGAGTGGCCCCTGCTTGCCGCAACTAGAGAAAGCCCTTGCACAGAAACAAAGAACCAACACAACCAAAAAATAAAAATAAATAAATAAATAATTAAAATTTTTAAAAAAGAGCTAATGGAATAAAATAAATAAATAAATAAAATTTAAAAAGAATAAAAAAATTAAAAAGTAATTTAAAAAAAAGAAAAAAAAAGGAAGAAAGAAGAGAGCAACCAAACCAAAAAACAAATCCATCAATGATAACAAGCACTAAAAACTATACTAAAAAAAAAAAAAAAGGGACAGACTGAATCCTACAACAAATGGTAAAAGCAAAGCTATACTGACAAAATCACACAAAGAAGCATACACATACACACTCACAAAAAAGAGAAAAAGGAAATATATATATATATATATATATATACATTAAAAAGAAGAGAGCAACCAAATCAATAAACAAATCTACCAATGATAATAAACTCTAAATACTAAACTAAGACCAGAAACAAATTAGATGCAGAAAGCAAACCCCAAGTCTACAGTTACTCCCAAAGTCTACCACCTCAATTAGGGATGATTCGTTGTCTAGTTAGGTATTCCAGAGATGCATGGTATGTCAAGTTGATTGTGGAGATTTAATCCGTTCTTTCTGAGGCTGCTGGGAGAAATTTCCCTCTCTCTTCTTTGTTTGCACAGCTCCTGAGGTTCAGCTTTGGATTTGGCCCTGCCTCTGCATTTAAGCCACCCTCTGGCATCTGTTCTTTGCCCAGACAGGAGGGTGTTAAAGCAGCAGCTGATTAGGGGGCTCTGGCTCACTCAGGCTGGGGGGAGGGAGGGGTACAGAATGTGGGGGTGAGCCTGTGGTGGCAGAGGCTGGTGTGACACTGCAACAGCCTGAGGCATGCCGTGTGTTCTCCTGGGGAAATTGTCCCTGGATCACAGGACCCTGGCTGGGGTGGGCTGCACAGGCTCCCGGGAGAGGAGATGTGGATAGTGACCTGTGCTTGCACACAGGCTTCTCGGTGGCTGCAGCAGCAGCCTTAGCATCTCATGCCAGTCTCTGGGGTCTGCGTTGATAGCCGCAGGTCACGCCCGTCTCTGGAGCTCGTTTAGGCGGTGCTCTGAATCCCCTCTCCTCGCGCACCCTGAATCAATGGTCTCTTGCCTCTTCTGCAGCTCCAGACTTTTTCTCGGACTCCCTCCTGACTAGCTGTGGCGCACTAGCCCCCTTCAGGCTGTGTTCACGCAGCCAACCCCAGTCCTCTCCCTGGGATCCGACCTCCGAAGGTGGAGCCTCAGCTCCCAGCCCCCACCCGTCCTGGCGGGTGAGCAGACAAGCCTCTCGGGCTGGTGAGTGCTGGTCGGCACTGCTCCTCTGTGCAGAAACCTCTCCGCTTTGCCATCTGCACCCTTGTTGCTGCGCTCTCCTCCGTGGCTCCGAAGCTTACCCCCACCCACCCCACCCCACCATCTCCACCACTGAAGGGCCTTCCTAGTGTGTGGAAACTTTTCCTCCTTCACAGCTCCCTCCCAGAAGTGCAGGTCCCATCCCTATTCTTTTGTCTCTGTTTTTTCTTTTTTCTTTTGCCCTACCCAGGTACGTGGGGAGTTTCTTGCCTTTTGGGGAGTCTGAGGTTTTCTGCCAGCGTTCAGTAGGTGTTCTGTAGGAGTTGTTCCACATGTAGATGTATTTTTGATGTATTTGTGGGGAGGAAGGTGATCTCCATGCCTTACTCCTCTGCCATCTTGAAGGTCTCTCTGTATCACCTTTTAACTTAACCCTTCTCCATAGCTTAATTACCCCTTTATTCAACAAACATGTGATCAGTGCATTTTATATATCAGTCACTGTCCTAGCTGCTGCGAATCAATAGTCCAGTCATCCCCCTTCTTCAAGAAGCTCTCAGTCTATTTATAAATCTATTATTACATCAAAGTGATAAACACTATTTAAAATCTTATAGTAGGCATATTTCCATTTTTTTCTCCAGATAAAAGATAGTACAACATCATTTCGCATGAGGACATCAGTGTTCCATCAAAGAAAATAGGGAAAAAAATTACAAGTGTGTCAAAAAGTTAATATTTTAAAACACTATTTTTATAGATTTTGTGATATTTGTTGCATTTGTAAGCATTTTAAGACTCTCTAATTTACTGTGATAACTTTTCTCATTCTGAATATTTACTTCTATTCATAATTTTGTGTTCTTGTTCTTAAAGAGGTTTTTCAAAAACTGTAGCAGCTTGAGACCCCACAGAGCCTTCATCCAGCCCTGCTACAAGGCTGTACATAAGATGATGTACAGAAAGTCACAACACTATACCTGGCACAGAGGAGAGGGTTAATATGTGGCTACTATTATTATGACAATAGTTCTTTACTGGTTCTCTCACTGTCCTTCTCTCTAGCCCTGGAAAGGTATTTTCCTGCAGAAGCAGTGAAAAATGATAAAATCCATGGCTGTCCTTATCAGTTCTAAGAACTGATTCAATGAATAACAAAACGCAATTTTTTTCAGGAATGCCCTATTAAAATTAGCTTTCTATTTCATTTTGTCCAAAATTTACTGGCCTTCCTTTAAGAAAATAAGTCTGGAAATTCTGAGGCCATTTATAAATTGAAAGCATAGCCATAGGTAGATAGAGATGGAAACATAATATTCTGTATACACCTTGACTGTTCCTGTCTCTATTTTGAAATATATGTTGGGACAGTGGAGACAAATGAATGTGAAATGAACAGTTTTTCAGATTGGTGGAAAAAACGCACAGGTGTTTAATGTCCTCTGTAGCAAGATGTCCTTGATAGGAATTTCTCTCTTTTTTCACTCCTGAGGACATTGGAGAACATATTCAGGGTCTCTCGGTGCTTGAAAAGGAAAATACAGCCATCCTTTTCACTGGCTTCAAATAGTCTGAATAGGGTGAAAAAACCCACTGCAGCTGAGTCAGAGAGAAGATAGCCATCTGGTAGCGATAAGCAGCCCTGGGTAGCTTTGAAACTGAGCCAGCCCGGAGACTGAGCACAAACTTCAAGGAAGGACTTTTGACTTCAAGTTAATCACTCAGTGCTGGTTGATAAGGGAAAATGAAGGAGTAGTGAGCAAGGCACTGACCTCCCTTGGAAGCATTTATTTCCTTTTAAATGTGCTTTAGAATTGCCCACCTGTCATGATGTTATCATTCAGGTTAATGGTAATAGGGCCTTATATTTTTATAACTGTGTGAGAAATTTGGGGCTCAATGCACTTGGGAAGAGTCTGTATAAGTGAAGCAATAGAGTACAAGAGTGCTGTAGTGAAAAATGCCAGCTCCAGAGCTGGACTGTCTGCATTCCAATCCTGACTGCTTAGCCGCATGACCTTAGACAAGCTCCTGAACCTCTGTAAGACTCGGTTTCCTGAGCTGAAGAAATTAAATTAATGATAGTATCTGCCTCATCAGACTGCTCTGAGGGTTAAATGAGATGATCTCTATAACGATATTAGCCTAGCAGACAGTCAGGACTCCATAAAAGCCAATGCCCTATTAAACTCGAAATCACCCATTTCTGGTCCCCTTATAGTATACTGATCTCAGCTTCAAGAGATTTTTCTATTTTTAGGGGTTTCTAGCAGCAGTTAATAGGAACACTGACAATGGTCCCCTGTTGATTTAAGAATGTGATTTACCTAAGAAAAATCCAAACATTCCCTGCAGATTGATAACCCCTGGACCCACCCCAAAAAATTCAACTCTGGTTTTGTTGCTGGGGAGCTGGCCAGAGGCAACTGACACATCTCTTCAAAAATCAGTTCAGGTTCTACCTCAAAAACAGAGATATCCAAGCAATTGGACCTACTACATTAATCCCAATTTGGAATTGGAAAAATAAATTGTCAGGTTCTTAGGTGGCAAGTCAGGTTCTTGAGCCGGCAGCTTTTAATTATCTTTTCTCCGAGGTGCAATAAAGAAAGGTGCAGATGGTGGCAGCAAAAGGCAAGCAAAGATGATGGGTGGTTTTCTTAGATAGAGCCCCATCACAATGTCAAGGCATCTAGGGAATGATGGAGTTAGATACCAAGGTTAATAGCTTGACTATGGCAGGGTATGTAAGGTCGTATGGTATTTTGCTGGTTGAAGAGAAACAATCTGGAAATAGCTGGGGTTTTGACACATATACTCTCAGGTGAAAGTAGCCAGAGGATGTTCACCAAGTCACTCTGAACACTGAGTTGGTGAATGCTGAAACGTTGTTCCTAGGGGAAATGCAGGGTTAGGGTCTCGCCAGCCTTTGGTCACATTTTTATAAAATGATAAATACATATCTTTGTCTCATGTGTGTTTCTGATTATAGACACCTTATTCACTATATATTGTTGTTTCATTCACATTGGACTGACAGCCAGTAGCACTGCATCTCATCCCTGAACAAAGCTTAGTAAACACACATATCTTCTCCATTAGGCACGTTTCAGCCTTCTCGCACTTAGAAGAACACTAGACAGCACTTCAGCGCTACACTCTGAGGCCATTTTAAGTAGCAAAATCACCAAGAAAAAGCACAGAAATGCAAAAACACAGTACCAAATAGATGGCCAAAAGGAAGTTGCTTACAGTATTAGTGTTGAAACAAGGAGGCAGTGCATCATCTGTTTCAACCTCATCTGGTAAGGTGTGCATTGAGTGACTCAAATTTTCACTGCTCTGAGCTAGTCCATGAATGACCATGGAAGCACCACCAGTATTGACCTTGGGGTTACAAATAAATTTTAACTTGTAAGTAAATTTGCAAATATGAAATCTAGGAATAATAAGAATCAACTGTCTTTATATAGTGTCTGGAGGAAATACTAAGTATTTCAATACCATCCCAACTTTATAATAAAAGATCTTTCTTTAAATGGTATACCAATACTTTGATTTAAAAATGTTCAATATCGAAAATATGATTTTACGGGGCAATAATGGTCTGAGTTTTCTAGTTGCAAATTCAAAATGTTGCATAATCCAAAAAAGTTCAAAAATGACTTCATGTAAGTAGAGAGGCCTTCAGTGTAATTATAAGTTGATACTAGCAAAAGTGTTTAGGGGCCACAGGCATCTGAGGACAATCAATAAAAGAAAGTTAAGGTTTCCATGAAATTATAAAGCTAGTCAGGGTGTCAATATAATTTAACTCATAAAAGTTAATTAAGGCTCAAATTTATATAGATATGACCTATAACTAACAAAGGTAAAATTTAGTTACAAAAATTTCCCAGGATTATCTGACAAATAATTCATCAGGGTCTAGCATATGGAGCTTTATAAAAAAATCAGAAGGGATACATTTTACAATGAGTTTCTCTTCAGAACCATAGTGAGTTTCTATCTTCAGGGCAGTTATACCATTGAAGAAAGGAGCTGTACTTTGAGTGCCAATGTGTCTCTTCTTCTAAGAAGGCTGCGGTTTTGGAGAATGAACTTAAGGGAAGCAAATTTTTTCTTCTTAAATCCCTCAACTTTCCAAAACCCCCATCCCCACAAGCCACAGATGATACTACCCCTTCTTTCCCAGCCCCACTTTAATGATAAACACCATTATTTTCAATGGCAAGTTAAGAAGGCAGTACCTAAATCCATCCTGATCAAGATGGGAAATATATTCCTATCCTCACCAGCGTAGGGCTTAGGAATTGATTTGATAGTTCTAAGTGCAGCAATTGGGGTTTTCTTTCGCTATTTCTTCCTAGAACTACAGTTCCTTTCTACACCTGAATCCTTGTTCAGACCTCAGATGTCTGACATCTGATACCAGGCACATCTTCCTGAGGGCCGTCCCCATAGGTCTATCCATTCTATGTAATGCTGCCACTCAACTGACATCACATCACATATCACTGCTGCTTGAAGATAATTAACGTCCATCCCATGGATCAATTCAAAATTGCATGGAAAAACAAACCTGGTCTGTCACAAGTCTTTAAACAATGATTCAGACTGTTCCTCCCCCTCCTCAGTGGCCAGCTCTACAGTTAATTCAGACCCCCATTCACATCGTTCCCCTCTATAATTCTACCTTACTCTCTACTCTCACTATTCCATCTTCCTAATCCAACTCTGCCTCACCCTGCACAAACATTTTAAAAGGTTATGGTAAGATGCCACTTCAGAGACTGAGGAGAGACCAGCCATAAGGAACAGAGTAAGACATCAGATCTGTGAAGTACATAGTCTCTATAAACCTATAGACATATTCCATACAATCTATTCCAAATCTATGAAATAAGAGGAATTACGTTTATCCTCCCACCTGGGGTACTTGAAGTCTTTATTTAGGGCTTTAAAAAGACAATGAGTGCCTTCAAACAAAAAGTTTTAGTAAGTTCAAAGGATCAATCTTATTATAAAGAAAATGTCACCCCAATTTGTAAATCCTTTTTAACTAAAAGTCAAAAAATTACTTTATGATGAATTCTTTATTGGAGCAAAACTCATCTTTTCATACTCTAGGGCCTGCACCTTTCTTTTGAAATTTATTTTACTCTTCTGGAAAAAAAAAACTTATAAAACATTTATAACTTATAATAACAAATAATTATATTTAAGGAAAGGAAATACTGTATTTTTTCTCTTCAGCTGAAACATATGAGCATACAAACAGAATAAGATAAAAAGATCCTCAGTTTAATTCTACAAAATAATTTAATTCAATTGAATTCATCTCTTTGGATGACCTCTATTTTTTTGCTATTTTAAACTAAAAGAAATCATTTTTCTAATACATATGAATTTTTTAATTAGCAGAGAAATTCAGATATTGAATTTATTTTATTTTTAATATGTGAATATGGTTTACCAGTGTATACATTGAATTTAATTGTATTAAAGTTTCTACTTTCACTTTAAAGCATTTTTTCTATGCTTCAGGTATATCAAGTTTCTTTCATCGGGCAAAGATCTAAACTGTCATTTCAAAGGCAAAATTTCCACAACTAAATAATACCTCTAACATGGAGGCATTTCTACCCCAAAGATTTGCTGTTTCTGTTTGACACTTCTAAGCATTAACAGTGTTCGGATTCATGTTACCCAGCAGAGTTCTACAGAGAGAGCTTAATTTTTTTTTTTTAAAGACTAAAACTAAAGTACAAAGAACATTAACCAGTGAGGAAAATGAGAGCTTTTTAAAGAGTAGAACTGTTGGCTGAAACACTTTGGGTAGAAGTGTTTGGGTAGAAAATAACATTTTACCAAGATGCTGAGATGTTTTGTGCTACTCTTTCACACCTAAGGTGTTGTTTTCTTCATGCAGAGGCAGCAATCGGTTGGAAAATAAACACAAACACACTTTTTTTTTTTTTTGAATCTTAAGGCTTAGCTAATTTGCTATATGGTGATTAATGCTTTAATCAAGATTCTTGGGTTTGAAAATTAATCATTTCATCAACTAAATATGGAATATATGTGGATAGAAAAATGTTATAAATCAAAAGGAGAAACATTTAGACCTTACAGCATTATTAATTTTTCAAAGAAATCTCTCTGTCTCCCTTCCCCTTTCCTGCTGAAGCTCCAATCTACTACTGAGTAGCTACACTGCTCTGAGTAAATAAATGCTTCCCTCTCTAGCCTTTGTGTCTTCATTGCTTAAAAGGCAATATTAGAATTTATGAATTGACTCTCATTGGCAGGAAGGAGCGGCAAAGTCAGTTGCAAAGGGTCATGGACCACAAGGAGGTAAAATCATTGGTGGCCATTACTACCAGTCGGCCATACAGCCCCAAAGAATCAAAGGGAGAGGGATTGGGTCCAGTTCCACCGAAAGTCAGAAAGTGATGGAGAGGGGAGGGAGGCAATAGATATATGTGTTCTCATCTTTAATGAACAGAATTATCAGACCAGGGAGATAAGTTAAATAGGCCGAAGTGAAAGTCAGGAGTACAGATGAAGCTTGGGGCCAACATAATATCAGAATTTCTGGAAGGAAACCACCTCACAGAACACCCAAACACATACACTGAAATAGGGCAGCTGCAGGAAAGTAAAACCAACAGTGCAGCACAAGTGTAGCTTGCCAGAACATTCTGGTCCCTATACAGTGTTGAAGCTCTCCAGTGGTGTCTATGTGCCCTAGGGAAGAATACAAGTACTTAAGGTCACTGATATTGTTGTCTAGTGAAAAAAATATCCATGTAGAGTTGCTGAGGTGTGTGGGGGGAGGGAGCCGGTGGGGGGCAGGGGAGAGTTGAAGGGAGGAAGAAAACCTTTAGCCAAGAATCTCAGATCAGACAATTTCAGTCTAAGGTACATGCAGCACCAGCAAGACAAAGGCAGGCTCCCATTCACAAGGATTACCATGACTCTGCTGAGAAACGACAGCTCTAGGTCAACAAGCTCTAGACTGAAGTGCTGGGTATCAGCAGGGCAACGGGAATTCAAATGAATGTGCAAGAACCTCGTGCATGTGTCCTAAGCCCTCTTTTTTCCAACTGCTTCCTGGTAGCATGATGTCCCTAGCCTACCCCCTCACACAGTCACCAGAAGAGCTGGAAAAGAGAGAGAAGGTCCAAAAGTCGGCACATGTGCCTGGAAGAGATTTAAATGTAGGGGTTAAACTGAGATAAATATCCCAAATGGGAACAAATTTAGTTTCCTCTTGAACCATTCTCATATACTAGTAATATGTGGGTTTTATAAAGAAGGGCAAATCAATTATAAGAAAAGAAAGCAGGGCTTCCCTGGTGGCGCAGTGGTTGAAAATCTGCCTGCCAATGCAGGGGATTCGAACCCTGGTCTGGGAGGATTCCCACATGCCGCGGAGCAACTGGGCTCGCGAGCCACAACTACTGAGCCTGCGCGTCTGAAGCCTGTGCTCCGCAACAAGAGAGGACGCAATAGTGAGAGGCCCGTGCACCGCAATGAAGAGTGGCCCCCGCTCGCCGCATCTAGAGAAAGCCTTCGCACAGAAACGAAGACCCAACACAGCCATAAATAAATAAATAAATAAATTTATTAAAAAAATGAAAAGAAAAGAAAGCAGCTACTTTACTTTTGCACTTTTAAATGTAATATCTGATATTAAGATAATCCCATTATACTCCTCTTCCAGTGTGTTTATAACAATTAAGTGAAATTAATTAACAATTAAGTGAAACATGTAGAGTGTCTAGCACTCTGTGACTTCTGTCATCCAATAGATGGTAGCTTCCATTCTTATCAGACAACTAGAGAGGCAAGCTCCCAGACCTCCTTGTACTTTGTAAAGCACTCATCCCTCCCACCTGCAGTTTGGTAGTGGTTATCTTTGCTAGTTGCAGCGTGACTGCCCACATGGCATGCTGTGGATAACACTGTGAAATGATCTGCTGGCACGGAAAGAAATTATAATAGAACCTTGATGTAAGAGCCTATTGATGATTAAATGGATTATTATAGGTCATTTTTAAAACCATGTAAGTTATCTACTTTGGACTATCAGGACCTTGTGACTGGGCATATAAGAAAGTTGGTACGCTCACTCGGAAGTTCCCAGGACCAGAAAGAAGATCACTCTGAGCAAACTATACCAGATTACCATCGGCACTCCCTGGAGCACATTTCCCCAGAGAAACAAAGAAGGCTTGAAAAGCCACACTGAACAAACATCCCACTGATATGGATACACTGGGTATGTATCACAGACAACTGTAATTTCTGTGAGATTGATGTGACAGTGTTCACGCTCAACAATACAGCTGTATTTCACACCAGTCCCAGGAGGCAGGCATAGCCCATCAGTATCTGCCATGGAGAGAATGACACATGCTTCAAATCTATCCCACTGCTTGGTTACTGACTCCTCTGTGTCCCCCAAGGATTCATGAGGGAATGCTGGTACATCCACCCCCTTGAGGAATCGTGAGCCCGTAACAAAAGACTCTGTAATGCTTCTCTGGGGAGTGGTTTGGGGAGGCAAATTAGTTAAACCCATCATTTAAACGTATTGACAGGAACTGTTTTTTATATTGCAATATAAAGAGTAATAATTGAGCATAACTGAGTGTTGTAGCTTGTTTTGGGCAACCGAATAACTGCTGCCTGATTTTGTAATTTCAAGTATGCTTTCAGGGGGAATGGTTTAAACGTCTGAAGAATTTAGATTGTAAAAACAATTGCTTCTTCCTGCAGCCCCCTTCCTACAACACTCAAAAAGCCTGCATGGAAGGCCCCTCTGTGGCCCCCTAAACCAGGGCAGTTTCCTTAAGCAGATCTCTAAGTATTTTTCATAATTAAAAATTATTGTGAAATAAAGAACTACACTATGATTAACCAAGATGGCGGAGTAGAAGGACGTGCTCTCACTCCCTCTTGTGAGAGCACCAGAATCACAACTGGCTGCTGGACAATCACTGACAGGAAGACCCTGGACTTCACCAAGGAGGATACCCCACGTCCAAGGACAGAGGAGAAGCCACAGTGAGACGGTAGGAGGGGCGCAATCAGAGTAAAATAAAATCCCATAACTGCTGGGTGGGTGACTCACAGACTGGCGAACACTTATACCACAGAAGTCCACCCACTGGAGTGAAGGTTCTGAGCCCCACGTCAGGCTTCCCAACCTGGGGGTCCTGCAACGGGAGGAGGAATTCCTAGAGAATCAGACTTTGAAGCCTAGTGGGAATTGACTGCAGGACTTCTACAGGACTGGGGGAAACAGAGACCCCACTCTTGGAGGGCACACACAAAGTAGTGTGTGCATCGGGACCCAGGGGAAGGAGCAGTGACCCTGGGGGAGACTGAACCAGACCTACCTGCTGGTGTTGGGGGGTCTCCTGCAGAGGCAGGGGGTGGCTCTGTTTCACCGTGGGGACAAGGACACTGGCAGTGGAGGTTCTGGGAAGTGCTCCTTGGCGTGAGCCCTTCCAGAGTCTGCCATTAACCCCACCAAAGAGCCCAGGTAGGCTCCAGTGTTGGGTTGCCTCAGGCAAAACAACCAACAGGGAGGGAACCCAGCCACACCCATCAACAGTCAAGTGGATTAAAGTTTTACTGAGCTCTGACCGCCACAGCAACAGTCAGCTCTACCCACCACCAGAGCCTCCCATCAAGCCTCTTAGATAGCCTCAACCACCAGAGGGCAGACAGCAGAAGCAAGAAAAACTACAATCCTGCAGCCTGTGGACCAAAAACCACAGTTACAGAAAGATAGACAAGATGAAAAGGCAGAGGGCTATGTACCAGATGAAGGAACAAGAAAAAACCCCAGAAAAACAACTAAATGAAGTGGAGATAGGCAACCTTCCAGAAAAACAATTCAGAATAATGATAGTGAAGATGATCCAGGACCTCGGAATAAGAATGGAGGCAAAGATTGAGAAGATGCAAGAAATGATTAACAAAGACCTAGAAGAATTAAAGAACAAACAAACAGAGATGACCAATACAATAACTGAAATGAAAACTACACTAGAAGGAATCAATAGCAGAATAACTGAGGCAGAAGAACGGATAAGTGACCTGGAAGACAGAATGGTGGAATTCACTGCGGCGGAACAGAATAAAGAAAAAAGAATGAAAAGAAATGAAGACAGCCTAAGAGACCTCTGGGACAACATTAAACGCAACAACATTCGCATTATAGGGGTCCCAGAAGGAGAAGAGAGAGAGAAAGGACCAGAGAAAATATTTGAAGACATTAGAGTCTAAAACTTCCCTAACATGGGAAAGGAAATAGCCACCCAAGTCCAGGAAGCGCAGAGAGTCCCATACAGGATCAACCCCAGGAGAAACACACCGAGACACATAGTAATCAAAGTGGCAAAAATTAAAGACAAAGAAAAATTATTGAAAGCAGCAAGGGAAAAACGACAAATAACATACAAGGGAACTCCCATAAGGTTAACAGCTGATTTCTCAGCAGAAACTCTACAAGCCAGAAGGGAGTGGCATGATATACTTCAAGTGATGAAAGGGAAGAACCTACAACCAAGATTACTCTACCCGGCAAGGATCTCATTTAGATTTGATGGAGAAATCAAAAGCTTTACAGACAAGCAAAAGCTACGAGAATTCAGCACCACCAAACCAGCTCTACAACAAATGCTAAAGGAACTTCTCTAAGTGGGAAACACAAGAGAAGAAAAGGACCTACAAAAACAAACCCAAAACAATTAAGAAAATGGTCATAGGAACATACATATCGATAATTACCTTAAACGTGAATGGATTAAATGCCCCAACCAAAAGACATAGACTGGCTGAATGGATACAAAAACAAGACCCATATATATGCTGTCTACAAGAGACCCACTTTAGACCTAGGGACACATACAGACTGAAAGTGAGGGGATGGAAAAAGATATTCCATGCAAATGGAAATCAAAAGAAAGCTGGAGTAGCTATACTCATATCAGATAAAATAGACTTGAAAATAAAGAATGTTACAAGAGACAAGGAAGGACACTACATAATGATCAAGGGATCAATCCAAGAAGAAGATATAACGATTATAAATATATATGCACCCAACATAGGAGCACCTCAATACATAAGGCAACTGCTAACAGCTATAAAAGAGGAAATCGACAGTAACACAATAATAGTGGGGGACTTTAACACCTCACTTACACCACAGGACAGATCATCCAAAATGAAAATGAATAAGGAAACAGAAGCTTTAAATGACACAATAGACCAGTTAGATTTAATTGATATATATAGGACATTCCAACCAAAAACAGCAGATTACACGTTCTTCTCAAGTGCGCACGGAACATTCTTCAGGATAGATCACATCTTGGGTCACAAATCAAGCCTCAGTAAATTTAAGAAAATTGAAATCATATCAAGCATCTTTTCGGACCACAACGCTATGAGATTAGAAATGAATTACAGGGAAAAAAACGTAAAACAGACAAACACATGGAGGCTAAACAATACGTTACTAAATAACCAAGAGATCACTGAAGAAATCAGAGAGGCAATCAAAAAATACCTAGAGACAAATGACAATGAAAACACGACGACCCAAAACCTATGGGATGCAGCAAAAGCAGTTCTAAGAGGGAAGTTTATAGCTATACAAGCCTATCTCAAGAAACAAGAAAAATCTCAAGTAAACAATCTAACCTTACACCTAAAGAAAGTAGAGAAAGAAGAACAAACAAAACCCAAAGTTAGCAGAAGGAAAGAAATCATAAAGATCAGAGCAGAAATAAATGAAATAGAGACAAAGAAAACAGTAGCAAATATCAATAAAACTAAAAGTTGGTTCTTTGAGAAGATAAACAAAATTGATAAGCCATTAGCCAGACTCATCAAGAAAAAGAGGGAGAGGACTCAAATCAATAAAATCCGAAATGAAAAAGGAGAAGTTACAACAGACACCGCAGAAATACAAAGCATCCTAAGAGACTACTACAAGCAACTTTATGCCAATAAAATGGACAACCTGGAAGAAATGGACACATTTTTAGAAAGGCATAACCTTCCAAGACTGAACCAGGAAGAAACAGAAAATATGAACAGACCAATCACAAGTAATGAAATTGAAAGTGTGATTAAAAATCTTCCAACAAACAAAAGTCCAGGACCAGATGGCTTCACAGGTGAATTCTATCAAACATTTGGAGAAGAGCTAACACCTATCCTTCTAAAACTCTTCCAAAAAATTGCAGAGGAAGGAACACTCCCAAACTCATTCTATGAGGCCACCATCACCCTGATACCAAAACCAGACAAAGACACTACAAAAAAAGAAAATTACAGACCAATATCACTGATGAATATAGATGCAAAAATCCTCAACAAAATACTAGCAAACAGAATCCAACAACACATTAAAAGGATCATACACCACGATCAAGTGGCATTTATCCCAGGGATGCAAGGATTCTTCAATATACGCAAATCAATCAATGTGATACACCATATTAACAAATTGAAGAATAAAAACCATATGATCATCTCAATAGATGCAGAAAAAGCTTTTGACAAAATTCAACACCCAGTTATGATAAAAACTCTCCAGAAAGTGGGCATAGAGGGAACCTACCTCCACATAATAAAGGCCATATATGACAAACCCACAGCAAACATCATTCTCAATGGTGAAAAACTGAAAGCATTTCCTCTAAGATCAGGAACGAGACAAGGATGTCCACTCTCACCACTATTATTCAACATAGTTCTGGAAGTCCTAGCCACGGCAATCAGAGAAGAAAAAGAAATAAAAGGAATACAAATTGGAAAAGAAGAAGTAAAACTGTCACTGTTTGCGGATGACATGATACTATACATAGAGAATCCTAAAACTGCCACCAGAAAACTGCTAGAGCTAATGAATGAATATGGTAAAGTTGCAGGATACAAAATGAATGCACAGAAATCTCTTGCATTCCTATACACTAATGATGAAAAATCTGAAAGAGAAATTATGGAAACACTCCCATTTACCATTGCAACAAAAAGAATAAAATACCTAGGAATAAACCTACCTAGGGAGACAAAAGACCTGTATGCAGAAAACTATAAGACACTGATGAAAGAAATTAAAGATGATACCAACAGATGGAGAGATATACCATGTTCTTGGATTGGAAGAATCAACATTGTGAAAATGAGTATACTACCCAAAGCAATATACAGATTCAATGCAATCCCTATCAAATTACCAATGGCATTTTTTACGGAGCTAGAACAAATCATCTTAATATTTGTATGGAGTCACAAAAGACCCCGAATAGCCAAAGCAGTCTTGAGGGAAAAAAATGGAGCTGGAGGAATCAGACTCCCTGACTTCAGACTATACTACAAAGCTACAGTAATCAAGACAATATGGTACTGGCACAAAAACAGAAACATAGATCAATGGAACAAGATAGAAAAGCCCAGAGATTAACCCATGCACCTATGGTCAACTAATCTATGACAAAGGAGGCAAAGATATACAATGGAGAAAAGACAGTCTCTTCAATAAGCGGTGCTGGGAAAACTGGACAGCTACATGTAAAAGAATGAAATTAGAATACTCCCTAACACCATACACAAAAATAAACTCAAAATGGATTAGAGACCTAAATATAAGACTGGACACTATAAAACTCTTAGAGGAAAACATAGGAAGAACACTCTTTGACATAAATCACAGCAAGATCTCTTTTGATCCACCTCCTAGAGTAATGGAAATAAAAACAAAAATAAACAAATGGGACCTAATGAAACTTCAAAGCTTTTGCACAGCAAACGAAACCATAAACAAGACGAAAAGACAACTCTCAGAATGGGAGAAAATATTTGCAAACGAATCAACGGACAAAGGATTAATCTCCAAAATATATAAACAGCTCATTCAGCTCAATATCAAAGAAACAAACACCCCAATCCAAAAATGGGCAGAAGACCTAAATAGACATTTCTCCAAAGAAGACATACAGACGGCCACGAAGCACATGAAAAGATGCTCAACATCGCTAATTATTAGAGAAATGCACATCAAAACTACAATGAGGTATCACCTCACTCCTGTTAGAATGGGCATCATCAGAAAATCTACAAACAACAAATGCTGGAGAGGGTGTGGAGAAAAGGGAACCCTCTTGCACTGTTGGTGGGAATGTAAATTGATACAGCCACTATGGAGAACAATATGGAGGTTCCTTAAAAAACTAAAAATAGAATTACCATATGACCCAGCAATCCCACTACTGAGCATATACCCAGAGAAAACCATAATTCAAAAAGACACATGCACCCGAATGTTCATTGCAGCACTATTTACAATAGCCAGGTCATGGAAGCAACCTAAATGCCCATCAACAGACGAATGGATAAAGAAGAAGTGGTACATATATACAATGGAATATTACTCAGCCATAAAAAGGAACGAAATTGAGTCATTTGTTGAGAAGTGGATGGATCTAGAGACTGTCATACAGAGTGAAGTAAGTCAGAAAGAGAAAAACAAATATCGTATATTAATGCATGTATGTGGAACCTAGAAAAATGGTACAGATGAGCCGGTTTGCAGGGCAGAAGTTGAGACACAGATGTAGAGAATGGACATATGGACACCAAGGGGGGAAAACTGCGGTGGGGTGGGGATGGTGGTGTGCTGAATTGGGCGATTGGGATTGACATGTATACACTGATGTGTATAAAATTGATGCCTAATAAGAACCTGCAGTATAAAAAAACAAACAAACAAAACAACTAATACTAAACTTTCATTGGGTTATTTGTATGGAAATATGTTAATATAAATGTTTCAGACATTACATGAAATTTCTAAAAATCTTATATTTGTATTTGTATGGAAATATGTATGGAAATATGTTAATATAAATGTTTCAGACATTACATGAAATTTCTAAAAATCTTATATGTTCTGGTATAATGTTATAAGTAATAATCCTAGTTATTACTTTAAAATGTATATCTCAGAAATAACTAATTTTCTCGTCAACTGCGTTATTATGAACTTTCATCAAATCTTTAACTGTGGTCATTTTTAAGTCTTTTCTCATTTACAGACAGTTCTGGGTGTACTCTGATGCTTTTGCAAATATGTTCCTATTAAAGGGTTTCATCTTCAAGAAATTCATGGAAAAGACTCTGACAAGTACAGGGTTCTGGTAACTGACTGTACTGCTGAACTGAATGAATAAGCATTTTCAGCACTCTAATGAAAAACTGATGAACTCAAAAAAGTGCTAACAAAAGATCAAGATGAAAAAAAAAATTTAATTACATGGGACTGAGTGAACTGATGAGGATGAGTATAATTTTTGTGACTTTCTGTCTGAATTTAAAAAAAAATCCCACAAGGACTCAGAGGCAAAGAATATACAAATCAATTTTCACTGCAAAGTAAAGGAGCTGTTACAGTGGAGGATTACTGGACTGAATGTCAATATTATGACATAGTATGAGTGTGTTTCAGGTTTGGTAATTGCAATCATTGTTGCTTTTGTTGTGGTCATCCATGTACAATGCTTCGTGTCAGTCTATTTATCTCTTGTAAAAATAAAATATACTGTGTGTGTGTGAAAAAAAAAAAAAAGAACTACACTATCTGATCTCCATTTTTGTGGAGCCCAGTGATCACACAAATTCTGCCTAGTAACAAATGTGGCATTAAAAAACAAACAAACAAACAGAAACTCTCCCACTATGGCTTTAAAGTATACCCAATATGCTGACAGTCCTCTGATTATTAATTTGGCTTTTCAAATACCTGAACCCTAGGGAAGAGATACCTGAGTAGGAAAGACAATATTTAGTTTATGGGAAATTACATTCTCCTTTCTATATTAATACAGTGCAATTCATATGATGTGTATATTGGAGCAGATCACTTGGTTGAGCAGTAAGGATTCCTATCATCGTCATTTGTCTTAACATGACCCTAATTGGTTTAAGCCAATCAGTAAGTAGCATTTCCCTGACAACATTATCAATCTAGGGTGGGACACAAAATTTAAGTAGGCTGAGTCAAACTGAATCAAAGGATTTACATTGCGTGCTTGGAAAAGAGAACCTGCTAGAAATGCAAGTGTTCTGGTCCTACTTCAGACCTACTGTGATGATTACTTTTACGTGTCAACTTGGCTAGGCCATGGTACCAAGATATTTGGTCAAACACTAGTCCAGATGTTGCTGTGAAAGAAATTCTAAAGATGTGATTAACATTCAAATCAGTAAACTTTGGTAAAAAAACCTTTATAATGTAGCTGAGCCTAATCCAATCAGTTGAACACCTTGAGAAAAAGACTGAGGTTCCCCTGAGGAAGAAGAAATAAATATTGCCTCCAGATTACCTTCAGACTCTAGCTGCAATATCAGTTCCCCAAAATCACATGAATCATTCTTAAAATAAATGCGTGTGTCTATAAATATACCATATGTCTATATATACCATGGTATAAATATAGACACATACACACACGGAGATATTTATTTTAAGGAATTGGTGAATATACATATACACACCCATACATATTACATTAGTCTGTTTCTCTGGAGAAACTCAATTAGTGCACCTACTAAATTGGAAACTCTGGAGGTGAAGCCCTGAAATCTGTGTTTTAACAAGTCTTCCAGGTAATTCTGATGCACCTAGAGCATCAGCTCTACTGCACTAGATCATCTTTATGGTATCTCATCAACAATTCAATAAAGGAAGTTGGAAATTATATTGTGGTGGATTAGCGTTTTCTCCATTTAACTAAGATCAAATTCCGGTTGCCAGAATCTCATTCCCTGCACGGTTCCAGGTGAGTGTAGGCCACGGAGATGACTCATGATATATGGAAGGTGGAATTGGAGAAGCAGCATCTTGTTTTGCACGCTCTGAAGTCTGGAGCAGGGCACACGCCTGTGGTTTACCTGCTGGCTCACCTGCTTGGCATGAGAAGCAGCCAGGCCCATGGAAATTGCACTTCTCTGGATCCTCCTTCTGGTTTTTCAACAGCTGGGCCATGAAGAAGGGGTCTGGCTTTTTCTGCACATCAGTGCCATCATGGAAATAGGAGATGTAAAGGTGCTGAGAAGCTGAAGCTGGTTCCAGGCAACACCCGTGGTCTTCTGTTCAACCTTCATGGGTTCCAGTTTGCCCTTGTTTCTCCCACTTCCCACCCTTCTGCCTTTTGCAGATGCAAAAGCAACAGCTTTACCAAGACTGCTTAACCAGCTCCCACAGTTGTACAAAGTCAAATCCCTGTAATAAATCCCTTATGGTATCTGTCCAGAAGTTCTCCTCCTCTGATCAAATCTGACAGCTACATAAACAGAATCAGTAGAGAATGTTTTATTGAAAATAAAGTCAGAAACACCAGGAGAACATTTACTTTTAATAATCCACTCCCTACATTATCCTGGCTAATGTAGTATATACTGTGCCCTTGAACATTTGCAGTGTAATATCTTTGGTCTTCCTTAAAGTCTCTCCTGCCCATTTCCTTTTACGTTGAGATAGTGTTTTCTTTTATCCACTACTTTTCATTCCTGAGGCTTCAGGACATTGTTCCTTGTCCTACAATCTTCAGACACTGGGAATAACTCTTTCCCTTCAGTCTGTTGTCTGTGCCCTGGAAGGTACAGACCTTCCAGTGTCCAGTGAATTATGCAATTCATTTCCTCAGAGCATTCTCTTTCCTAAATGACATCAATTTATTTTCCAAAGTTTCTTCTAGTCTCTTATCATCTGATTCTCATTTTTTTGGCCCTTTCCTTATTTATATCATACTCCTATTTGTGTTAAAACATTACATTGAGACCACAGAGGAGACCCCAAATACAAAGAGACTTAAACATCAATGATTTTGGAATGTGCTTGCATCCATTTTCAATAACCATTTTAAATATTCTTGATTTTTCAATGTCAGTGGAACTTTTGCATTTCACTGAAAATGGAGAAATGTTAACTTTTTATTTCTAATGCATTATCTGACTTATCAGCTAAGATGATTAGCGAATGCCTTATTTTATCTTTAAAAGTACTCACAATGTTCCTTCTGCAATTAGAAGTCACTCTAGTAAAAGGAGGTTTTGCCTATTTAACATGAGGAAGTCAACTGTGAGAAGATTCTTTTAGAATATTTAGTCATTATCAGGTGTCTGTAAATTAACTGTCTGGTACTACTTTTCCATCAATCTCATGAGCTCTACTTCCTTCTATATTTTGTAACCAGTTATTGGTGGTATTAGTACATGATCTCTCCTTTTACATCCTGTTCTGAAATACCATTAATTGACAGATTATAGTATAATGTACTATATTATGTAGAAAACATTATAATACAAAAATAAATTTTTTGCAAAATGATTAAGACAATCCATTTCAGTTTTTCAGGAAGACATCAAACTTCTTAAATGTGACCCATCCAGTTTTTAATACTTAATGTAATCAAATCAGATCACCTGTTTGAGAATAGACAATCACGACTTTAATTTTAAATACCATGACAGGATAGAAAAAGAAAGGGTAGTTTAAGAAAAAAAAATTATTCATCCTAAATAATAAGAAAAAGTAGATATTTCAGTTATGTTAATGACCCAATTGCTATACTTCTATGAAAATTCATCTCTGAAATGGTCAGGATAACCTTGGTAAATAGCAGATAGAGTACTGATTCATAGAACTCAATTAGAGTTTTAAATTTCTGAATAAGAATGTAGTTTATTTTTTTTAAAAAATCAATGTAGATTGCCTTCCATATAATTTATTTAAAGCTAGGAACCCGCAAAATCTTTATCCACTCTTTTTCACACTTGTCATTTTCATAGTAGTGATATGTCTCATACTGTATGTACAGAAAATATATATAGTAATACTGCTAGGGAATGCTTTCAATTATCATTATAATTTATTTCTGCAACTTCATTTATTTAGGACCCAACTTAATGCAGAACAGTGATTTGCGGGCTCACATGAATGAATTATAGACTGACTAGTTTACTTTTATCTCCATAAAGTTCATTTATGTTATTTCACAAAAGACTCTTTTTTTTTTTTACAATGTACATAGTCATATAGAAATGAATACATGCAAAAAACCATCTTGAAATCCCCAGTCAAATAAGGAGGAAAGAAACAGTACATCAAGGTCTCAGATTGCCATTATGCAGTGCTTAATAACCCCAAGGACATGTACTTTTCAATGAATACAAATTACTAAGGATAAGAAAAGGCTTACATAGACTAATTGCTTAAACAGCAGTTCTGTATTTTTACAATAGAAATCTTTAATTACAGTGAGAAGTAAATTTGCACCAAATATTTTTCTATTTATGTTTTGACTGAAATGTGCTAATTTATTTAAAATAGGTAGGCTTACTGCATCCTCTACTATTTCTACATTGCTACCTCTGTGTCTGGAACTGTGTAGTGGGTCAGAAGAATTCAGAGAAATAGAAGAAATAATATATAGCAAGATTTGGATCGGAATTGTCTTGGAATTTCCCTATTGTCTTGAATTTCAGCTCGATCATTAAATCTGAGGACGATGAATGACAGATAATTTCAACATCTAAAGAGAAGAACTAGACACACTCTAGAAAGACTTACTAAGGGGTCGCCAAGTTACTCCATCAACTTGACTCCTTCCTTCATTTGATAAAAGACAAGGCTAGAGATTCTCTGAGGGAATTTTCTATGATGGGACTGGTAACATTTAAGACAGCCTGGCTTTCCCCCTTACCTTTCCAACGGAGCCACAGATAAGACAGGGAGCTCTAAGGAAGGCAGATTGGAATCTTATGCCCCAGTGGAGTATCTGTAGAGAAATCTGTCAGACTGTCCTTTGCGGCCACATGTGCACTGTGAAAGAATGTTTTGAAAAACACTTTAAATATGTCCTCTGTAATTCGTGGAGCATTGAGGAAACCAATGCTGATGTGTTTCTCTCTCCTAGAGAAGTCTCAAAGCAAGGGACAGGCTGAAAAGAGTGGGAGTAGTGTTTGAAGAGGCAAGGGTGAGTGAGTGTTCCCTTTCACCAAAGTATCTAGACTCTGGTGGTATAGAAAGTGTCGCACTGAAAAGCCAGGCCTGGTGGGTAAGGCAACCCCATAGTTACCTTCAGTGGGGAGCAGCTGAGGGGGGAAATGAGGGAGAGTATTCAGAAAATGCAGCACTATCATCAAGAAATGGAAAACTGCAGTAGGCAATGAAGTAGAAAAATATTTGCCTAAGAACCTGCTAAGTGACACACAGGAACCAGCATTTTGGTTCTTCTACAAAGAAGGAAGGGAAGGTCTAAGTGTCATAACACTAGTCATATACATCTTCCTCAACGATTTCTTCCCTTGACCCTGATGATGACCCTGGAGAGGCCAGAACCCACATGGGAATGGTAGATGAGGAAGATCACAGAAATAAACAACAACTGCAATAGCAAAATCAGACCCAGCTTTCTTTTCCCATCACAGACCCTCTTTGTCACATCAGGCCTGACCTGGGGAAAGAAGGAGGAAGGGTTGTACATTGGATCTGAGATGGAAGTTGATTAAATTGACCCCAGTGCTCTGGATACCACCTATTGGAGGGATCTAGAAATATACAAAAGAGGTCTGAACATTTTCCTTTACCATATTCAAGTGATGTGTACCTGAACACACACAGGCACAACGTTTTGACAAGGAAGTAAAATGAGTAGGAAAATAGTGGTTTAATCATGGAGACTGGTTCCATCATTTTCTCACTTTCCAAACATTTGTGTCTCCTGTGTCATGCAATGTTGACGTAAATTTTATAGAAATCAGGATCCACATTTCCTGGTAGTTACTGTGACTCGCACAATAAGTTAGAACATTCCTGAGAAGACAGATAACTAGACTGAACTGGAAGAGGAAGGGGAAAAAGAAGTCTGAGGAGCCTAGGAGAGATCTACAATTTTTGAAAAAAAAAAAACAGTAAAATGTTGCAATTGATGGTTCTGATAGACAAAATGGGAAGATTACAGAATATAACACTATTGGCTTATGAGTGAATGCACTCCTTCATTCAAAAATACACTGAGTGCTTAGTGTGTGCAAGTACCATATATTACAGTTATAGAAAATAAAGACAGCACTTATCTTAATAATTTTTGAGGATAAAGCTTAGTGTAGATAATTAAACAGCCACCAACAACACACATAAACAGCAATGCGTGTGTATCCACACACACACACACACACACACACACATACTTTAAGATGACTTTTCTAAAAATATGTGACCCAGAGAAACTGGGGTGATGAGTGACTGTTTTGTGGAGGACGTAATCTTCACACTGAATCTTGAAAAATGACTAGAAGTCACCCAGGCCAAAAAGGAGTAGGGGTAAGGCAGTTGAGATGGTTCCAGGTAAGGGAGGAGCATCCTTAAAAATAGAGACTTTGGAAGCAATGGAAAATGCCAGTAGTTCACTCAGCTTAGCTGACACACCAGGTGTGTTCAAAGCAGCAAATGTAAATGGAGGGAAAGACCGAGAAGCATGCTTTTCAAAACTCTCAGGGCAAGCTTTGAGATAGTGAGAGAAAGAAAGAGTGAGTGGAGCTCAAAAAGTCCTACCCTTCAGCCAGAGGACTCTACTTTCATGTTTTACATGTATATTACCTTCCATGTTAGATTTCAGTTGAACTGTTCTACAACTTAAAAAACATCAGGATCCATGGATCTTGAAAAATAACAGAAGGCAAATGGACAGACAGAAAGCACCAATAATTGAAAAAATACCAGAAAAGAAGGTAAAGAATGCTAAGTCACAACTATGAAGGTCTTTCAACACTACTGATCTTTTTTTGAATCTCTTCCTTTATTCTGTTTCCTGTTCTCTCTCCTCTTATCCCAAATTGCCGCTTGATAGTCACTTTCCCTGACAAATTTTCTCCAATCTGCGCCTTAAATATTCATCCATAAATTCATTCTTTCAATAAACATTATGACTGACAGAAAATACAAAAATTAATCAAATATTCCTGTTCATAAGGACCTTCCACTCTAGTGAAGAGGACAAATATGAAGAACAGATAACTTACAAAATGATATGCCACGTGCTGTCAGTTGCATCTTTGATTCCCATAGAATGAAACGGACCTAAAAGAAAGAGCACGGTCTCTGGATTGGGTGAAACTTATATTCAAATCTCATCTTTGTCAATTCTTAGCTATGTGCTCTTTTTTTTCAATTACTAGCTCTATCTACACCTCAACTTTTTCTCATCTACAATAAGGAGTAATAGAAGTACCTGCCTTATTGCATCGCAGTAAAGACTGAATACGACTAAGGATGTAAAGTGCTCAGCAGTGTACCTGCCACTTAACCACTGAATAAGTCATAGTGAAGATGATCATAATGGAGAGGAGAAAGAGGAAGAGAAGGAGCAAGAAAGGAGGGAAAATGGAAGAATAAAGGAGTGTCACAGAGAAGGTAAAGTTTAAGCTATGTCTTAATCCATGAATAGAAGTTCACCAGTTGAGTGAGGTGGGAAAGGGATTCCCAGGCAAAGGGACTGTGGTGCCCCAAGGTTATCTTTTCAGGTTGCCCCAGCCATGCTGTCTCTGAGAAATGACATCCACCACTATCCTGGTTTTAACTCTAAACTAGGCTGATGCCTTATAAAGTGGCAAAATGATATTTCTTCTGAGTTTTCTTTCCATTAGACCTCACTATTTTGATGTCCTATAGCCACCACAAACTCAAACACTTTAAAAGTAAATTCGTAGTCTTTCTCTCTCTTCCATTATTTCCCCTCTTCCTATATTCTCTTAGAGAACACAGAAATTTCAGGACTGTCATATAGACTTTTCCTTCCTTTGCCCCCTGCCTTCTCCATTTAATTCATCACTAAATTCTATGTCAAATTTAGCTTCCAAATATGACTCCACGTCTCCAAATTCATTCATTAACTCTTGCCTGAACATCTTAAATAGTGGCCCAGCTATTCCTCTACATCCAGAATTTCCTTTATCCAGCAATTGGCCAATTATGTTTGTTCATTCATGCCACAAAGATTAATTGAACAACTAAAAGATGCCAGGAATTCTTTCATGTGCTAGAAAATCAATAATGAATACCTCCAAGCTACTGAGGCATTTCTTTATATTGTCACAGTATAGTCTTTGAAAAACTAACCATGTCAACTATTAAAAACCTCTATCAACTCCATTTTGCCTACAGATTATGAGTGAATTCAGTACAAATTTCTTAGCATGTCACAGAAAGCCCTTCCCACTGAAAAGCCTGCCTACTTTAAATAAATCTTTTTTTTTTAAATCATTCCATTTCCAACCAACCAAGCCACACCAACTTCTCTCCAATCTCCAAGCATTCCATGCTCCTTCTGTCCTTTGCCCATGGTAACTTCAGCTTTTCCCTCCATCTCTGTCTGAGAAATGATACAACTTTTAAAAACCAGTTTAATATCTTCTTTATGAAAGTGAAATCAGTCAATTAATGAATTTCTACTGTGTCTTCTTCCTGCTTTAGTCCCATTGCTAATCATTAAACCCTTTAGACTTTATTTTCTGACTGTTTGGCTTAATGCTTTCTGATGACCAATGGAAAACAGTTCTCTGCATCTCCCTAGAAAATGTATTCCTATTCATCTTATCCATACCTTTTGCTATCCTGTTTATATTCAAATACTACAGGCCTGTGTAATAGTATCAAAACATATAAAGACCTAAATTGATCCACTTTTGGGGAGATTTCTAGAACTACAGAGCACTTTATTTTCCTTTTTTTCCAACATGCAATTTATGAAAGAGAAATCAATCTTATGTTAGGCCAACTCAAATCTCAATTATAAGTTAGAAGTAGAATCGGTATTAAACATAGAATAATTAATCCTTCAGCTGACTATATGACTCTTCAAATCTGTTGCTAAACACATTCTCCTAATTTCTTTAAATTAAGGATATTTAATGACTGAAATTAACCTACCTCCCCATATAGTGTATACCAATATTAAATTCATTTACTCATTGAACAAATATTCTTTAGATAATTACTATGCTATGAGCACATTATGAGGCCTAGGGTATATGGGGTTAAATAAATAATCTTTACTCCCCAAATACTCACAGTCTAGTAGAAAATTGAGAAAAGAAAAGCAACAAATACAGCATAAAATTGTAACTGCTATAATAGAAGTCTACATGGCAAACTGTGTAGTCAAGAAGCTGAACCAACGAAAGGGAGGAAGATGTATAGATGGGGAGAAGAACACTCCAGATCAGGTAAGGACAGGTGTCCAGGATGTGCAATTAAAGAAGAGAGCAGAAGTGTTCAAACAGCCCAAGATAAGTACGTGTGTATGAACTTACAAGTAGAGTCCTTCCTGAGTTGTAGCTTCCTAGAGCTCAGGGAAGGTATCTTATTAATCGCTGTTTCTCCCACAGTGTATTGAGTAGTAGGTGCTCAGCACACATTTCTTGAACAGACAAATAACTGCCTAGTAAGAACTAATGAGCAACTGATAGTTCTCAAATTATTTGAAAATTCTGATATGGGATTAAGCTCTAGGACTAGGAGTAGCAGTGTTTATATAAATATGTATTTTTTAATTTGACCTTTAAGGGATGCTTGGACACTGTAGATTATAAATTTGACAAGAAATGCTACAACGGAAAATATCAAGATTAGATAAATTCATAATGGACCAGGATTTATTTTTAATTTCCAGATAGAATTAATGCTGTCAAGGTAGAACTGAATAAGGCAGAAACATCCCAGTGCAGGGGAAATTAATTCATTAGATGAATAAATATATGTGCATATGTATGTATGTATATATATACATATATATGTGTGTCTTTTAAATGTAATAAAATAGTGCAGTTTATTATAAGCCTTATAGAGTGATAGAGTGAATATTTGGAAGAGCTTGCCTCTTCTACGATTCAGTCTGGAAACATTCTTAAGATGCCAGGCAAAGTTGGCTACAATTCATGTTTTGGGCACTAATGTACTACTGTTATTTCCCTCCTTTCCTTTAAAACTATGAAGTTCTAAAGACACCCATAGGGCAACATGCAGATCATTATTACTGCAAGACAGGCTGGTAAGGATGGAGTAGAACAGTGTGGAAAGAATATGGATATCAGGGTTAGACTTAAGTTAAAATTCTAGATCTGGACTGAGTGGATTTGGGTAAAGTGAAACCCCATTCCCTCATTTCTTCTCATATTCCTGGTTAATTCTAACTCATGTTTCAGGCTCAACTAAGGTCATTGCTCTAAAACCTTAGTAGTTTCAAAATAGAACTCTTGCCATTTCTCCCCACCCTCCATTCTCTATTGCCTCAAAACTTGCTTCCCCAGTTAGCAAAAGTATCAACATTTTATCCCACTTCTCAGGCAAGAATCCTATCTGTCTTTGTTGCTTTCTTTCTTTTATTCAAATACCACATCCAATACACCAAGAATTCTTGGCAACAGTATCTTGGAAATAAATCTTGAATCTGATCACTTTTCATAACCTCCAGCAGTACCATTTTAGTCCAGATTCCCATCAGTGACTGGATACTGTAATACCCCTCTCGAATCTTCTGTCTAAACACCTGTCATCCTGCATCTTATTCTTTGTATGACAATTAGAGTCACCTTTATAAATGTGAACAAGATTATGTCACTTGCTTGCTCAAAATTCCCCAAAGGTTTTCCACCCCAATCAGAAAAAAAAAAAAAAATCCAAAGACTTATCCATGCCTACCAGACCCTACATATGTGGGATGCTGGCAAATTCTCAAACTTAACTACCCACAGTCACCTCCTCACTCTCACCTTGGCTGGCCTCACTCTAATTTGAACAATGCCAAGCATACCCTAATCTCAGGGTCATTACACCGGCTGTTTTCTCAGATCTTCAGACCTCCACTTGTCTCACTTGCTCTTGGCAACAGGTTACTGCTCACAGTTGCCTTCTCAGAGAGTCCTTCTTTGACCACCCCGTCACGGGCAGTCTCCCTGCCCCAGCCCTGTCTCCTGTTACACTGCTAACTCTTTCTTATCCCTGCCTAATATTACACATCTATGTATTTGTTTATTATATATCTCCCCTAATGAATAGTAATATCTATGATAACAGGAGTTATGTCTCTTGTTTACTATCTCAGCACTAATCATAGTACCTTACACATGGTAGGTGGTTTGTAAATGTTTAGTGAATGAATAAAGTGTTCTCTGAATTGTTGCCTCACATACCCTCCAGACACATCTCAGTGTTCTCTGTGATGTGTGTCCACTGGAACCAGCATACCTTTTTTTTCCCCTAGCACTTATGATGCACCTGCTTACTTTTTTCTTTATCCATAATTAGATTATATTCTCTTTAGGGTCAGAAGACCACATCTATCTTGCTTACCACTGTATGTCCAGTGTTGATCTCAAAAATCTGGTGTATAATAAATGCTCAATATTGTTGAGTAAAAAGTGCTTGATCATGGTGTGAGGACTTGTTCTGTACTAAATAAATGAGAATCATGATAATAATAACATGTATTCTTATTTTATGCAACTGGAATCTTCGTAACTAGAGCTTGCCTAAGGGGAGGAAAAAACTGATTAAGAAGTAAATATAGGTGTGAAAAACAAGCCATTTGTCATTTCTATTTTAACTTTAGAAGACACAATTGACTTAATTTAGATTTATCATCCACAGGGTAGTTATTTTCAGCATGCTGGAAGTATTTTCCCAGCCCAGGAAAATAAAAGGCGTTGCAGCACTGTATTTGTTTCTTTTCTCTTCTCTCTATCACTGGACACTAAATAGAAGCATACTTTTAGTCTAGTCTGTGGTAATAAACCTGCATTCATTGCAGGGCTGAATTTAAGTGTATGTTTATAGAATGCTCTTGACTAAACAGGAAAAAAAAAAAGAAAAAGAAAATGGTAAATTACCTTGCAATTGAAAAGTGGTTGCTAATCCATCAGGAAAGCTGTCAAGAGATTACACCATTATTTTCAAGAGTAGAGATAAGAGATGGTCTTAATCCCTAGAAAGAACTAAGTCAAATGACTGCCAAAGCAATGAAGTAAAATCTGAACTGAGTGACTCCAACACTGTATCATATTGATTTGCTGTTTGGTGTGTTTATTGAAAACAGCAATGTGTTCCTCAGAAAGCTCTCTGAGTTTTATATTAGGGGATGCAGAATTTGGGGGTTTCATGTTTGTTCTTTCATACAAATTTCTAGTAATATAAATTACTAGGACTACAGATTCTAGTGTTACCCATGCCCTCTGAACAAGGTAAGTATTCATTATTAAAATTTGGGAAGAATAAACACTATGGCAGTCTGTCATGTCATTAGTGTCAACAAGCCCTTTGAAGGATAAAATCATTTCAATCCAAACCAGGGTTAATAGGCATTATTATGTGGTTATAATAACACAATGAACAGATGGGTGATTTCAGATCCAACACCCGCCATTTACAATGAATACCTTTTCTTTCCTGTGTGAACACCATCAGAAAACTTTGCTCTCTCTTCTCAGGCTTCAGTGAAACTTTAGTCACTATCTATCTTTAATCATTCAAGAAATCTTCAAGAAAGAGCAGTTTTCATTTTGAAGATGTTGGAACATACGTGAAAGCTACAAAAACCAGTGTGTCTCTCTCTGCTGACACCAAAGAATAAGTCCTATGAGGCCAAGTGAGTGGAATGTAGGTCTTGGTTTGACAGACTTTCTCTAGAGCTCTTGATCTTTGACATTTCAAACCTAGGTATGAGTCTGAAATTATCATACCTAATAAACATACCAATAAACAAAACATATATTGACTCCTTCTAAATTAATTAATTTCCCTGTTTTATTTTTCTAGCAAATCCCCTTTCTCTCTCCATTCTTGCTTTCCAAAGTCTTACAGGTTCATACATAATCACATAGTTAATGACTTCAGGTGGTAATCCATTTGATAGTTCATACATAATCACATAGTTAATGACTTCAGGTGGTAATCCATTTGATAGTAATGTGACAAATGCTTTCAAAAAGGGTGAGTTTATGTCAACTTTTGCACATGTATCTATGGCATGAGCCCAAAACACAGTAGGAAATGTTTGATGTCTTTAATATCTATTATTTGATTATCAACAGGCCTTCCCTAAAGAATGTATATAAATCTTAGGAGGCAGCATATATGTAATACGTGATGAAATTGTTACACATATGTTTTATCTATTTCAGCCACTCAGGATTTCATTTCCTTAATTTCAACCTATCTGCAATGTTCCAGGAGAAGACCTCCTTTTATGTGTCAATTTATATTCTAGTGCACAAACATACTTGCATATAGAAACAAACTATCAAACCTAATAAAATAACACACCATTGTAAAGCAATTATACTCCAATAAAGATGTTAAAAAAAAAAAGATGGAAAAGCCCCTTGACTGCTACAATGATACACTAATAAAATATGGAAGTCAGCATCTGTCATTTTTATGTTACTGTGAATCATGCAAATCAATATAAATAATTGTTTTATTATTGTTCACTTGTTTACATTTTTTAGTACCTGACATTATATGAAAATTTTCTTTTAAAAAAATTTTTGAAAGAACTAAAGAGATCAAGAAGGGTGTAACCTCAACATATCAAATCCACTTGTCCTCAAATTACTGCTTGGAAAAGATATTTCTCAGTCTATAGTTCTGAAAGATAATTACTAAAACTTTGATTCCAACATTAGTTTCCCTGCTTCTTGTCTCTCTCTCTCTCTCTTTTGCTCTCACCTGTGCTCTCTCTCTCTCTTTCTCTTTCTCTCTTTCATTACCAAAGGTACTAGGGAATAAGTTAAAATTCTCAGGGAATAGAAACCATTATTAAATAAGTCTAGATACCTGATATGACCAAATATGTCCTAAATTTATACTCTCTTTGCCCAGATCTAAGTTCAAAGCTCTAAACTAGCAGCTGTAGTATCTTTATAGATTCCAAGGGCATGGCTATGAATTTTTTACTTTTAGATGTATTTTTTTATTGTTTGTAAAAGTCGGATCCCATAAATCTGCTAGTTTCAAAAATCTGCAGCTTTTTGAATAGTGGCCCTTGTATTTCGATTTAAACCAAATGGGACCACACTTATTACTTCTATTCTGAAAGGTCATTTTTCATCAAGATTGTATTAGAAAATAAATCATTTAAAGCCATCCTTTGGATGGTTCCTTGCATGAATGTCTTAACAAGAACATGTAATAAGAGGCTCTCAGCAAAGCAAGGCTGATTTGTTAATCCAAAGTGGTCTGAAGCTGCCACCTTCTGGCACTTAGGTGATATTTCTCTAAACTCAGTATTCTGCTGAGGGAACGTGACATAATTAGAACAACATGCACAGTATCTCCATCAATATCACAGAGAAGTCTGTTAAGCACAACAAAGACAAAATGCCAACATCATGTATTCATTAGTATGAGTGTGTGTGTGTGTGTGCGTGTGTGCAATATTAAAATGCTATTAGTAGAAGCAAGTTGCAGTGGTAGAGTTCTAGGAACCAACGAAGTTACTACTAAAATCAGACAAGCTCTAGTACTTGAGACTGGGGTGTTCATAGATGCCTTAGAAAACTGGAAGTATATGTAGGATGGAGGTTCTGATTATATTTTTTTCAGTGTTCTTCTCTCTTGACCAGAGTAAATCACAGCTTGGTACTTTATCAGTATCCTGTTTTAAGGCTATTCAACTTAATTCCTTGCCGAAGAATCACATTTTAAACTTGGGAACTACTTAGAAATACAATCCAAAATATTATCTCTACTTACTAAATATTCAAAAACAAAAATGCACATTGTTAAAAAAATTTAAGTGTAATTATTTTTTAAAGGTAAAAATGAAGTCTGTTTGATTATATTGATAGTTCATGACAAATGATAGATTTTTCCCTTTGGAACAAACTCTTGGGATCAATCAGAAGCAAAGCTTAGATAGAGCCAGAGTAAATAGGTCAGCTGTGAAAACCTACTGGGCTCCAAGAATGACCACTTTCTTGTTTTCCTGAGGCCATTTTTTCATAATAGCCAAAAGAATTAATTAAGAGTATTACTATTTTTTCCATTTTCCTGTCTTTCATATAATGCTCTTCTTCAAGTGGAGGGCATCAGGGTTAGAGATTTAGAATGAGTTAAAAGAGCTCCGAGAAAAGAAACTGGCAACTTCTGTGATGCTGAGTAATTAAAGAGACCTACGGAGCCTGCTGGAATTACAGCACATAAGCGAAGATTAATGATGCCTGAAAATGTAGGGTCCCACGGTCTCCAAACAACGTGCAAGATGTCTCACCTCAGCTCTTTCCACATGGAACAGCTGCCCATTTTCAAGGCAAGCAAAATTGTATGTGTTCCTACTTTCATTCTGAAATGGGTTGGTAAAATCTAGGACAAAGGATTTAGCTTCAAAAAATAAGATTTGGGGTTTCTGCACCATAGTAGTCGGCCTTGTCTTCTGTCCTAGATTGCGCAGTGCCTGTGAGTGGGTGTGTGTTCTGAGACTGTTTCCTAGTTCCCTTCCCAATCTGGGCCATCAAGGGCCAAGATCTTAGACACAGCCCCATGGACGAGGGTGCAGAAGTGAAAATAGGAAATATGCTCTGGCTTAATTTCTCTTCTCCCATTGCTTAGCCCTAGAGGTAGAGCCTTTCTGGCGGTCAGGGAGCTTTGAAGGTTTGCAGTATCATTGATGAAAGAAACTGTGACTGCAGTAAAAAATGGTTTTCTTAACTTAATTCTAGATTCCTGATTGTTGGTAGTACCACCTAGTTATCCCCAAAAGACATGGAAAAATTGGTTTGGTCTTAATTTTAGATAGTTATAGGGACACATAACAACCCCAACCAACCGCATTGTGATAAGGACTTCAAATATTTAATGTATCTTTACTTGTTATCAGAAATTGGGACCTCTTATAAGGGCTTTTAAATTTTTTTTAGCCCCTCTGTGTGTATATATGTGTATATGTGTGTGTGTGTGTGTGTGTATATACTTTTTTAAAATTAGGATTCTTGTATGTTCAGTTTTAACCTAGGATTTTTGGATTATCTGTCCCTTTCCCAAAAACATTTATTAATCTCAAACCACTCAAATGTTGGATTACATAGAGATTTTCAGTGCTAGACCAACATGGACCAATAAAGCACATATTGAAAACATCATAAATTCCAATTAATAGCATACACCACTATATGAACCACACACATAGTACAAGCAGCAAGGCACACAAAGACTGCTTGCTTCCTCAGATCATTTTGTATCATTTCAGCGTGCGCTCAGGTCTCCTTTCAAGGAGACTTCACACTCCTACCCCCTGCCATTTTCTGTAGGCTCTTGAATACTCCTTGGTCACATGTGTTCTCTCTCTGTCTCTGTTTTTATCTAAAAAAAACATAAATCCAGCAAACAAGATTGCACATTTCATGAAACTTTTACCTCTCACATATAATCAGCTTAGTGTGTAATATGTACAGTGTACATTTAATGATAGTCATTGTAAACTGTAGTGATTATTATATTTCTATAGGTTTACATAGTGGCAAGAATATCCCTTTGGAAGTAGAACTAACTTTATTAGCTAGCAAGGAAGGATATGCTCTTGAAAGTAAATGTGCTCCTAATGAGAAACCCCTTGAATAATTCTTGGTAAGGAATGTTGAGACTATTGACAGAGATTCTGCTACCTCTCCATCTCCTACAATTATAATGACATAACCACATTTCCTCTACTTTCAGAAAAGGTTCTTTTCATTATTTGAGTTTGTGCAAATATCTAAAAAAGGCTGACTATTCTGTGTGGTATTCCCAACCAGCCCCTATAGATTTGTTCCATTAGGATAGACAACAAAAATTGTGTGTGTGTGTATGTTTGTGTGTGTGTGTGTTTATAATTCTATCGAGTTCCGAATATTTTTAATGCATTTGAATAATCACATTATAAATTTACTTAAAATGGATCATCAAAATTAAGGTTTTAGTTCTTACATTCTTTATTTCACTTTCTAAATAACATTTAGCATGCTATAATTTTCTCAGCTAATCTGTTAAATACTCTCCTTCAATTTCCCATTTAAGAGCAGAGTACATTTTATATTTAAATAAAGAGAAACATTTTAAATACTTCTTCATTGACTTTTGGTTACCTGAAAGATGGCAGTAAGATAATCTCTTTTCTGTTTTAGGACTTGCCAATATTTTTCTATCAGGCACCTCATTAGAAAAAAAAAGGTTCTTAGCAAGCACTACTAACCCACATAAATGTATTTACTCACACATGATACATACTTAGCAATCTGTTAATATATTCCTTATAAATCACATACATAAATGGGCAATTTATAACAGCTGATAATAAGATTAAATAAATAATATGTGATTATTTTATTTGTTAAATGTATCAAATATTTCAAAAAGATTGAAGGTTTTTTTTCTTAAATCAAAGATATTTAACTCTTTGTAATATAATAATTAAAATATCTGAGTCTAAGAACAGTTTATTTTGATACCCGGTTTGAAAAACTTGCATAGATGGAAAAAGTTATGCAAACCCAAACAGAAAAAAGTCATCATTGGCTGTTCTTACTTAATTAAGATATTCATTTTTCAATTTCAGCCACAAACTGTTCAAAGAAATTTGCTTGATATAGCTAGTAAATAGATATCTTTTTTGATACCAACCAGGTGTTCTGACAAACTACTTATCATACCTTTATTTTATGTTTTTTGAACTGGGTGAAATCAAGTTTGCTTTATGACCACAGGACAAACTGACCAATGAAAAGAAACAATGTTAATCCGTATAATAAATATTAGTGATGCCGGATTACTTTCATTTCATCTAAAATATGTAACTTTGAAGACTAATATTTCCTTAAATACCCCAATAGAACATTTTGCCTGCTGATGAGGAAATCAGACCCTCATAATCCACAAATCTTCATGACCTGTGTTCACAAAGTTTGAAAACTCAGCTAACAAAGAAATCATTAATGTGTGATACTCCTTGGGACAAATTGTGTGTCTTTAGAGATCTTCACTGATTTACTCCCCAGGACAAACACTGTAATCCCTTCAGAGAGCCTAAATTTTATCACAAATACTGTGTGACATCTTTTAAATGCATGTTGTCTATTTCCTTTCAAAAGGCCTTTCTGGACTTTGCCTCTATGGAAGTCTAGAGTATACCTTTTTCTCCTTAATCTAGTGCCATAACCTCACATGCCATCTCATCCACTGCTAATCACAGGCACACCTTAGAGGGTGCCTTAGATACAATTGAAAAGACAGCCTGAACTTGTGATCTGTTAAGAAACTGGGGTGTAGAGTTCCCAACCCCAACTGATGGACACTCCCTTCACCCTGTGGCACACTTCTTATAAACAGGCTAGTCTTGCATTTCAACGCTGAGCCTGTGCCTGTGATATTTTCTCCATGGTAACAATATTGGGGGAGGGGTAAGTGGGAAGGGGGTGTCCTCACTTACTTTGGGATCCACTTGTTTAAAAAGAGTTAGTTTAAAAAAATTTTTAATAATACATCCATTTGTGTTTAAAGAATTATTAAAATACCGCTTTATTCTCTATAGCTAGGTAACAGGAAAACTCTTTTAAATGAATAAAATAAAATTTAAAATGCCAATGAGTGTTTCTGAAATCCTATCCTTGTTTAGTAATTTTGTTGTGTGCCTTTTTCTGTCACAAATGGTGAAAATGTCACATCTGATTGAAAAACCCATCAGAGAAAATATCAGATTCACCAATACAATAACAAGATGATCAAGATATATAATTCAGCTGACAGCCATGCTTGGTTATTTGATGCTTGTCGGCTCCCAGAAAACTTGTCTTTATTTGGAAGTACCTACTAAAAGATTTTTCAATGACTTGCTATCACAACACAAGCATTATTGTGCATTTAATGTGATTTCCTGCTGTCTCTGGGAAAAAATGAAAACGAGTTCAAATCAAGATGTGAAATGATGTGAAAGGCATATCAAAAGCCAACGGCCAAACTCTAAAAACAGTTTTTATTGTCCAGTAACACTACTAAAATGACGAGAAATTTTTAAGCACACTCTACAAAACAGACATATAATTGACTTCTACAGAGTAATCACATATTTCAAATGAGGGGAAATGGAATTTCCTAGACTTTTTTTTTTTTTTTTAATTTTGGGAGAAAAAAATGTAACCTTGGTTGAATGGGTTTCAAATGCACAGCAGATTTGCTCCCCATCACCCAGAATGTGAATCAAAACTGCATGATAAATCACTGCTTATTCAATCTATTTCATGCAAGCATAAACAAGAACGCAATAGACAGCAAAGAAACTATTGCCAGGCTGTATTTCCAGGCCTCATATATGAAATTTCATAAGAAATAGGAATTGAAGAAATGACACAGTTGTCCAGATAATATAGTTTCAAACCTTGTTAAAATTCAAAAGAGTTAATAAATGATGGGCTTTTTTCTCAGAAGAGCACTACCAGGAGAGACATAGTCTGACCAAGTTTTATTTCCTGATGCCACTGTGTACCCTTCTTGTTGAAGAATTGCCAGGTTGGGGCCAGATATAATCTGAAATAGCCTCAGATGATTTGCCAGGGCCTCATTGGCCCAAGTCTCAAGAGCACCCGAGATGGGAGTACTACTTTACATCCAGTCCCTCAATGATAGATTTTGGAAAGATATGTAAAGTTCAAGATAATTACAAGTGATGAAGAGTAGATTCGTAAGACATCTTTGCTTGTTCTTGTTTTGATTATATATGTGTCTTATAATGATTTAATAAATTAATATTTTGAAAATACCAAAAAATCTCAAAGGAAGCTTGTGTTTTTATATGTATCCAGCCATATAGTAAATTTTTGTTTATTGCCCATTGTGGGACCAGGATTGTGCTAGATCCAGTGAGTAACACCTACTTCTTGACCCAGGCAGTTTTTATTCTAGAATGAGAAACTGACAAGAAGGTAGACAATTGAGTACCATACTGTACGTAATAAAAGACAACTAGAGAAATTTTTTAAAAATTATTCAGTTCAATTTAGGTTGGGAATGAGACTAGTCAGGATAGACTTTTTAGTCTAATTGATTCTCATAAGTCTTAACTGAATGGAGCAGAGGAGAGGATGAGAAGAAGAGAGGTTTCCAGATGATGTAAATTGTTCAGAATCCACCAAGCATAGAGCAATGAAGGGGTGGGATGCTGAAAGTATTTCAGTATGGCTGGAGCGTAGATACTGAGAGGGAACTTTGCAAAAGATAAAACTGAAGAGGTAAACACAGGCCTTGAACTGATGTTGTCAACTTTGAACTTTATCTTGAGAGCAGAGATGAGCCATCTCAACAATGCTCAGTGATGGGCATTATCACGCGTATTGTATAAAGAGGAATTTGAAATTCAAATATCAAATGGGATTTTTCAAGGTAGTTCAGTGTATCAGTCTGAGTTCTGGCACCCTCGAGCGAGATAACTGAGGAAAGTTAAAGAAAGGGCCTATGTATTTATAAAGGTCAATATGTAGGGAAATCAACAAGGTACAGATTTAAGTAGGAAGTGCTTACTACCTCTAGGCTTAAGGAGCCTCAGAGAAAAAAATTACCAGAATCCAGAGAGAAAAGATGTGTGGAAGGGGTCATCTGACATTCGGTAAAAAGAAGTCCCTTATCCGCTGTGAGCAGCAGTTTCAAAAGGAGCAGGTGAAATGAATACTTTTACCTCACACTGCATTGGTTGAACGCAACAGGAAGCCGAAGGATAAGGGACAGGCTTAGGACATAAAGCACAGTAGAGAAAAACAGGAAGGGGATATAAAGAGGCAAACAAGACAAGCAGGAAATCAATAACAGAGCTTATACATAAGCCTGGTCCCCTGTCTCCAATTCCAAAATAATTAGACATAGTGTACAAAAGAAAAATCATTGAATTATTAAGAACAAAGGTACCTCGATAGGCCACTATTCCTTATTTATTTCTATATAATTAAGAAAGTCTATTAAGATATTCAAAGGGTGGAATTATTTCCTTAAAAATACTTGAAACTCCTCGATAATTAAGAACTGTGCTATAGAATTTGAGTAGTAGGATATGCCTTTATGTTCCTACAAAGAATGCAGTGGTCTCGGTGCTGTAAGTAATAATAGAAAAGAATGAATTTATATTCATTTTCAATGGAAAAGACTATTAAAATAACTTGAATTTCATGATAGAATTTCTAGGATAATTAGAATTTATGTCATTTCAAATTCATTTACTTCACTGTAAACTAATGTACCACTGTAAAGTGCCTTAAGGAATGAAGAAAACTTGTTTTATTATTTATTTTTTCTTTAAAATACTAAAGTATGCTTTTCTACTTTCAGTAAATTAGTTAAGTTTAATTTCATCATATTGATCTTTAGATAAATTTAACCAAAGTTTTAATTGCATACTTCATTTTCAAAAGATAATGCCTAGCCCAAAACAGTGTACTATGATAAATTTTTTACAAAAACTATGGACATTAATAAATTATTTTAATAATAAAAAGGAGGATTATCCTTCTTGAAGCAAACTATATAATAGCTTCTAGGAGGACTAACAAGATTAACGTATAGAACAGAGCACAAAAGCACTTTGCTGGGAGACCAGAAGTAATTATTTCATTTCTACCAAGGCATAAACTAGCTTATTAACATGTTCAGTTCACCCAACTTCCCTAGGCCTTAGTTTTTTTCCTTTGGAAATTGAGGGAGTTAAATTAAATGACCACTGAGATTCACTCCAGCTCTGAAATCCTATGATTCATGGATAATTAAAACAGCCATATCTGCAATTAAATATGTTATACCAGTAATACAGAAGCAAAGAGCCCTGGGTTCTGATACCTCCACTTAGATGCTGGTAACAGAACTTAAAATTCTAAGTCTCAGTCTGTTTGCATGCAAAACGGGGATAACACTATTAAATTCCTTATAGAATTGCTGGGAGAATTAAACGAGGAAAAATTGCAGATGAAGCGAGTCTAAAAGATACCTAATATTTCTATATAAGGGAACTAACAGATATCACTGTCACTCTGAATTTGAAAGAGTGCACCAAATATCCCCTACCCGATTTCTCCAGCTCCTTGTTGATAACAGTATTTTATCTCACTGAATGTTCCTCCTAGTTCCTCAGGGAGAAATTCCATGTGTTTTATGGTTCCCCCATGTTTGATCAGAGCGATCACATTCAATAGAGCAAGAATAAAAAGTATAAACATGGAAGTGCTACTGAGAATAAAATGGCAGACTAACAGGAGCTACTGGCTTTCTCCCAATTCCTCCATCCCCAACTTCACCCCAATGATGTTCCAATGATATCTTCAAAATGTGATGAAAGTTTAAAAATTGGAAAAGCTAGTGAAAACGTTTAAGAATCTTCCAGGGAAGATTCTCCCATTCTTGGAGATGCCCAAGAAGAAGGGCAGATAATACTCGGAAGCTTTCCCTGGGGAAAAATTTTTTGGTTGGACATTTTTTCTTTATGCACATTTTCCCTGGGGAGATCATCACCTGCCTCTTGTTACAGAAAAAGTTGAAAAGCACCTGTTACTGCTCTGGTGGCAGATGGGAGAGTAACCTCATATGACACTAATTCCTGCCAGGTGGTGAGACAATAAGAGGTACAAGTATTTCTCATGGCCCTCAAGGGCTTCCTCTACCACCTCGACTCCAACACACAAAACTAGATCTCTGTAAACTCTTAAAAAATGGGCATCATCTGAGGACCTTTCCATCCGAAAAGGAAGCACAAGGAAAATGACAACTCAGACTATACCTCCAGAGACATACCAGTCAAATATTACAAAAGAAAATAATCATCCTGAAAAACATGTAAACAATAAAGCCAAATTTGAGTTCCACATAGAACAAGATTTAAAATAATACTGAATACTCTCAAAGAGTAAGAGAAAATAGTAGGATGACTTATAAGCAAGCACTTGAAAGAAGAAAATCAGAAATACAGGACATAGAAATATATTAATTTTTAATAAAGCATGGAAAAGAAGTGTTGAATAGCATAATGAATATAATAGGAGAATGTCGAAGATGAGATAGAGACATTACCCAGAAACTATCAGAAAGGGATGAAGAGGTTACAATGTCAAGCTAAGATAAAGGTGGGCAGAAATAAAGTGTCAAAATCTGTATAGAGACAGTCACAAAGAGGAAAGTAAAATAATGAAAAGGATGAAATATCTGAAAAGATATTAACTCAGAAATTCCCAGAATTAAGCAAGATAAAAAGTAACACATGAGAAGAGGAAAAAGGCCCAACACTAGTAAACTGTCAATTAAGATATATAAGAAGAATAAAACCTAAACAAAAACAGTAAGATTTTAAGAATTTTAAAATAAAGAGAAAAAAAAAAATTAAAATAAAGAGAAACCGCTAAATACTATCAGAGAAAAAAAGCTGGTAATAGGATCAAATTTGCAACAGATTTCTCAACAGCAATATGGATTATAAGAAGAAAATGATGTTATATATACAAGGCACTGGAAGAAATTAAGAACAAATTCAGAATGTTATGTCTAAAGTATCACTTTAATACCAGAATAAAATACATTCTCAATCATCTAAGGCCCCAGGCTGTTCCCACACAAAGAACAACTTTGAAAATGATCTTAAAATAAATTATCAATAAGATGAATTAATCCAAGAGATAATGCCATAAACAAAGATAAGTAAATAAGTAACTTGAAAAACAATGCAACTCATTCTACATCTGGATCATAGTGGGCTTGTGATAGCTCACCTCAGCCTCTTAGAACATATTCACCTCAATACTTTACCACAGTGCACTGTTACTGCTTTGCAGCTAGTCTGGTTTTCCATGTGATGGGAGTCAATTCAAGGCAAGGATACTTGGAATATTTTAGTTATATAAAAATTAATAAAGAGTGATTATTTCATGGGTGATACTCAACAAATGATATGTTTAACACTTGTAAATTTCACCTGATAAATTTTGATTCAAATACAAAAAAAATACTGAATGAAGTATTTTTGAATGAAGTATCATATTTCTAGCTCAGTGATAGATACACAGTAACTATTAAAAAAATCAGGTTCTTTTTCTTCTGCTGTACTTATCAGTGATCTGAGCTTAAGCAAAAAAGAGGACCATATCAGAGAGCTACTGAGTCAGATGATCATTTGTACTTTGTAGGACATTTGTACATTGCATTAACTTTCATCATAAATAAAAGTCAAGTGCCTCTTCTGGCTTTGAGATGGACTAGAGGCTTTGCTCCAATACCTCTCAAGGCTTTTTCCCTTTTCCTTGACTCACCAAAATTTTTTGAAACATAAAAATTTTCCATCCATTTATCTTCAACTTTCAGGGCACATACACAAGAATTTACTCTTAATATGAAAATAATGCTTCCTAGATAAATTACACACTCTTTTCCATAGAGACAAAAGAATACACATCTGAAAAAACAGCCCTACTAATGTTGGCATGACAAAAAAGTAGCAATCATAGACAACTATCTGAATAATTTAGAACCTAAAATTAATTTTGTTTCAATTATCATGATTACATACATCTAGTTTCTGGTTATGTTAGTCAAAAAATTTTCCCCCAATTAAAAAAAAAATTCTGTTTGGTTGTGAAGGGTTAGGAGACTTGATATGGGTCTTATTCCTAGTAATTTTTTAGAATATGTTTCACATTTTAGAGTATGCATTTTACTTAATTTAATTTTTAAAAGATTTAGATTTTAAAACCAAAATTGTTAGCTATTTCTCAATAAGGATTCACACTCTGAAAAGTGAGAAAAAAGAGTTATTGAAAAAACTGCTAAGCCATTTATTCAAATCAATTGATTTTTCCTTGCCACTCCCACTGAATTTAAATCTTACAGCCTAGAAAGGACGGTAGTAAGTGTGAACTACTATTAGAGACAAGGCGTAAGTTACTGCCCACCTTCCATAATCGATGTAACATTTTAAATTTAGAGCTGAGAAAACATTTTTCCTCAGTTATTTATAATATTGGTTTTAAATGATTACTAGTTTCCTTTTAAAAATTATCCATTGTACCACTAGCTGCTAAAGAGAGCTTTTTGGTTTTGAAGCATGTGGATAATCCAAATCAAGGATAGTCCATAGATGATCTAGAAGACCTATTCTTTGGACTTTAAATCCCATGTGTTCTTACTAAAAATAAATAAATAAAACTTTTAATTTAGAAATAATTTCAAATTTACAGGGAAATTCTAAGAATAGCATAAATAACATCTATTTATCCTTTACCCGAGTCACCGGGGTTAAACTTTGGCCCCATTTGCTCTATAATTTGCTCTCTTTCTATCATATCAAGGAGAAAAGTCAACAAGTATCTGGACATTCACAAGAGTATTATTTTCTACCAATTCTCATCATAAATGATATGAGTCAAATGCATGTTTCAGCTTTGGACTGGACTAGATCTCTGATCCAACACTGCTATGCTGATTGTTTTCACCGAACCTAACAATCTCCTTTATGGCAGTTTTTGTGCAATGCAGGATCAGGCTTAGGATCAGGTGTCTGTTTGGTTCCCTTTAACTGGAATAGTTCCTCAATCTTTCTTTGTCTTATATGACATTGAAATTTCTTGCTGAATAGTCTCTACCCTGATCTCCTTTTTAAATAGAATGTTCCTCATTTTGTCTGTCTGATGTTTCCCCATGATTAGATTCAGGTTATACATTCCCAGCTGGAATACAACATAAGTGATACTGTGTCCTTTGGTACCACATTCAGAGGTACACTAAGTCAATCTGTCCCTATTTCTGAAATTAATTTTGACTACCTGCTGTCCTATTTCCCTACCATATAGCTTCTCCCTTCCGACTTTTAAGTGATCTGTGAAAGAGATTCTCTAAGCTCAAACACATATCCTGCTCTTCATCAAAATATCCATTTTAGAATAAGCTTTATTGATGATACTTCCCTGACCCAATTTTTACTGTGATAGTTACAACAAAGGGGATTTTCCACCTCCAGCACTTCTTCCATATTCAACAGTCAGCCCTTGGTATTCTACTGTAAACAAGATCACTCATTCACCCTTCTCCCACATTTATTTTTACTCTATTTATTAATGATACAGATTCTAATTTTTCTGGCAGTTTATAATTCATTAATCTTCTTTGTTATTTGATGCTCAAATTGTCCTTGATTTAGCAGGAGGGAGCCCCTTTAAGCTGACCCCTTTGTCTGTGTGACAGACATCACCATTGTTTTTAGTACTTCCTTACTTTCTATCATAACAAGATGTTCCAGACTTATCTTCCTTGCCCCAGCTCTGTATTCAACATGCAGAGCCTTGAAAGGAACTTATGAATTCATTTTGGTTTGGGTTTGGTTTGATTTTTTTCTTGATTTGGGGTTTTAATATCTGATTCTCCTAGATGTTTTCTAAAAGCTTTCCAAATGTCATGCAATAAGGAAACTAGCACATGGGAATATTCTCTAATAAGCATTTTCCCTCAAGAAAATATTTGGTGACCCCTTCATAAACATACCATATTGAATGGAGATTAGGGGCAATATTTCTCTCATTCTCTGGACTATAATTACCTTCAGGCAGAGATTAATTCCTATTTATCTTTTTATTGTGAACCTCTCCATAGATTCTAGCATATAAATATTCAGATAATTATAGACAATAACTGAAATGAGGCAGAATAGTATTCAACTTCTCTAGCCCACCCCAAATTGATGATATGGGTCATTTATTCTAACAAAAATCAATCTAGCTTTTTCCTCCAGGGAAGATACAGTAGGTCACAGTCAACTATTGCTCCCATGACAATCAATGAAGAAAGCAGAATAAATTACAAAAAATCATGTTTTTAAAAAGAATAGCTGACTTAAAATTCTAGAGAGGAGAGAGTCCTTCTAAACCAAACTGTTAACCCTACACATTTTTCTCTAGAGGCATTTGCCAATTCTAGGCATAGGCTGAACTGTTATCAGGATTGGTTTAGGCAGAAGGATTCTAAAGGGAAACAGGAGAAACAACTAAGCTTTAGCAGTTTAAAAGGTCCCATGTAAGAAACTGGGCAATAGGTGGGCCACAAATGCATGGTCAGCTTTACCCTCTAGAAACTTGCTGAAATCTGGGACTTCCTGTGTGACAGGGAAGCCAGAGTGAACTCCCGTGAGGTCTCATGGTACTTATTCTGAACACAGATCTGCTGGGAGAGAGGTCGGGCCTCAAGCACACTTCTAGTCTCTCAAGTTATCAGATAGATCTTTAAACTATGAGGGGAGAAGGTTGTGATGATGATGCTATGTGTCAACTTGACTGGGCCAAGGGATGCTCAGTAGGTTAAACATCGTTTCTGGGTTCGTCATTGAAGGTGGTCCAGAAGAGATTAGCATTTGAATTGGTGAACTGACTAAAGAAAGTGGCCCTCCTCTCAGTGGGTAGACATCATCCAAACCTTTAAGGGTCTGAATAGAACACAAGCTGGGAGGAATGCTGTATTCTGCCTCTGTCTGACTGCTTGAGGTGGGGCTTGGTCTTCTGTCCTTTTCATTCCCAATTTTCAGACCTTCAGACTAGGACTGGAATCTTCACCATCAGTTCTGTGGCTACGAGGCTTTTGAACTACACCAAAGGTTTTTCAGGGTCTCTACCTTGCAGAGGGGCAGATACTGGGATTTCTCAGCCTCCATAATCACATGAGCCAATACCTTATAATAAATCTTTTTGTAGATATATATACATAGACATATATTTGTATCTGGATAGGTAGATATCTGTGTCTATATCTTATTAGTTCTATTTCTCTGGAGAACCTTGATTAATACACAGATCTAAAGAGCTGGGCTGACAAAATCTAAAGGGCAGACGTGGACCACCTCTAATATCTTAGGGTTAAGGAGACAGAAAACCTCCAGGTAATCAGCCAGATGGAGGATGAAACAGAGATGCACTGAATCTCACTAAAGCATCAATATAATTCTGCAACAGATCAGCCCCCAATTGGATTTAGATGATCAATTCTCCATCTTATATGCCTATAAATGGAAAGAGAAATTTCTCTGGTGATATATAACAGCACCTATAACCTCCAGTTTTCTTTAATATACAATATCTGGAATAAAATTTTTAAAGTTACTAAAGATGAGAAAACATAAAGAAAAATCAAGACGTAAGACGAGAGAAGTAGATGCAAGGATGACCTAGATATTAGAGTTAGAAGACAAGGACTATATATTGACTAAAACCAAAATACTTTAAAAAACAGAGGATAAAATGAACAAAATGACTAAAGATGGAGAATTTCAACAAATAGAATTTAGTTTTTAATGGACATTCTGGAATTGAAAACTACAATATCTGAAATTAAGAATTCATTAGATGAGTTTAAAATCAGAGTGGAACAATGAGAAACATGACTAAATAATTGGAAAAGAGATCAGTAGAAAACAGAAAACATCCACCAAGAAACACAGGGATTAAGAAACAAAAAAGGAATAGAAATTTAAAAAAAAAAAACCATGAGACATATGTGGGACGGTCAAAATGTCTAGAATGAATTTGAGTGGAGATAACAGGTGAGTAAGGAAAAGGGCAAAAGCAATATTTGAAGAAATGATGGCTGGAGAACTTCCGAGACCAAAGAAAGACAACTCAGAGTCAAGAAGCTCAGCAAATCTTCAGCAGAACAAAACCTCACATATGTACATTGTAATGAAACTGTCAAGACCCACAGACGTAAAGAAAGCCTTAATAGCAGCATCAGAAAAGAAATGGGACGGGGAGACAAAACAGTGCCTTCAAAAGTCAAACAATTCCCTTACAGCTGACTTTTCCATAGTAACTGTAGAAGCCAAAGCATTAAAAAATTATATATGGGAAGTGCTGGAAGAAAACAACTGACAATCTAGAATTTTATATTACATGCAATGAAATGCTATTCAAAACTGAAGGTTATAATAGGCATAGAAATTAAATATAAGACAATAAGAGCAAAATATGTGAGACACGAAAAAAGAAATTAAATTGTAAATTTTCTTGCATAGTTTGAAAAGTGGTTAAAAAAAGAAAGTCGGAAAAAATATAGAAGATTTGAATATTATCTGCCAACTTTACTTAATTGACATTTTATGGACATTCCACTGAAGAGGTACAGAATAGAAATTGTTTTCAAGTACATACGGAAAGTTACTAAAATCAAACATATTCTGGGTCATAATTCAGGTCTAGACAAATTTTATAGGATTGAAATCATACACAGTATGTCTTATGACCACAAGGATAGTAGAAAGTGTTTGGATTTAGATGAATTGAAGGAAATGAAAAACACAACTTTAAAAAACAACAAAGAAGTACAAGATCTGAATAATACTATATCTCAATCCATAACTGATGATCTTCCCACAAGAAAAATCCAAGCCCCAGATTGCTTCACCAGTGAATTTAAACAAATATGTAATTAACATATGTTAATTAATTAATATATCTCAGACACTCTTCCAAACAACAGAAGAAAAACGGACACTGCAGCCCATTTTATGAGGCCAGTATAATATTGACACAAACACGTGACAAGGATATTAAAATAAAACAACAGGCAAACAGCTCTCATGAACATAGATGCAAAAAAATTCCTAAAGAAACATAGTAGCAGAAGAAATCCAGTGATTTATAATAAGTATAATACATAATGAGTTTATCCTACCAATGCAAAGTTTGTTTAGCATTAGAAAATAAATCAATGTAATTCACCCCTTTAATAGGATAAAGGTGAAAAACCTTATGATAATCTTAAGAGATTCAAAAAGATTCAATGTCCCTTTATAATCTTAAAAAAGTATCAGCAAATTAGCAACAGAAGAGAATTCCCTTAACCTGGTTATGGACACTTACTAAAAAATCTACAAGTAACATTATAATTATTAGTGAAATGTTGAATGTTTCCTCCTGCATTTAAGAACAGGAAAAAGATGCCTAGTATTACCACTTCTAATCAAAATTGGGTTGGTGGACCTTATCAGTGCAGTAAAGCTAAAAAAAGAAGTAAAAGGTAGGAGCTTGAAAGGGAGAACTCAACATCACTAATTATTAGAGAAATGCAAATCAAAACTACAACGAGATATCACCTCACACTGGTCAGAATGGCCATCACAAAATCTACAAACAATAAATGCTGGAGGGCTTCCCTGGTGGCGCAGTGGTTGGGAGTCTGCCTGCCAGTGCAGGGGACACGGGTTCAAGCCCTGGTCTGGGAAGATCCCACATGCCGCGGAGCGGCTGGGCCCGTGAGCCACAACTGCTGAGCCTGCGCGTCTGGAGCCTGTGCTCCACAACAAGAGAGGCCGCGATGGTGAGAGGCCCGCGCACCGCGATGAAGAGGGGCCCCCGCTTGCCACAACTGGAGAAAGCCCTCGCACAGAGACAAAGACCCAACACAGCCAGAGATAAATTAATTAATTAATTAATTAATTAAAAAAAAAGACATTGGGGGCACTGCAAGTTGCCCTCTGGTTTAAAAAAATAATAAAATAAAAAAAAATAAATGCTGGAGAGGGTGTGGAGAAAAGGGAACCCTCTTGCACTGCTAGTGGGAATGTAAATTGATACAGCCACTATGGAGAAGAGTATGGAGGTTCCTTAAAAGATTAAAAGTAGAACTACCATGTGACCCAGCAATCCTACTACTGTGCATATACCCTGAGAAAACCATAATTCAAAAAGACGCATGTACCCCAATGTTCATTGCAGCACTAGTTACAATAGCCAGAACATGGAAACAACCTAAATGTCCATCAACAGAGGAATGGATAAAGAAGATGTGGTACATATATACAATGGAATATTATTTAGCCATAAAAAGGAATGAAAATGGGTCATTTGTAGAGATGTGGATGGACCTAGACAGAGACTGTCATACAGAGTGAAGTTAAGTCAGAAAGAGAAAAACAAATATTGTATATTAATGCATATATGTGGAATCTGAAAAAATTGGTACAGATGATCACATTTACAAAGCAGAAATAGGGGTACAGATGTTGAGAACAAACGTATGGACACCAAGGGGGAAGGGGCGGTGGGATGAATTGGGAGACTGGGATTGACATGCATACACTATTGATACTATGTATAAAATAGATAACTAATGAGAACCTACTGTATAGCACAGGGAACTCTACTCAGTGTTCTGTGGTGACCTAAATGGGAAGGAAATCCAAAAAAGAGGGGATATATGTATACTTACGGCTGATTCACTTTGTTATACAGTAGAAACTAACACAACGTTGTAAAGCAACTATACTCCAATAAAAATCTTTAAAAAAAGGAAGAACTAAAATGGACTTAATACATAGATGACTTGATTGTTTGCATAGAAAATTTGAAAAGAACTTACCCAAAAATCACTATTAGCATTAATATGGGAATTTAGTGAGGTGGCTAAATTCAAGGTCAAAATACATAAAAAATAAATTGCATTTCTCTATACTAGAGACATAAAAATGAAAAAGAAATTTCAAAATGTCATTTAAAATCCCATCATTATGATTCACATTGTTATAAAGCAGAAACTAACACACCATTGTAAAGTAATTATACTCCAATAAAGATGTTAAAAAAAAAAGAACAACAGCAAAAATCCCATCATTAAATATAAAATATCTATGAATAAAAGTAATGAAAGCTGTATAAGGCCATTAAACTAATAATCACAAATACAGCTAAGAAAAATTAAAGACCTAAATAAATAGGAGGTGTAGAGCAAATGATAAATCCCATACATTGCTGGTATGAGTCTAAATTTGTATAATCTCCTAGGAAGACATTTTGGCAATAACACTAACACTGTATGAGCACATAATCCATGACCAAACAATTGCACTTTGAAATATATACCCAAGAGAAATGCATACTTCTTTGCATCAGATATACTCCACAAGATGTTCATTCATAGAAGTATATTCGTAATAGCCCCAAACTGGAAACAATTCAAACGCTTGTTTAAAGTTGAATAACTAATAAATTGTGGTATATGTATACAACTATTTATTACATAGGAATCACAAAAAAATGCAACTTCTGCTACATAAAACAACATGGATGAACCTCAAAGCCATATGCTGAGTGAAGAGTTCAGAATAGCCTTTAACCTGAGAGGCATATAAATTGGAAGGAGGCATGTGGGAGCACTCCAGGTCTGCTAGAAATGTTCTATAGATGGCTCTAGGTAGTTGTTACACAGGTGAATACATATAGAAAAATCTATGAAGTTGTACACTTAAGATTTAGTCACTTGACTGTATTTAAATTATACTTTAATTTTTAAAAAGTCAAAGGGATAGGGTAATGGAAGCAAACAATTCATCTTCTGAATCATACGTGTCTCTTACACAGATTGCTAAGACTGCACTTTCTTTCACCCAGTATTGCTAACATTAGTTTACATGCATGTTTTCAATTTTTGAGTACTCACTACATGAAAATACAGCACCATATCCTAAGATCTTATTTATCATTGTATCCTCAGTTTCTAACTCATTGCTTGACAGTAATATACATACAACAATAAACATAAAAGATGATTGTGAGGGATAAATGCGGTAACATTTATTATGAACATATAACCTAGGACAGTGCCAGAAAGTAGCGTGTTTTTAAAAATACTTACTATTTTTCTTCCCTTCCTAGCAACACAAGCTAATTTTATGCTTAATATGCAGTAATTACAGCAAACTGCTTCTTTCATTCTCTAATGAAATTCTCTCTGTGAAATGTACTGTGGATTGTATTCCCTTTTAATAATACGGATTTCTTGTAAAGTATGATTCAAAGTATACAGCAGAATTACTGTGTTGGTCAAATAGCAAAATATTGAACAATGTTGACCTTCCATTAAAGGTGAATCAGGGTGATCTGTTTTAATTAGTGCAATGTAATTATATCCAGGATATAACACTTGATTTTCACCTTGTTTTTGAATAAATATTGTTAAACAACAATAGTTAAAATATATAATAGAAAATGTTTCCAAACAGTTCAGGAGTGATGGAAGTCTAATTTGATTAGACAATTCAATTATTTTAAATGAATTTGTGTGTAAAAGACTGATATGCTCAACTCATTTTTAAGATTCTACCTTTTCTATTATAATTACCTCTAGGCTATGTAACATAAACAATGTCTTCTTTGCATGGATCTGGGGCAAAGGAAAGCTACATCTAAAACAGATCGACAATTAGCATTAAAAGTAGCTGAAGCTGAGGAATAGGAGAGGCCTCTGTATTTCCCAATAAGAAGTAAGTGGCATGATTTCATTATAAGTCTTAAATTGTAATTCACAGGGACAGACACAAAATTACTAGCATTGATTTGTGGTTAAACTGCTGCTCACATGAGCAATTCTATGAAGTATATTTCTCGGTTGAGTAGCATCAGGAATATATTCATTTTATGATGGGAAATTATTTTCCTCAGGAATGACTGGAGAGGTCAGCTAATTAAACATAAATTCATATGGCTGATAAAAGCGTTGAGGGGCTTATAATGCTATGGGATAAAGAGCTATTCTCAAAGGGTTAGCCATCTACGAACGTGATACTGTGTTGTTGGGTTAATTTTTAATACTACACAATGGCTGTTGTTTAAAACAAAAATTTTTAAACAGACTTTTTAAAATATCTAGCAGAGAGATCTTAGGACAGCCACAATAACTTACCTAGATTATCCACATAATTTCACTAGCTCTCCAGTTTATATTGAACGAGTGAGTGTGTGTGTGTGTGTGTGTGTGTGTGTGTGTGTGTGTGTATCTTCCAGTCAAAGACACTTACTTTATCTATCTCATATGACAATGCAAAGGTGGTCCCTCTTTTGACATAACTCCATACATTTTCCTTCTTTTGAGAAGTTTTACCAGGACATACTTTATTTATTTTACAATTAACCAAAGATAAACTTAGTCAAACAATAACTAACCTAGGAAAGTTATTGCTACTACCCAAAGAAAGAAAACAGTAGTATATTTTATTTATATGTTACCATAAGACAACAATTAATTGCTAAATTTTAAAAAAAGAATATTCATGCTGACATAAATATCTTGGTGTTTCCTCACTTGGAATGGTCAGAACATTCTACCTGTAGTAGAATCTATGGAGATGGTAAATACCTTAAAAGCATTTTCAAAAGGTATAGAGCCTCTCTAGCCGGCTACAATTCAAAGGAGAAGGGAGTAGGAACCTTCTCAGCAGATGGGATGGTGTAATGTGTCTGGGGCTGGGGATTTGCATGAATATGAATTACAAATAGCACAGATAACATGGTGTTCAAAAGCTGTTACGAATCTTGAATGTCAAAGTCATTTAGCTGACATTTGGAGGGACATAATTACCTTAAGAACATTGAAATGGGTTGGTCTAAATTGCATGGGCAGAGAATCACAGGACACACAATGGCATTGCTTTGGCAATAATTGTGACAAGCGGGCATGGCCAAGGAAGCCAAGAATGGCACACATTAATGCAGTGACATTTTTTCAATGCATGCTGCCCTTTCAGAAATATGCATATGAGGCCTAAATAACCTCTGACCCGTTATAAAATAACAGGAGACCAAAAAAACAAAAAAAACAAAAAACCCTACCATAAGCCTTATTACTGGTAGGCTAAAGAATAGAGTTCATTCACATGATACACACAGTTTTACATATTTCAAACACTTAAAATGCATTTAACATTACCAGACTTCAAAGTTTCATCATTTTTCGTAGGTTTACTCACAAGTCACTAATGGTACCTAGAGTGACTTGAAAAGCATTGAAAAGATTGACAGTTCCCGATTGTAGAGTATGATGCTGTTAACTAAAATAATTTCCTATATTAACATAAATTATCAATCAAAACTTAAATATGCATTTATAAAGGAAAAATGTTTTTCATCAGTGTTTTAATCATTCAGGTGTATAAAAAAGATGTTTGAAACATGAGGCACTGTGAGATCGGGAGGAAGTGTACCAGACATGGTATGTACAATAATAGGTCAGCTCATGGTTTCCTAGAGGAGCTAATTTACCACACTTGACAGGGACCCACAGGAGAGCATATTTTACTCCCTAATTTTTGACATTGGTGCTACACCTTCGGTATCAGCTATGATATTAGAGGACAGTGGAAGAAAGTAATGCCCCATTAACATTTCATCAGATAATTCACATATCATTTCTGAAATATTAATTAAAATGCAACACCAATGAGGCAATGAACACTTTAATATCTACCCACTAAAAGCAAATTTGTGAACTCTTATTAATATTTCATTTTCAAAAGTGAATGAGATACTTGACTTCTTTAACAGATCAATATCTCAGGCTGTAACAACATTTGGAGCCCAGCAAGCAGAATTCAATCTACACTTCTATTTACTTCCATTCTGATGCCAGCCCTGATGAACCCCAGCCTCACTGATCACAATTTCCTCTTATCTTCAATGGCACTGTGGTCTATTCCACACCATTTAATACTTGCTCACCCCTGTACTGTGGGCTAATCTTTCATATACGTCAGTATTTCCTTCTTAGTGGAATTATATAAATTATTTATGGAATGAATAACATTATATTGAGGATGTAATAGTTATTGATAGAATTTGTTGATAGATTAGAAAGACACTGATTGCTGTGTGTTGATGAAAACAACAAACATGGATTATCTATTGTATGCTAGGAACTGTGTTCAAATGTGGGATAAAAAGACAAACAACCTGTATTCCTTCAAATGGGGATCACAGGCTGGAAAAATCAGAAAGTAGACAGATGGATACATAGTTAGGAGTCAAAGTGATTGAGAGACAGACAGGCATGATGATAATTACTACAATAGAAAAACATCATGATAGCAAGTAATGTGGAAGATCCAAAGAGGTTCTGTTAGTGAAAGGAATAAAACCACTCATCATAGAGAGGGCTATTTGTTAACTGTAAAATGTTTCAAGGTCAAACTTGAAGAATAATTCGAGATCATGCAAAATTAAATTGACACAACTTTTTAAAGAATCATGGAAATAAAATCAATATTAGGTTATCTCTAATCTGAGTTGAACAAAATATTGATGTCATTATAAGATATTTGTAAGGTATTCTGCCCTAAAGGACTTGATTCTGAAATATAATCGTCAAAATCAAAACTGGTTCATTCATTTAATGAATGAATACTGAGTCCATACTCTACTCAGACAACATGCTGAGGTGTTGGGAAAGAAAAGTGAGCAAGATAGATCTAGTCCTGTCCTCATAACAGTATTTCCCTTTGAACAAAGTTGTGTTTATTTTGGTTGGTTCAGTATACATCCAAAATATCAAATAATTATAGTTACATTTTCTTTATAGTAATAATAATATATGCATGTTATGGAAAAATTAGAAAACAGAAAAAAGTGTAAGAAACCTGTAAAATCATCACTTTGATACTTAATAATTTTATTTTTTCTTGAATACCTCTTTTTTAAGTTTAAATATCATATTTTAAACCCTGATATCTTACTCTATATAGAATTTTTATCACATTTTCATATACCTTTATGTTTTAATTATTCTCCCCATAAATCTTCACAAGCATAAGTATTATGTTTCATATTATTCCAATTCATTCATTCAACAAATAGTTGTTCAGGGCATACTACACTCCTGACACCATTCTATATGCACTGATACAGCAGGGAACAAGGCAAATAAGTTTCTTGCTCTCAGGGATCTCTCGTGGCTCATATGGCTTTGCTATAATTCTTTTATTCACTGTTTTTGAACAATTATTTATTATTTATCCCTAGAATAAGAAAGCGCAATGAAAGTCTTGTATAAATATGTCATCAGACACTTGATTATTACCTAATGATACAGTTCTTGAAATGTCACAAGTCATAAGCATGTATAGTTTAACATTTTGATCCATTCTGCAAAATTTCTTTAAAGAAGAATTTCATAAATATCCACATGCCCACCTGCTGTGTATGAATGTGGACAGCACTGCACACTCAAGACTATTAAAGATGTTTTTAAAAGTCTTTGCCAATTTAACGGTCAAAAAACAACATCCGAAATTGACTTTATTTATTATAATATTGCATAGATTTTCTTAAATTCACTGGTAACATGTATTTTTATTTTTTAAACTGTCTGTGCAAACCATTTTCTCATTAGTCAACTGATGGTATCTTTAATGGATTTGTACATGCAATTGGTGTGGTTTAGTCTGTAATTTTTATAAATATTTTCCTTTTAATAAAATGGCTTTGTGCTGGAAAAGTGCTTGCTTACTTAAGTCAATTACTTACCTCTTTTTATAGAGATTTACACTTTACACTAACTGCTTTAATCCATTTGTTTTTCTTATTGATATAATGTGTGAGATAAATACCTAACTTGATTTTCTCCCCCATCGTCACCATCAGCACAGCAGCAGCATCATAAACTCATTCTCTTTATTTCCAGGAGGCAAATATATTTTTTCTATTTCATGTCTCATGACATAAGGTAGAACGTCTAAAACAATGTTCATAATAGTGGTGATAGCAACAACGATGGTCTCATCTTGATTTCAATAAAAATTACTAAAGTATTTACCTTTTAACTGCAGTGCTAGCTGTTGACTTATATGTGCATTTTTAGTGAAGTTAAGGAAATAGTCTTCTATTATTAGTTCATCAAGAGTTAATTTTTTTCAGAAACAGGTATTAGATTTTCTTAAATGCCTTTGAAGCATTTACTAAAAACTTCTCGGTGCTTTTACTTACTTATTGACAGACTATAATATTCATTTTCCTAAAATTAAGTTCCCATTTGTATATCCTAAATAAATTCTTTTTTTTTTTTTCCTAAATAAATTCTTGATTAAGATTTATTATATTTTGATAAGCTACTGAAATTTATTTACCAGTATTTTATTTAAAGTTTTTGTATCTATATTCCTACATAAGATTTGTGTGTAGTTTTGTTTTTGTGCACTGTCTTTGTGAGATTCTGGGATTAGGGTTTTTAGAGCTTCATGCAATAAATTTGAAAGAATTCAACATTTTTCTATGTTTTAGAATGTAATTTAGAATGTTAAGTTTCTAATAATTGTAAAAGTTAAGTTTATCAGGGTGCCCAAGTCTCTCATCAAATACTGAGGATCACATTTGAACTCCAAAGAAAACCAAGAATTGCTATATATATTACTATATATATATATGTGTGTATATATATCAGAGGTTTCTCTTTAATGTAGACATTAAATGAATCATAGTTAACACACAGCACAGATTTTACACCTGCCTTTCCATACCAGTATAATATTTGTTTTATGTTTCTTTTGTGTGTTTTGCTTTGTCTCGTTTTAACACTACTCAATAGTGTAATAATTCTAGTCCGTGGTAATATGGATTGGGTTTATTTATCAGTTTAAAAAGAAATAGTTTTACCATATTCTTTTTAAATAACTAACGTGATTCGTACATCTTTTAGCTGTTCCTTGGCATTAATTATTCCCCAGAAATTAATTGCTGTGAATGTATAATTAATGAATTAATTGAAGGTGAGGTGTCACTTAAGTAGCTGGCAGATTGTCTTTAAACTAATAATCTGTTCTTCAACTATTTGCACTTATTTCAAGGTGCTACTTTCTTTTTAATGTCTTTAAATCTCAGATAACCTCACATGGAATAGGCTCTGTGGCATGACAAACTTAATTAGAAAAGAGGAAATATAGTGCGGTAGAACTTATGAGAACACAACATTTTCAAAGTTTAAACTGGTGACTTTCACATTTATGAGGGAAACACAATATTGTATTCTTTATCTTGCAGGTCATGGGTTACTTGCACATATGCGTGCGTACATGACTGACGTCACTTGGCTCAATGAACAATACCAAGTTATCAAGGCCTCCATGAGAACTGCATTTATGAAATTCATTAAGTTATTTCCTGTTGTATATATTCCCTTGGCACTTCCTTCCATTTAAAAAAAGTGGAATGATTTTAATTTTCTTACTCTGGAATTTCTCCAATTTGACTTGGTCAACATAATTAATTCCTGTCATGTCTTTTGAGTCTCAGTTTCTTCAAATTAAATAGGTTCTGTTGGATTTGATGATTTTGAGATCTGATCCCCATGTAACATATTATAATTAATAGGTGATGAAATTTATGGACATTGCAGACCACATTAATGACCTAAAGGTGAATTCAGGGTTTTGTTTTTGTTTTTTTTTGCTTACCTGCATTTATTTATAGATAATTCATTTAAATCCAGTAACTCTGAGTATCTTAATATGGAAAATAATGATAGTAATAGACCCTATGTCATAGGATTTTGGGGAAGTTAAAAAAAATACATTTGCAAATACTGTTATAGTATCTAGCATGTGGTGGGTACTCAATAACTGTCATTAAAATAATTATTATTCTTTCTCCACATTGATGGGGATGTTTTTAATCAAGTACTAATATCAATGAGGGCATTGCATCCTATAAAATATATTTTTTAAAACAGAGCTATGATCACAATCTATATCATTATTTTTAGTTAAATTTTATTCCAGACTCATGCACAATTTTTGGAAACATTTAACAAGTCTTCATTTTAACCCTTACATCTTTATTGTAAGATGACTAAAATGTTATAGGCGTAGTGTGGCTGATTTTGAATAGCAATTTAATAGTCTTATGATTTTATCTTGCAAAAGCTAATACAGTGAGTGCTAAATTAATGTTAAGTGGCTTTTCAGTGGGCTGAAAGATTATTCAATGAGTCATTACTAACTGAGCAAAGTCCACATGAAAAAACAACTCTGTAAAATTCTGGGGTATAACTTTAGCTACTAAAATTGAGTCAAATTTTTGAATAAAGAGGTAGTAGACATATGAATCAAATTTACAAGTGACACAGAACTGGAGATAAAAATCAGGAAAATAATAGGTTAGAATTATAAAAGATCTTATCAGTCTATAAAAATTGGCAAAATTGAGCAAGTGAAACAGAACAGGGACAAACTCCAAAAGCAGAAGTATAAGGTAAAAAAAATTGAGGGAAGTGACTTCCTTATCAGCTACACGTATAAAAAATTCAGGTTTGGATTGACTATAAGCTCAATGAATGACAAGTTTGTTGAAAAAATACAACACAATCATAGGATTTATTTTAATTAAAGAATGGGATATGATTAACCTTCGACAAAGGAGAAAAGAATATACAATGGGAAAAAGACAGTCTCTTCAGCAAGTGGTGCTGGAAAGCTGGACAGCTACATGTAAAAGAATGAAATTAGAACACACCCTCACACCATACACAAAAATAAACTCGAAATGGCTTAAAGACTTAAATATAAGAGGCACTTCCCTGGTGGTGCAGTGTTTAGGAATCCACCTGCCATTGCAGGGGACACAGGTCAATCCCTGGTCCAGGAAGATCCCACATGCCGCGGAGCAACTAAGCCCATGCGCCGCAACTACTGAGCCCATGTGCCACAACTACTGAGCCCATGTGCCACAACTACTGACGCCCACGCGCCTAGAGCCCGTGCTCCACAAGAGAAGCCACTGCAGCGAGAAGCCTGTGCACCGCAACAAAGAGTAGCCCCTGCTCGCCACAACTAGAGAAAGCCCGCATGCAGCAATGAAGACCCAACACAGCCAAAAGTAAATAAATAAAAATAAAACAAATTTTTAAAAAATACTTAAATATAAGATACGATGCCATAAAACTCCTAGAAGAGAATATAGGTAAAACATTCTCTGACATAAATCATACCAATGTCTTCTTAGGTCAGTCTCTGAAGGCAATAGAAATAAAAACAACAATAAACAAATGGGACCTAATCAAACTTAAAAGCTTGTGCACAGCAAAGGAAACCATAAACAAAACGAAAAAACAACCTACAGAATGGGAGAAAATATTTGCAAATGATGTGACCAACAAGGACTTAATTTCCAAAATATACAAACAGCTCATGCAACTAAACAACAAAAGTAACAGACAGCTCAATCCAAAAATGGGCAGAAGACCTAAATAGACATTTTTCTGAAGAAGAAATAGAGATGGCCAATAGCCACATGAAAAGATGCTCAGTGTCGCTAATTATTAGAGAAATGAAAATCAAAACTACAATGAGGTAACACTTCACACCAGTCAGAATGGCCATCATTATAAAGTCTACAAATAACAAATGCTGGAGAGGGTGTGGAGAAAAGGGAATCCTCCTACACTGTTGGTGGGAATATAAATTGGTACAGCCACTGTGGAAAATAGTATGGAGGTTCCTAGAAAACTAAAAGCAGAATTACCATATCATCCAGAAATCCCACTCCTGGGCATATACCTAGACAAAACTATAATTCAAAAAGATACATGCACCCTTATGTTCATAACAGCAGTAGTCACAATAGCCAAGACATGGAAACAACCTAAATAACCATCATCAGATGAATGGATAAAGAAGATGTGGTACAGATTGGGTTGGCCAAAAAGTTGGTTTGGGTTTTTCTGTAAAATGTTATGGAAATACCCGAATGAACTTTTTGGCCAACCCAATGTATACAATGGAGTCTTACTCAACCATAAAAAAGAACGAAATAATGCCATTTGCAGCAACATGGATGTACCTAGAGATTATCACACTAAGCGAAGAAAGTCAGAAAGAGAAAGACAGATACCATATGATGTCACTTATATGTGGAATCTAAAAGATGATACAATGGAACCTATCTATGAAACAGAAACAGAATCAACAGACATAGAGAACAGACTGGTGGTTGCCAAGGGGGAGGAGATTGGGGGAGGGATGGAGTGGGAGGTTGGGGTCAGCAAACATAAGCTATTATGTATAGAATGGATAAACAACAAGGTCCTACTGTATAGCACAAAAAATTATTTTAATATCCTATGATAACCCATAATGGAAAGGAATACATTTTTAAAAAAAAGAATATGTATATATATATATATGTAAAGCTGAATCACTTTGCTGTACAGCAGAAATTAACACAACAATGTAAATCAACTATACTTCAATTTTTAAAATTTTAAAAAGAAGATATGGATATATATATATATATATATAAAATGCCTCTAAATTTCAAATAACTACACATGCAATGGGCTCTGACTGGGTGCCTGACTATGGCATGACAAACTATATATATATATAAAATCATGGAATAATCATGAAGAAAAAAAATTGAGGGATTAAGTTGGGGCAGGTGATTCCACAATATCATCCCAGGTCAAGCTAGTCTTATCCTTTGCAATGTTGTATATGACACAATAGAGCAGAAGTTACTGGGAGACTAAACCTGTTTATAAGGCTGAACTTTAAATGCTGCACCTAGAATAAGGAAGAAAAATCCCTGCTTCACTGTCTCTATCTGATGGGCTTAAGCACTGGTTGGATAACTAAGAAACCAAATTTTTTTTAGTACAGTCACAAAGAAAGCCCCAGAATGAACAAATTTTTCCAAGAACTTTAGAAAAAATAATACCAATCTTTATTAATTTTTGCAGATCATAAGAAAAGGAAATACTTTCCAACTCATACTTTGAATTTGGATGGACTCTGACACCAAAACCTGACAGGATGTACGAGAAATTAGAGGCTATTTTTTCTCATCAACAAAAATGTAAAAATCCTAAACAAAAGCTTAGCAAAATGAGCTTAGTAATAATTTTAAAAGATAATACATCATGGAAAAAAACTATTTTTTAAGAATGTCTCCAGGATATGTTTTAGGACATTGTAAAATACATATTGTCCCAATCAGCGAAATCTCTTCATTATTATTGACAGAAAAAATATTGATCTCTAATCAGGAGAACCTTTTCTTACTGGACAATGAAGAGTATGTAACTGATCATATTCTTCTTTTCCCTTCTGTTGCTTGGAAACTCAGAATTCACTTATTTATTCAATCTTTTCGTATCATATTTGTACATTTTATTTCAGAAGCTGTTCTAGGTACTGGAAATGCAAGAGTGAAAATGACATGTTCTTGTGGAACATCTATTCTTGTGGGCATAGAGGGTGGAAAGAAAAGACATGAAACAAACAAGTAAAGAAACACATGAGAAAAATAATTTCAATAGAGAGAATGTTATGAAGGAAATTAAATAAATTGACAAAATTGAGAGAATGTGGCATTTAGATACGGCACCAGAATTGAGTCTTGACTAATTCAGGACAACTGCCAAAGAGCTGGGATCAGAGCATCTAAACAAATGGAACAGCAAGAACAAAAGCCCCAAGGAAGGCAAGAATCTTGAGTGTTGATGGAAAATAGGAAGAGAAGAAGCCTGCAAGAGTAGTGGACTTAGTGTCCTGTCACGGAGGTCAGAGAGCTGGGCAGGAATAGATAGTGCTGGTACTGTAATATGAAGAAGTAATTAGGGTTTTATTCCATGTGTGAGAGGAGGTCATTCAAGGGTCTTAAACAGAGGACAGCATGATCTGTTTCTTGTTTTTCAATAATCAATCACTCTGTAATGCTGTCAACTCTTTAGGAATCTATGATATACATATATAAGCATATGCATTCTTAATTTCTCCCATATTGATCTTCTATTCTGATTTCTTTGTTCTCTAGTCTTGTCAACTTATTGTTTAAATCTCAATATTTAGTGTGTGTGTGTGTGTGTGTGTGTGTATTTCTTGTAAGCTGATTAAAATCTTAATTTAAAAAAAAGGTATGAATTATGATTTGATATGTTTTTTGAGAAGAATTAATTTCCAAGACCCAAGTTTGGTCTTCAAAAACTCAAAGTCTAAGAGTCTAAAGATCTCTGTTTTTGTCCAGAGGAGAGGGTAGGTGGGTTGGAAAGTGAATTTCAGGCCAGGCAGGAGGGTGAGAGACAATTGAGGAACGAAGGCTAGTGAATACCAGAAGTGCAAGCCTGGCCTAAAGACATATGATCTCATTTTTTCCTAACGCTGGACTGACAAAACAAGATGTGTTTCCCCCTCAGAATGGGGTGTTTTCCATGATGCCTGTTGAAGATGTTGGTCCACAAACTCAGGGGTGAGAAAAACACTATCTTATTTTCCTTATGTCAAGCCCCTCCCCACTGAGATGTGAGAAATTCCAATGAGTAATGGGAGTCTTTTCCCCATTCAAGAGTATGAGAATCTGAAACTTCAAATGATGGCAAGAAATTATGGGAAGGAATGCTAGTTTTTCTTTTTTTTTTTTTTTAGGAATGCTAATTTTCAGTATAGCCAGGTCACTGCTGGCATCCTCATCTTCCAAGTCCAGAGTGACTACCCAAAATCCAGTGGCTCTCCACTTCTTGCCACACATTTGTTACAGAAATATTACTTTGGTTAGGATCCTGTGATTCAAGTCCTACTTCCCGAGGTGCGCCATGCTACCAATCCTCGTGGGAGTTGGCAGCCTCTTTGTTTCTCTGCCACAGAGCACTTCCTGGGTCCCCATTACTCCCTGGACAATCCTCCCAACATACCACCACTCACCCCCACCCTACCTCATTCCCTTACCCAGTGAAGCTTCAGCATCAGCTCTTAAAAGATACCCTCTCTTGCCCTTCTTGCCAGAAAATCAAATGAAATCTCTTCACTTGGCTTTGAATTTCTGAAACAGTCTTTCTCAGGTTATTCTTACTGTTCGCATAAAGATTTCCAACAGCCTGCCTAACGCAAATGAGAGAAGAGAGGAAATAAAGTAAAGGGGGGAAAAAAAAACTAATAAAAACTATTATTTCAGTAACAAATCATACCGTCTTTTACAAACTATTTCTGCTTGAAAGTATGGTCTTATTTTGAAAGTCATATGAAAATTCTGGTAGCAGGTCACTGACACATCACATATTGCTTTCTGAATTTTCTTAATATTGAATTCATTTTTATAATAAATGTCATATAGTTAAGAATAAAATAGAAGATATGTAAAATACATACTATGGCAAATTAATGGAGAAAGTCAAAAGGATTCGGACTGTTTTTAGGACTAAGGAGCAAAGGACTAAAATTATTAATAGGTTAAGTCCATGAATGTAAAATCCTGATGTTTTAAGAGTTTTGGAGGATATTGATTGTAATTTTGCAACAATACGATTATATAACCAATATCTGTGGCTCTTTGAATGTTCCTCATCTTGGAACCTTCCAGGGGCCTTCTGTAAATAGGTCAATCACAGTATTCTATTTTAGATCAGTTGTTTTTGACAGTGATTAGATGAAACCAATGGTAATGTTTAAAATATTTAACAACAGTAAGAAAGATGCACTGATCAGTACACCTGGCTTTAACCGTGTAATTAGTTGTTGAATCATGAGAAGGTATGAAGATTCATGAGAAAGAAGCTTTAATGGGACTGGGCTTGGGAAGCTATTTGCCTATTACTGGTAAAGTGTTTCAGTGTTTTAGTAATTAACAACAACTCTACTGGTGTGTAGCAGCTGACTATTGGCTCTGTACGTAACCATGTAAGTATCATTCTGCCAGCTAGAGAAGTTGGTTTAAGTAAATGCAAGTATGTATTTCTTCTCTCTACAGTGGAAATGGAAAATGAAAAGAAATTAATTACCGATGTTACAGATGATATATTAAAGGTAAATTTCAAACTTAATGTAAGGGCACACACTATCTTAAGAAGTATTTTAACACTTTTTATATTAAATGCCACCTCTTCACAAAAACCTTCCTGATCTCCTCATTAAAAATAAAGTATGTTTCCCAGCTCTTCGCTGATAGCCTCGTTCCCATCTCTGCGTCTGTTTCCTTCATATCACATATCACGACTTGTAATGTTTTTAATTTATATAACTGTTTGCTTGTTTAACTGTCAGGGCTTGGCATTTATTCTTTTTTTTTTTTTTTTTTTTTTAAGGATTTTCTTTTTAATTTATTTATTTATTTATTTTTGTCTGTATTGGGTCTTCGGTTCGTGCGAGGGCTTTCTCCAGTTGCGGCAAGCGGGGGCCACTCTTCATTGCGGTGCGGGGACCGCTCTTCATCGCGGTGCGCGGGCCTTTCTCCATCGCGGCCCCTCCCGTTGCGGGGCACAGGCTCCAGACGCGCAGGCTCAGCAATTGTGGCTCACGGGCCCAGCTGCTCCGCGGCATGTGGGATCTTCCCAGACCAGGGCTCGAACCCGTGTCCCCTGCATTAGCAGGCAGATTCTCAACCACTGCGCCACCAGGGAAGCCCGGCATTTATTCTTTACTTGTTCTGTGTGCATGTGTGTGTGTTTGTGTGTGGGTGTGATGGGGGGGGGTGTACGTTTACACTGGTTCTTTGACTAGAATGCAAGCTTCTTGAGACCAGGACCACTTTTGCGTCGTACGTATCTGTATTCCCTGTATTCACAGTGCCTGGCACATAGATGATCAGTAATTTACTGACTAAAATAATGATCCTAAATCATTAACCAAAATTAATCACTCCATGTTCCTACATTCCCATTTCTTTGGTCATTTACCTCCATTTTAGCAATTAATATCTTGTAAATGGTGTGAGCTCCTTGAGAAGAGAGGGCACGTCTCATTCGTCTGTGTAAGTATGCCAGTCTGCTACCCAGCGCCAGACCCATAGATGGAGTTATTAAATGGCAGCTGAAACGCGAACGGAAGGCAGAGAAAGCTGCTTCTATTACTTCCCCACAACAAAGACACACTTATCTGGCCAGACTTTGAGATGCTTAACTACTCAAAGGCTGAATCTCAACCTCAAAACATGGGGTTTATTCCAAGATCATATGAGTTACAACGAAAAAAGAAGAAAGGAATGCAAACTATTTCTGCCTGAAAGCGTGCTTTTACACTAAAAGTCATATGAAAAATCCAGCAGCCAGTCACTGGCAAATCACAAGCATTGCTGTCTGAGTCTTTCGAACTATATATTCCAAATACTTCATTTTAGGAAACAAAGATATAATAACGTAACCTAATTCTGATGTCTCTCCCAACTTCTGGAAAGCTGGGAGATCAATTAGTCTGAGAAATTTGCATACAGTTAAATCTTCCTCCACCTCAGAGAACCAAAAAGGAAACTTGACTTTCTCCTTCAAGGTTTTAGATTTGGGATCCATAGGAGGATTATGTTAATTTCTTAACCATTTGATACAGTGCAGCATCCACAAGAACGAATGTGATGAACTGGTGAAAGTCCTATAGTGAGGCAAATGCCAGCAGGGTGGGGGCCCAGGGGTTTGTCTGCTGCTGTTACCACATGCTGGCTTAGACCAAGTGCTGGCAGCTGGGTCTTTGCACTTCAGCTGAGGAGCAATGAGTATATCAGTTTTATTCATGTCAAATTATCCACATTCTTTGAGAATAATCTGGAAAAATAATAAGCCATGCCTTTTTTATCTTTTTACCTTTGCCTTTCAGGTTGTAATTTAAAAATTACATTGCTCTTCAGAATACAGAATATATTGTGATTATGAAATTATAGACACAGCATGTGCCTTAATGACTCTAAGTAAGGCATGCCAGATTTGCCAACTAAAGTTACAGGATTTCCAGGTAAATCTGGGTATCAATAAAGAACAGGGTTTTTTGTTGTTGTTGTTTTTGTTTCTTTTTTTTTTTTTTCTTAAGTATACATATGTCCCATGCAACATACTTATACTAAAAAAAAGTAGTTGTGGTTATATGAAATTCAAATTTATCTGGGAGTTCTGTATTGTATTAGGCAACCTTTCCCAAAGTTTAAAATTCCAATTTTCCTACCAACTACTTTGGCTAGTAATTTAACCTCTCTGAGCCTTCCCTATCTGGAAAATGAGAGTGGACACATCAACCTTGCACAGCTTTTGCGATAATTAACTGAGGCGCTGTGCTTCCTCATATGGGTGCCAGATCAGAAATAAACTTAAGCATACCTTTCAGTGTTAAGGCATAGTATTAGTCAAGATAAGGTTAAGCATACATTGTGCTAACAATGTCCGAATGTCCAATCTCCTAACATTAAAAGAGTTCATTTCTCTCTCATGCAACATCACTTTAGATTCCGTGTAGCTTCTCAGTAGTCCAGACTGCCTGGATCTTGTGGAGTTACCATTTTGCTATGGGGCCACTTTCCTAATTGTCAGGCACAAGTGTGAAAGACATAAGAACTGTGCCAGCAATTAACTGCTTCAGCCTGGAAGTGATACACTTGACGTCTGCCCACAATCCACAGACAAAACTTGTCACATAGCCCTGCCTAGCTACGAGGGGGCAGCAAAATATAATCCCCATATGCCAGGAAGAAGACAGGAACCAGTGTGTGTGAGCCCTACAAGTCTTTACCACAAAGGTTATCATGATATTAGAAGCAACAGTAGAATCTACAAGTTAACTAAGCACTGAGTGGTCCAAATGTCTTCCTAATGTGAAAATCTCTTCCAGGATGTCTCTAGTGCTTCATCGACCCTTAGCTTGAATGCATTCAGCAGCAAGGGACTCACGGCTCATTATTAAAGATTTTCATCTTTGTTGAGCTTGTTGAACTCAAATCTGTATCCTTACAATTGCTAAAACTTGCCCCACTCTGTGGCCGTTACTGCCAATGTCTGTACTTTATTAAAAGAAAAAGAAAAAACAACTATAGAAAATATGGTAAAAAATGAGAAGGCATAATTATTTTAAGAATGAAGAATAAACAAATACTTGAGAAAAGAATAGATCACTTTTAAATTTAAAAATGCTTAAGGAAAACTACAATGTATAATCAGTCAATTTGTTTTCTTTTAATTCTAAGAAGTTACTCTCCAGAAGATGGGAATAAAGGTGTAGTGGGCCCGGGGGCCGGGGGATTGTTTACTGAAAAAAGAAATGTTTGCTTTTTTTATTCTGGTTGCTGTGTGTATGTACCACTTTTATTTTGAAAGAATAATTTTATGTGGAAAATTTCTGATTATAGAAAAAGAGAGCTTAATAACTTTGACCAATTTGGGGCTAAAATTTTAAAGATGGCAGTGCCTAATGTTTTAAGGACCTTTTTTTTTAAATTCAGTGATTAAAATAATGATGGGAATATTTAATACATGTGTTCTATGAATATAGAACATAAGTTGTTTTATAACTGGATTACTATGCTTCATCTATTCAAAAGAAAGTTTTGTTTGCTTCCCATTTGATCTTTCCTACCAATTAGTAACTGGGCTTAATTTTCCTTCTCATCAGGTTTCTATTTTCTTCATTAAAACCTTTCATGCATGTTGAAAGAAAATCATTGACTATTTCAGAAAGAATACAGAGCTCTATTTTTACTGACCTACTTATAATTCTGAATAAGAAAATAACCTACTGGTAGAGCTCATTTCAAATTATAGGAAAAGATTTAATAATGACCACTGACTAAAAGGAGACTCAAATAGCACCCAGAACATTACCCCAGGGTTAGACAAGAGTTTGATATTAAAAGGTTACAGTCTATAATGGTTAATACAAGTCATTAACACAGCTTATAAATGAAACATATCTTCTATCAACCAATTTCTCAGTCCCACAGACATCAGTTGACTGCTTTTTATAATTCCCCTCTGTTTGCTCCATCCCCATATTCTGTCTACACTTGTCCTGCTTATTTCAAACTGTATAATAATACAACCACAGTTAGCTGTAATGTTGTGGAAATATTGCTGGAAATGGCACTAAGAAAATGTGTTCAATCCCAGCTTGCTTCTTTACTGGTACACGAACATGAACAAATCATTTTAGTTCTATGAACCTCTATGAGTAAGGATATCTACATTATAGAGTTGAAACAGAAACTATGCTACAAATTTGCCCCCAATACTGTAAGAACTCTCTGAGTGTGAGTTCCCTACCCATTTTGGATGTCCACAGAGACAAGAGTGTTCGTAATGAATGGTTAATCTATGCACATCTTTACTATCAACAGTCTAAATAAAGAGTTAAGTTATAAAACAAGCAAAAAGCAAACATAAAAATCAAAAAATAGAAATTAATGAGCCCTTGAAAGATAGAAACTATAAAATAAGCAGTGCTAATAGTTCATTCCTTAATATAAACAAAATGCTTTTTCTCTACAGAGTCTATGCAAGCACATAAAGTCATACTTAAGAATTCTTATAAATATTTTACAAAGGTAAGAAGTCACTGTTGACATTAACAAGGACTTTTTGTAGCTCTCAAGAATTTCTAGATGCTGAGAGCAATAGATGTGAATAAACAGGCACAAGAACATTTGTAATAAGTAGCATGCCCAACTACAATGAACTGCCTCATTTTCTCAATGTGACCCATTAAAAAACTTTTTTTCTTCCACTTTTTTCCATGGATGCGCATTTCTGCCTGAGGACTACTGCATCCTCCCACCCCACCCCCCATACTGAACATTCCAGAACAAACAAGTGCAGAAATTCATTTATATTACTGATAGCATTGGTAACCTTGTGCTATGACGCTGTGAAAGGGCAGGATGGTAGCGTGCTCTCAAATAAAAGCCATAACTGATAAAATTCACCCAGCTAAAGACAGAATTTATTTTAATCATCTGCTTAAAGTCAGACGATGTTTGTCGATCACACAGAGTCCACAGGGTACCGAGGACTGAGAGTGCCTCCTCTGGTCTACAGCATGCACCTGAGCACCGTCTCCTACACGGATGTTCACCCTCCTAACCTAGTCCTTCATAGTCACCTTACAGGAGCCTCCACAACCTTCCCCTGCTACCCTCACACCCCCCATCCCCCGCCGGCCCTTCCGGGCTCTCAGCTTCTTCATTCCCTCCCCTTTTGGTTTAACTTCTGATGACCAGGCCCCTGGGATTATCAGATGGAGTAAGGAGGAAGGAGAGGGTCAATTTTGATTCTTGGGAAGAAGCAGAAAGGGCAGGGGAGTCTCTACCACTGTCTGACTTCTGGAAGGTTATCTAAAAATTAAGGAGACATCTTTAATGAAAGTATTGACAAAACTGATTGTCTCTTCAAACTTCTCGTGTTTAAAAAAAAAGGAAACAAACAAATGGAAAAGCTCTGTCTTCTTACCTAAATATGATGATTTACATAACCAAATAAAATATGTGTGTGTGTGTAGAAAAACATCTAAACATTTCAAAACTAATTGTAAGAAATAATAGCAGTAATCATACATGTACACAGAGTCTCTCTGTGTTGATCATACTTTTTATTTATCTCTCCAGATCCCCTAATTTTAACTTCTTGAATGTCTCATGAATCAGATATGAATCAGAAAATTATATGTTAAATCAATGAAAAACAATTGTTTGAAATGTAGGCAAATAACTAGCTTGCTAGATGAAAACTAGTTGATCTTCCTTGATCCATTACTGCATATTATAGATGTCATCCTATTTTATTAGTAAATTTGACAATGATTATGATTTCCAAGAGCCTCACTTTTCCATCTGCATATTTCAAAGTTTAATTTTAATTTTTAAGGTAAGGATTTTTTAAAAATTCAATCTTTTATAGGGTTTCAAAGATCTTCATTCAAAGTGTTTTAACATGATCATTCTTGTACATAAGATTTGCATATTTCTTTATTAGATACAAAATAATTTAAATTTAACTTGGCTTAAAATAAAGACTTAGGTTACTTAGGCTTTGGGTTAGTTCTCTTTTATACATGAAACTACTTTTATAACCAAAATGACAGGTCAGGGAGGTGCTTAGAAGGCTGTCTTTTGGTTGACAAGTAATAAATAACCTTCTCCTAAAGGCAGTGAACTAGCCCCTCTGAGCTTCCCCAATCACATGCTCTTGAATATACTGTTTCTACTTGATCAGTTTGTTTTCCTGATCTTTTCCTTCTCTAATTTGAATGTTTCACTGAAATTATCCAAAGCTAATAGTTTTTTCTGGTCTCAGAAATATCTGAGGTCCTTTACTAGTGAGAGTTCTATAAGCACCAAGTAAAGAAAATTACCAGCTGTCCTTCAAGTGGGCAGTAAGGAAGAGGAGTTGAATCCAAATCTCGGGGAGTCTCTTTTGGTTAGCAGTATTTAATTTCTGATAGCACTAATTATATTGCATTTTAGTGAAGACACTAAAATGTCTTGTCAGTGGTCCCAACAGGACAGCCACACCCTTTGTAAATCTTTTAATGCTTGTCACTGCATTATTTGCGAATAGGGACCAGAAGTGTTTTTTAAATGGGAAATGTGATTTTGCCAACACTGAGAAGAACCATCAGTCTTGACTTCCTGTCTTGTAGAGGTAAAACTAAGGGATAATAATTGATTTCATACCATGGGAAATGTCCCTGGTTTCTCTAGACCATGTAATTCCCCAAAATTTTATAAACTAGGCTAGGGTTTGAACTTTACCTGTGTTTTTCAGTCAACCTCTATTTGTCTTATGAGTCGCTGAGATCCTCACCTACTTCTGTGCTTCTTCCTTGTGGAGGCAGTTACCATGGTATCATTAATGTAATGGTGCTACCTTGCACTTAATGATATTACAAACACATGGCATCTATTCCAATTGAGTAACAACAGTGTAAGCACTGAGTATTGTCTTGGCACCATAGCAGCACTACAATCTCCAAGCATCTATACTACATTTTCTTCATACTCTAGCCGAAAAAGAACTTTGATCATGCATCAATCCATAATGATCTTAACTCTTTACTAAATTTCCATTTCCTCTGCCTCTACCAGCCATTTCAGCAAATACATTTTGAGGATCATAATTCTGTCTCCCCAGTTAGATGCAGGCTCATTGAGGAAGGAAGCCTTTTCCTACTCTTCTTTTATGGTTGAAGCACTGACTGATATATGAGGAATTTTACGCATCAGATATAACCATTTATTTAGAAATTCTGTCAGGCCACTTCTGAAGAGTGGTGCAAGCATAAGTCAGAGAAAAAAGGATCAGACAAGAAAACAGAATCACTAATGAACTCTACATATCAAAAATATGACAAATCTTCCATCTAGAAAAATAAATACATATTTATAATTATTATGCTGGCTATTTTGGAATCTTCAAAATAGCTAATGATTGGTCACTGGAAGAGAGACTGCCAGCTCATCATCAAACCTATTTCCTCTTTTTCCTTGGGATACAGCTAAATGATATTTCCCAACTTTCCTTGTAATAGTGTGGGCCAAATGACTAATTTCTAGCCAATGGAATTTTGTAGGAAGTGATGAAAGCTACTTTCAAGTCTGGCCTATAAAGAAATCTTCCTTATAATTATAATCCATATTCCTTCCATCTTCACTATATTGATGCAAATATGCATGGTGATCTTTGAAACCATGTGGTAAAGATATAAGATTCACAAAATGGAAGTAATATAAATTCTATCACTTGAAGAAGAACCACTCTGATTAGAAACATCCATCTACCCTTCACATGAAAAGGAAATTAACAATTATGATAAGCTATGTGTCTGAGCCTATTTAACTGTAAATAGAGTTAAAAATATAAAGTCAGTCATACTTCCTTTTTGCAAAAGGTATCATATTGAAAGAAGAGGAGGAAGAAATGTCACTACCCAGCCTCTAACCTCACCTCACCCATGACACCAGATTGGTGTACCACAGAAGTTATAGGGCTCTCTCATGTCATTACGTAAGGTGCATCTCAGAAATAAGACTCCATGCCATTATACATGCACATCAAATTAGATATAGAGACTAAATTCCAAATTGATAAAGCAGTCACTTCCACAAATTATATATATACACACACACACACACACACACACACACATATATATACACATATACATATATACTATCATATATTACATAATATATCTCTATATAAGTACAGAATATATTATATTTAACTATATTTTCTATAATGTATATCTATACATTTAACTATCATTAATAATATAGTTTATAAATTAAAATTACATCTCATACATTAAATTTTTTCAAGTAGTTAATAAGAAAAAAATGGTTTAGTATTCATTCTGTATTAATTGACACTTTCTTTACTATAGAAGGTTTATGGCTTCTTAAATATTTCTTTTGCTAAAACAATCTATCTTTTGCTAGAACAATCTATCACTAATTCCTATGCTTTATATTATGGATATTATAATAGAAGTTCTAGTAGAAATTGTCAATATTATTGATCAATTATATAGTCTAGATATTTTGCTCATTTCTACATAATTCCAAAATATGGTTTAAACAGTGAGAAGTGAGCCAATATGCACATTACATACATACTTAATTATTTCAGAAGCACTTGGAGTATAATGGCTATACTACACCGTTGTTTTCAGAACATCAGCCTTGTTTCAGCCCCTAGCACACAGCAGATGCTAAATATGAGGATATAGTCATGATGATACCATAAAGATATGTTTAAAAATTGTAAAATAATGGAAACTTTATCTTTTACAAATATTATAGTGCAGACATAATCTTTGGAAATGAACACAATAATTTTAACTACACAACAAATGCAGTACTTAATTCACTCTCAAAACAAGTATTTTTGATTATTTTGACTTTAAACACCTAACACACATGTATTTAAAAATTTCTTGTGGGGAACTCTTACAAGGCCATTTGTACAAGCAGAATAGAAATCATCAGTAAAAGAAACAGTCTAAATGCTTTAATCTTAACTTAGAATTTCACTAAACAGAAATTAAATTATTGTTAATTGGCCCTACACCAGTATTTGCAATATTGTGTTGAATTTAGAAAACTCAATGAAGAAATTAACGGCACATTTTATCAGAAACTACATTGTTTGAGATGTCAACTTGAAATATTCTGCCCTAAAATAGCAATGTTATGTTTGACTGAATCTCTACTCAGTGACACAAAAACACAGCCCTAACATTATTCTTCTTTGCTTTCAAAGAATTTAAGCTTCTCCATGAGGCAAAAACACATGACTGGCCTAACAGATGACTTTGAGTTGCCTTAATGCCTTTGGAATTCTAGCTATTAATCTAAGCTTACTATAACTAAGCATATAATTTAATAAAATGTAATTCAATAGGACAATGAATATATTCAATATCATTGGCCACGAATGATCACTAAATATATTAATATTCATCAACAGTTTTTCTGGAAAAATAAAGATGCTCCTGAAACTCTTATTCTCCCCAATTTAACCTAAATTCCTGGTCTTTATCATTTAGCTTTTTGACTACATCTTTTATAAATGACAATCATAGGACTTCAAAAGAAAAACGAGGATGAGATACGAACTTCACATCAGCTTTGGATATATAACATGCACATTAATGGTGGTTACTAATAAGTCTTAATATGCTGCCCATGTGTGTATTTCTGAACAACCCAATTCTTTTTTTTTCTTTTCCATTATGGTTTATTACAGGATACTGAATATAGTTCTGTGTGCTATACAGTAGGACCTTGCTGTTTATCCCTTCTATATATAATAGTTTGCATCTGCTAACCCCATGAGGCAAAATTACTGTGTAAAATTTAATTTCTATCAAAGAAATCTTAGAAATAATTTCTGTAGGGGGCCAGGGAGTGTTGCACATGTATTTTGACACTGATTCCTGACCTATGCTGTGAACAACTTTGTTAGAGTATGGCATTTTAACCATTCCACAATGTTTGGTCAAAGAGCAAAGACAAGTATGTTTTTCTTTTTACACTTTGCACCCGACTCCTACATTAGAAAACACCTGCAAGCTGAGGAATGATGTCAATATGTGAGGTAGAATATACTACTGGTGGTCTATTGCTAGGCTTTCACAACTAATAGAGATTGCCTTTTCAGCTTTTCCTCTTTCTTCAATGCTTGAAATTCTTGTTTCACAGGATTACTCATAAAACTGATTGGACATTTGGTAATAATGAAGGCATGGTGTAAATTGTGTTCCAGTCTACTAAGATAATTATGAATAAGATATTAATTTCAGTATTTTTCATCTACTTTAAGATTTCTATCTTTGATTCATTTAGTTATTAAACTAGCATTGATAGTCTGTACTCTCCTGGTTATATATGTTTGTTATACATATTTTATAGATGAAGGACTGAGACTCAGACAAACAAAGGCACCTGCTCACTGAGGCAAAGCTGGTATATTTTATGACTCAAAATACAACACTCTTTCCATTCCCCAGCCTTCTTTTTTAGAATTTGAGCAGTAATTAAAAAATACAAACATTTTGGAACCAAACTAATTTGACTTCAAAACCTGAAATTGCCACTTACAAACTACATAATTTTTAAAAATTTTGAATCTCCAGAAGCCTGTGTTTCCTCATCCTGAAGAAGAGGAATAAAAGTAATACTTTAATAATATTTTTCAAGAATGAGAGATAATATATGCACAGCACTAAGGGAAATAACGGGTGCTCACGAAGAGTAGCTAATGAACATATTGGAGGTAGGTTATATTTATTCATTTTAGTGGTAGTACTGATTAATTACTAGACTGGGAGTAAATAAGTCAGATGTCTAGTCCTAGTTCATTTAAAAAACAGCTAAATGGCTCTCTAGAAATCTCTCAGGTCAGTATTCGAAGAAAGACAAAAACTTGTCTTCTGATAAGTGAGACAAACAATAAACAAGGAAAAAATGAATACGTAATAAAAATTTCAGGGTTTCTTTTTTTTAATATTTATGTGGCAGCTTTCTGATAAAAAGCTGATGGAAAATCATGTTTTCAAGGTTAATCTGTTTACTCTGTTTGGAGTCCACATTAGGAATAGCAAATCCAACCAATTTTTAGGCTTTTCGAATATCCATGGCAGTAAAACAGGATTGTGTAATGTTTAAAAAAATAATATAAAAAATGTGTTCTTGGGAATTCCCTGGCGGTCCAGTGGTTAGGACTCCGCACTTCCACTGCAGGGGTCCCGGGTCCGATCCCTGGTAGGGGAACTAAGGTCCCACAAGACGCGGCAGTGTGGCCAAAAAAAAAATAAAAGTTCTGAAAGAAAAAAATACTATGCAAAGTTTTAGCACCATATTTCAGTGTGCTGTATACACTTTTCAGGGGGTACTATATACGATATAGAAACAAGAGTACAGTGTTACCTTAGCGTGGATGCCAGAGAAGATACATTGAGCTACATTCGAAAACAAAGAAACTAAGCTTGTGGAAGCATATTTATAGCTTCCAACTAAGAAATACAATACAAAAGAAAAATATTCAAATAGTAACTCATTTTATAGGAAAAAACTGCTTTCCATGAAACTTTGTTCATAATAAACAGAATTATGTAATACATAGTAAGCATAATTATATAATCAAAAAGACTGATATAAAAAAAAGTATCTAAATTTTTCCCTTTGCCTATAAATTGTAACCTGGATAAAATACGTGCTTCCTAAACTTATAGGAAAGTAGAAAAATCCAATCGTATTTTTCCAAAATCTAATGATTCATACCTTAAAGCGATCTAGTATGGCCAGCTGGCAGTTAAGCCATCATTAGCTCAGTCCAGTTTACTCAGCATTGGCTGTAAACAGTTCTCTGCTTACTGGTCTATTAAAATGTGATGAAAATTATGTACTATAAGGCACCAGGACTTTTCAGTTCCGACATTCTAGGTATAATAGGTTATTTTCTTAATAATTCTTCCTTTGCCAAAGGACCTCTTCCTTTTCCCATTTACCTGTTGCACAACTTCTTACTTAACGATTTGATAAAGTGATAAAAAGCAAAAATTGGTGCTATCTGTTAATCTGGCTCAACTGCCAAACATAGTTTTGGATATTTACCTGGTGACTTTTGAGGTAACCTGACTTATTCTTTTATTTTTGTTCCTACAACTGTGCAGTAACAGAAAAACAACATAAATTATTAATATAAACATTGAGCCTGGTGATTTAAGATCACATTTTATGGTGAGAGAACTGCCTGTTAAATATATTGGTATATTCTTAGTCCATAACCTCCTGGAATAGAGTCATTTTATAAGATAATAATAAAAGCCCCAGCTTGTGTTTTGTGATTCTAATACATTCAGGCTGTGGTTGCTGACTCAAAGAGTATGGGTATTATTTTCTTTATGCATTTTAATATAATTTTAATGATAAAACTAATTTCCACGTGACTTTAGATAGTTCCAACTGACTGATACGACAATATTTAAAATTACCCAACAACTTATAGGTATCTTCTAATAGAAACCATTAACCTTGCCAATTTATACAAAATAAAAAGATAGGTTAAGAGATATAAAGTACAGAATGAGAACATATGCCTAATCATAGGCCCAGAAGAAGTAAACAGAGTATGGAGATGAGGCAAAATTGGAAGAGAAAAATTACTAAAATATTTCCAGAATGGACAGAGTCATGAATCTACAAATATGTAAAGCAAAATGTAGACTAAGTAGAATAAATAAAATAGATCCATTTCTATACACAACCTATGAAAGCAGAGACAAAAAGATCTTAAAAGAAGTCAGAGAAAGAGAAGACAGATAACTTACAAAGAAACACCGTAAGAATGACAGCAGACTTCTGAGGAACCTCAATGTCAATGAGAAAACAGCACAGGAACATCTTCAAAACTATCACTCAGGAACTAAAGTGAAAAAAGCCATTTGGAGATAGACAACAAGGTCCTACTGTACAGCAAAGGAACTATATTCAATATCCTGTAATAAACCATAATGGAAAAGAATATGAAAGAGAATATGTATATATATGTATAACTGAATCACTTTGCTGTACACCAGAAATTAACACAACATTGTAAATCAACTATACTTCAATTAAAAAAAAGATTTTTATAAAAGAATGTATAACATTGACACAGGGATAGTCAAATTCACCAACAGATCAGAAGAGCGATGCCAGAAATAAATCCATTCATACATGAAAACCTGAAAGGGTGACACTGCAGATGACTAGGGAAAGGATGCTCAGAAATGGTGCTCAGAAAAATAGGGTTTTGATGTGGAACAAAAAGTTGAACTGAGGTTCCTATTCACATCAGGCACAAGACCTAATTCCACATGCATTTAAAGAGTGAAATGTGAAAGGCAATATTTAAAGTTTTTTATGTTGGAGACAACATTAAAAAATAGTTCATTGCTTGTGGAATGTGAAGGATTTCTTAAACAAGACATGGAAGCTACTAACAGTAAAATAAAAGATTGATACCATGACATTAAAATTAAGAACTACTAATCCTCAGAAAACTGTGTCAAGAATGCAAAACTTAAGCCATAAATTAGAATAAGATATTTTCAATATATTTATCTAACAGAAGATTAGAAGACAGAATACATAAAGAAGTCCTATATAGCAAAAAGACAAAAAACCTAATTAAAAAAATGGGCAATACGCATGAAAAAAATTTACAATAAAAGAAACAGAAGGGATAAAAGCACAAGAACAGTATTAAAACATATTAGTTATTAACATGAATGAAATATCTATCTCTATATGTGTTAATTAAGTCTATTATTACCAAGTGTTAGCAAGTTTGTGAACCAGTAAGAAATCTTAAACACTACTGGTGGGAATATAAATTGATACAACCACCTTGGAAAACAATTTAAAACTAACTTATAAATATTCACAAATCCTATGACTAGCAATCCATTTCCTAGGTATTTGCCACAAGAAATTCTTATATATGTTTAAAAAGAAACACTTATAAGCCTCTTTATAGCAGTATTGTTTGTAAGACAAAAAATTAAATTAAAAATCCTGGAAAATAACCCAAATGTTCACTTACAGGAGAATGGATATATATATATAATGAGTATATTCTTACAATGATATATCAAACTGACATTAAAAAAATACAATAGAATACTGTTACATACAACAACTTGAATACATAGTATTGGTGGGGGAAAACAGGCTGGTCACTGAAGCTTACTTAAATAGTAATGACGATAGCATTTTTGTGATTCTAGTACCAAGGCAAACAAATTCTAGAGATTCTAGAGATGCAAGGCAAAAAAGAAAAAGGGACTTTTGGCCTCTATGCACGGGATAGATCATAACCAGGATTGCTATGTTTCTTAAAACATTTTAGGAAATATCCTAATATGTATTCACATTAGTAGATTGTTTTATACACAACAGACCAAAATATAAAAATAAATTTAAAAAGAATAACACTAGATTTATAGACACAAATCTTCATAACCATGGCTTGATATGGTTGTAATAAATCATGTTGATGGCCTGGACAAGGGGCCGTGTACAGGAAATTCTTCTTATTCTTTTTATCTTAATTTGTAGACATAGCCTTGGTTGGCTTTTTATTTGCAACTGTATACCGAAGTCCTTTATATAGGTTTCTGGACAATTTTATGGCTGAGAGTCAAATAGGACAGCTAACCCTGATCACAAATTCTGATCACTTTTGCACAGCAATTATGTACTCCAAACTAAAGATTAGCTTTGAAAATTGATTTCATATGTATGAGTCTCAACTCCAGAGGAAAATTCCTTTTGAAATACATGAATCTATTACCCTTAGAGCCGTTAACTTAAGACTGCTTGCAGAGGAGGTAGGAAAGAATAAGCTATTTAGTGGTCATTTTCTAAACAGTAGACATAACAGGGACCCTGAGATCCTTTGCCACAGAGATGAACACCACCCCAATGGAGGTAAGGGAGCTGGAGTACCCAACTGTCAATACCAGCAGGCACCTTGATAGCCAATGTCATGTGAGTTGGTATAATTGTATCTGATGCCTTTTCTACTACAATTATTCTCTCTGGAAATTTTGAGAACGGCAGCATCTGTTTTCAAGACGGAACACAATCAAAAGCTACCATCAGGTGCAAGCACTAGCCTAGCCCTTTATCACTAAGAAAAGGTAAGTAATCTCACTTATCCTCTAAAGATATATTTTCAAAGAAAAAAAATAAAATTCTCTGCAATGAAAACAAAAGCTCTCTAGTTTCTCTGACTTGTTGTACTCCAAATTCGTTGCTCTGACCTTTTCTTAAAACTTTAAACATCACAAGGAAATCAGTGGGAAGGCAATCATGTGCTAACCAAACACTTAAAGGGCAGAAAAATTCACTGAAGTGAAAAGAGATTAGTAAACGGTGGAAAAGAGGACCAGCCCCTCCCAGTCTGGGTGAACAGATTTGGGATGAGTTACCAGGCAGAAACCCACAAGCAATTAACAGCTCTGACATCAGGGGACAAGCAAATATAAAACACTCAGTTCGAAGAGAGGCTCAGCAGAGAATCCCCTCAGGAGTTCAAGGTACTGGAGAGAAACTCTGTGGGGAGTGGGTGGATTCCCGCCAAAACTCCATTAGGATAAAGGGGACTTTAAATCCTGGAAATTAACTTGCTAGAAATCTGCCCCCAATTCTTCTTTCAGCTCCACCGATAAATGTAATTAACGATGGTGACCCGTTAATGAGTGTTTTTGATAAATGACATCCAGGATATGTATTTTTTTATATAAATAGAAATTTAAAATGAAGAAAATTAAATGACTAGGACAGGGGATTTAATTATGTAGGTATTATACATGTCAGATTTTTAAAGGTAAATTACTATTTTGATTAGTTTTTGAAATGTCATTTTACAGATATGAAAAGCATTTTGAAGGTGGGTTGGGAAGGGGCTCATGCCATTTATAACAGTACAAAAAAACTTGCATAATTCCATCTTGCTTTTTCCTTTTCAGCTTGATTTTTATCTATGTGCCTCGTTCTCTACACAAAGGGCTGAAAACCGGAGCCTGTACTGCATTCTTGCTTCAAGCAGAATGAAAGCTCCCAAACTCCTCTCTCTGGGCTATACCTTCGTGGCCCTGCTTTTTTTCCAGCAGGCCTGGGCTCAATTCCCAAGACAGTGTGTCACCATCGAGGCTTTGAGAAATGGCGTGTGTTGCCCAGACCTGTTCCCACTGTCTGGGCCTGGGACTGACCGCTGCGGTTCCTCATCAGGAAGAGGCAGGTGTGAGGTGGTGACAGCTGACTCCCGACCCCACGGCCCCCAGTACCCACACGATGGCAGAGATGACCGAGAGGGCTGGCCCACGCGCTTCTTCAACAGGACATGCCACTGCATTGGCAATTTCTCAGGATACAACTGTGGAACCTGCCGTCCTGGATGGAGAGGAGCTGCCTGTGACCAGAGGGTTCTCATAGGTAAGTGGGGTGTGAATGGATGCACAGCTCTGCACGGAACTCAACCCACTTAACAGAATCCTGAACCAGTTGAACTTTCAGAACTCCTAGAAATCATAAAGCTCAAGACTTACTTTTCACAGCTGAGGAAACAGGCTTAGAGAGGCTGAGAAAGGTATTTGATTTAAGGAGTTGAAGTTGAAGCTCAAGTCTTCTGACTAATAACATTTCCTTTCAAAAGATTTGTTGAGCAACTCCTTTACACTAGGAACTGTGCTAGGTGTTTATGACTGGACCTTTCAGTAACTTTGCAAGATAGTTATGTTAATTGTCAGGTCCCGAAAGGTCAAGTCCATGTAGCTGGTACATGGTAAATCTGGAATTCACACTGAGATGTGTCCAGCTCTAATCGATGAGCTTCTTCCACTACCCTTGCTGACCACAGGATATTTCCTGCTCTGATGCTCAAGTTCAGCCATTTTATAGGATGAGCCTGGCCTGCAGCCTAAATAACAATAAATGAGAAAGCTTTAAATAGTAACAGCCGGCAATACTGGATTGTTTTCTTTGTGCCAAACATGGGACCAAGAGTTTCAGGGGACGTTTACTGAGCCTTTTTTTTTTTTAATTGAAGTATAGCCGATTTACAATGTTGTGGGTACAGCAAAGTGATTCAGCTATACATATATATCTATTTTTTCAGATTTTTTTCCCCTATGGGTTATCACAAAATATTGAGTATAGTTCCCTGTGCTACAGAGTACATCTTTGTTTGCTATCTATTTTATATATAGTAGTATGTATATGTTAATCCCAAACTCCTAATTTATCCCTCCCCCCTTTCCCTTTGGTAGCCATAAGTCTGTTCTCTATGTCTGTGGGTGAGTCTTTATTCTGAGCCAGGCTCTGGTCTAAGTGCTTTTTATGTGTGTCCTCTTAGTCTTTACAACTTTATAAAGCGGATATTTTTACACACACTTTACAGATGAAAAACTGATGCTTAGAGAAATGTGTGCAGTCATAGAATTAGGCTCTGGTCTTAACCACTATACTATACCACATACCGTGTTTTTGCAAAATTTATGATATTAAAAAGGTAGAAAATTCCAAGAAGTATGCCAATAGTGAGCAGAAATCAATACAACAGGATCATAGAATCATAAAGTCCATGGTAAGATTAAGGAAAGCTCATAGGAATCCTAGAATAAGTTGGAGAGAGAAAGAGAGGGAGGGGAAGAGAGAGAGAGAAAAAGCAGGCCTGAAGAAGGGATTTTAGCAAGGGGTATTTTTAAAATTATAAAATGATGTGAGCACACATGCAAATGATCATTCATGGGTAAATGGAACGTGGTGTTACAAGATGATTATGCGCATTGTCTACCCATGCCCACACTGCAGATGTTTTCACGTTTGAATTTTGTATCCCTAAAGTCAGGAGAAACCTACTGGACTTAAGTACAGAAGAAAAGAAGCGCTTTGTCCGGGCCCTGGATATGGCAAAGCACACCATTCACCCTCAGTTTGTCATTGCCACCAGGAGATCAGAAGAAATATTGGGGCCAGATGGCAACACACCACAATTTGAGAACATTTCCATTTACAACTACTTTGTTTGGACGCACTACTACTCAGTCAAAAAGACTTTTCTCGGGGCAGGACAGGAAAGCTTTGGTGAAGTGGATTTCTCTCATGAGGGACCAGCGTTTCTCACGTGGCATAGGTACCACCTGCTGCAGCTGGAGAGGGACATGCAGGTATGCATGAGGCACGGCCATGTTCGTATCCTTTACAGAGGAGGTGACTTGTTTCTAAGTTGTTGATTCACTGTGTTCTGAATGATCAAAACAGGCGATGACAAAGCGGTTTCACATTATTAATCTGCCTTTGGCATTCTGTTAAGCTTCTCCCTATGCTAATTACTTCCTTATTAATTAATCTTTACCCTTTGTGAAGTGAAAAGAAAGTCATATCAATGATGAGGAAGCCAACTGAGACATCTGTAGGTGTGAATTAAAGCACTGGACATATTCTACAGCTCTGTCATTGAAAAAATAACCCTCATATAGTTTGCAATGAAGGACTCTCACTTGCTATGTCTCCCTTTTCAAATGTACACCAATACCTCCTCTTGGTTTGGATGAGGCAGGTGTGTATAACTTCTCAGTCTTCCAAGTCCCAAATGTATAGCGCACTTTATAAGTTGATGATTCGTTCTGATATGATACGGGGTTTAAATTATGAAAAAAATTACTTTTCATTTATATTGTCATATTTTAATTGAACTCCATTTTTTCCATGCCCCCTACCACTTTGAGGCTTATAGAAGACACCTACTAACAACATCCCATAGGTCAGACATCATTTTAATTTAAAAGGCATTGACTTTTTTGGCATAAAGTGAAGCTCAGAACACAGTTATTTCCTGCTTATTTTTAATCAGATAAGCTAAAGCCACATTAAAGTATCTGTTAACATAAATACTTTCGTATTGTTTATTTTACTAACTGCTCTATACTTTAAGAAAAGTATTGTTATTTTTAAATGAAGTTTTTAGAAAAATTTTTTGTTATTTACGTACAGTTGATTTACAAAGTTGTGTTAATTTCTGCTGTACAGCAAAGTGATTCAGTTATACATATCTATACATTCTTTTTTTATATTCTGTTCTACGATGGTTTATCATAGGATATGGAATATAGTTCTCTGTGCTATACAGTAGGACCTTGTTGTTTATCAATTCTGTATATTAACAGCTTACATCTGCTAACCCCAACCTAACCCCTAACCCCTTTAAAATTCTTAGATCTCAATTAGGAAATCCACAAACTGAACCTGTTTTCTAGGTGAAATAACAGCAATGAATCCCTCCCCACAAATTAAAATCTAAAAATTAATTTAAAAATATCCGAGGGCAGATTCACATATTGATTCACAGTATGCTTGTGCCCAGCATTATCCAAGAAAATAAATGGTTAGAAGGGAGAGATTTAATGCACTAAAATACAGAACAAAATATTCACATGTAAGTAGTCCATCCATATGCAATTTGAGAGTGATTAAATGAATTCATCTGATACTCTGAACTTCATAGTTTATAGCTCTGATTTCAAGGCATTTTTTAGATTATGAGTAGATAAATCTGTCGTTGGTAATCGACTCCAGATCTTCTTGCTTTCAAGTCATTTTCCCACAGGTACACCAAAATGAAAGGGCAGGTGGAAAGTATCTAATAGCTTCAATTTTTGCCTGCGTAAACTTCAACCCCTATGACTTACATTTTTAAAACCCAACAGCACAAGGGATCCAACAAATTACAATCTAAATGTAATGCACAGTTGAAATGCCACATGAATATGCTCCAGCTCCCAAATGCCAGTTGTTGAACCACAAACTGACTCTTAATGATCCCTTAGAAGCTGTCACTAATTTTTGTGAACCAGAACAATGGCTTCTAAATAAGGACTCTAAAGCTCTGGAGATCAATAACTGGGGAATACCTTGGAAAGTTCTGACCCTCTAAAATACCCCGAGGACAAGGAAATGCTTCCTAGAAAGGGTTTAAAAGTAAAAAAGTACATATGTACTAAATACTTGTGAGATAAAACCATGGCAATCCCTACATTTACATCCCACACTCTAAATATAGCTCCATAAAGGCTTAAAGGAATGAGAAATAACAGGTACAATAAATACATGTTTAAAGGAACCCAGTAAACTAAGCATGTGATCTTGAGTCCAGCATTTTTTAAATTGTTGAGATCAGCTCTAAATGGAAACTAGGTCTCCGGTCTAAATAACAGTGTGCACAGAGAAATAGTCTGCTTCAGTTTAGCATTTCCTGTCTGTATTAGCTTCTGGCAGAAGCCTGAGTCTTCATAGTTTAGATTCTGAAGCAGGGGTGTCTAAGTAAAACACCTTCAGTGCCTGGGCGGATAAGGCAAGTGTGCAAGAGCCTCCGTAGTCTGTGGGCAAACCAGAATCTAAATGCCTGAAGTCGTTCCGGTTAAATTAAAAAAACAGAAACAAAATAAAAAGCACTGCTTCACATAATATATCTCAAGGCTGAATCCGGAGCCAGACCAGGAGTTAGTCATGCTTGAATTACAGATAGGAAAATGGAAGGAAGTGGAAATATCAAAGAGGAGAAGTGATTACTGATAATTTTTAGTATAACCAACAGAAATGTAACTACTTGCCTAAAAAAGAAAAGGAAAACACCTCCCCAAAGCATTTGCAGAAACTTCTGTATAACAAGTTGAGTTTCATTCCCTCTAGTGTCCAAGTGACTTCTTGTAGTAAATTTGAGGCTTTGTTAAATAAGGTATTTAAGTCCTCTAGCCCTTCAGACACTAACTGGTTCCTAAGTGGCTGAAGAGAACTAATAGAAACAGACTGCCAGGGAGTAAACCAAGCAAAGGGAGAATTTTAAACAAAAGCAGAGAATGCTAACAGAGTTTCTGTGATCTAGGAAATGTTGCAGGATCCTTCTTTCTCCCTTCCTTACTGGAATTTTGCCACCGGGAAGAACACCTGTGACATTTGCACCGATGACTTGATGGGATCAAGAAGCAACTTTGATTCCAATCTTATAAGCCCGAACTCCATCTTTTCTCAATGGCGAGTGGTCTGCGAATCCTTGGAAGATTATGATACCCTGGGAACCCTTTGTAACAGTAAGTTCCAAATGACAACTAGGATTCAGAATTGCCTATTAGGTAAAGTGATTAAATGTGCTGCCTGAAGGCCCTTCATTCTACTAAGAACTTCAGACTAAAATCCACTTTTATCATGGAGAGTTGATGTACAAATATTCACTAAGTACCTAGGACAGTCAAGGCAATCTGAGGTGCTCCAGGGGAAAATGAAAGTGCGTATACATTTTTCCATTGCTTTCCTTGAACAACTTGGTCAGTGCATTACTCATTTTCTTATTTTGGAAATGTCTATTTTGTATTAATTAATCCTCTTAGTAAGCTCAGCACTGCTTAGTAGTCATGTGTCTTGTGTCAGAATTTCACAGAAAATGTTTCCCTAGGAAATCTGAAATATGCAGAAAGAGTTGGAAGTGCCCTGGGAGTAAAAAATACATACAATAATAATTATTATTATTATTATTGTATAATGATTATTACTATTATTTTATGTTATTATATTATTTTTACTATTATGTTAATCTGGTCAGAAGGTTAAAAAACCAAAAGGTGACATGGAGGATGCCTTTAATAAGAGAAAGATACTGTACAGAAGATGTCTGCCAACTAGCTCTTTCCAGCTCTCGCAAAGTGAATACAAAAAGAGAATGATTAATCAGTTTTCCTAGCATCCTTTCTCCAGTGGTCTGAATGCCACCTCTGCCACAGGTCACGTTTCTGTCCTATGTGGATCAGTTCCTGTGAAGCTTTCTGTTCTCTTCCTTAGATCCTATTTTTACCATCTCTCTTGCTGCTAACACAAGGTCTTAATTATCAGTCTTTTTATCCCATCTTATTTTTCTTCTTCAGGCACGTCTGGCTATTTCGAACTTTTGTTCTTCCATATAAAAACTAGGATTATTGGAATTTATTTTTTATTTTATTATTATACTAATAACATTTATTCTGCACATATTCCTTTAGGCACCAAATATTAAATTACTTTGTAAACTTAAATAGAGAATATTTTAAATAGAGCAAAGAAATTAAGTAGTTTTTTCACCATTAGAAGATTATTTAGCCACATATAGGAATAAGAGAATTAAATGTATATGAAATTTTATTCTGTAGAAGTTTAAAAATTACAATAAAGCTTTGTTTGGCATGCTGAATGAGATAAAATTGAGGATCGATCAGTACGTCTTTAGATACCAAACCATTCATCCCTCTCTGACTGTGATTTTTTTTTAATTTGTTTGCACATGGACAACTTCTGCCATTGCACCTATTAACATCCTCTGGATTGGAGTCCTGTGGGATTTCCATGCAGGAATGAATGAAAAGTTCAGAGTGTCTGAAGTAGAAAGCAAATTTGAGAAGTATAGTAAAAAAAGAGCATGTTTTTCATACGATGAATTAAAGGTGATATTTTAGTGGCTGGAAGAATGTTAGGTGTCAATAATTAACTCTTTCAGTATACCGAATTTGGTGCATTTATGGAATACTGCAAAGATACTGTCCAGAAAGCATATGAGGACATAAGCATGCAATCTCTAAGGAAGGTTTGATCTAAAGCTGTACAGGTATGGGTGTCCTGTAAAAGATGATCAGTGAAACCACAGGAATGGATAATTTCATCCAAGAAGAAAAGTAGAGAGAGGCAAGAATTACCATGAGGATTAAATAAGATATCTTATTAAAGTATTTGGTACCATATCAGACACATTAATATGTGTTCAATAAAATGTTATTTTCCTTTTTTCTTTCACTGGCCTAACAAATAAAACAGTTCTTGTCTAGCTTCCTATCCTTCCGGCCATCCACTACTCCCTTACATTGCCACATACCCTAGGCAAGCTGTTCACCTAACAGGCCCTCTTGTACAATCAACCTGATCTTTTCATAAATCAACATACACCAAACAACTATTTAGCTTTAATTATATGCCAGTGCTGGATCAAGACTGGAGGACACATTGGTGATCAAGAAAAGAGTTTGTGCTCCGATGGGGCTTATATCATGCATAGAAGAAAGCTTATCATCTTTTATTATTACCTCTGCTTAAAATGTTTGACTTGTAAAATCTGTCTTATTTCACCTCTGGCAATTCTCCTCAGTCCTTCAGGGTTCTTTGCAAATCTCTCTACCTAATGAAGGCTTCCTGAAGCCACCCAATTGGGAAGAATTGATTCTCTCACTTACGCTCTCCCCCTCTTCCCACCCCCGCCTTCCCTCCCTTCCTTATTTCTCTTTCTCTCCCTCCCTGTCTCCCCAAAGGCATCTCTGTATCTCTAGGGGTACATATTATCCCTAGTATAGCAGCTCTTTGTTTACCTGTTTATCTCACTGACCTTAAAATGTTTCAATTATTTTTCACATTAATTGCTCAAAAATATGTGTTGATTGAAATACAGACCGCTTCCCAAAGAGATTTAAGGTTGTTTTAACTTTATTTCTCTGAAGGCTTGAAAGAGCATTCAAGTACAAAATTTCATATGTGTATGAAATATGGATTTCAGTGTAGAGTTTTGGTTTATGAGATTATGTGGGCAGGATTTAATTTTCCATGGAATTTTCATTTTAATGTGTTCTCTTGAAAACAGCATATATTGATTTAACAAATACAAGGACCTCTATCTGTTATTATGATCATCTTTTTCTTCAGGTGATTTTGTGTATCACATATTTTCCCTATTCACAGAAGTTGGACATGATAACTTATTTTCTCACTTTAATGCCACTAAATATGCACTTTAAAAATTTTCTCGGGAGCTTCCCTGGTGGCGCAGTGGTTGAGAATCTGCCTGCCACTGCAGGGGACACGGGTTCGAGCCCTGGTCTGGGAAGATCCCACATGCCGCGGAGCAGCTGGGCCCGTGAGCCACAACTACTGAGCCTGCGCGTCTGGAGCCTGTGCTCCGCAACAAGAGAGGCCGCGATAGTGAGAGGCCCGCGCACCGCGATGAAGAGTGGCCCCCACTTGCCGCAACTAGAGAAAGCCCTCGCACAGAAACGAAGACCCAACACACCCAAAAATAAATAAATTAATTAATTAATTTTAAAAAAAAATTTCTCTTCTACCAAGGAAACCCTGTCTTTCAGTGTTCATGCTATGTATACAAATTTGAAAAGCAAAGCTAAGATCTCTAAATGTTCTATACATGTTCACCGTTTCCCATCTTTTCCCCAGGCACTGAGGGTAGGCCAATTAGGAGAAATCCAGCTGGAAATGTGGCTAGACCAATGGTGCAACGTCTTCCTGAACCACAGGATGTCACTCAGTGCTTGGAAGTTGGTTTATTTGACACACCTCCTTTTTATTCCACTTCTACAAACAGTTTCCGAAACACAGTGGAAGGCAAGTAAACAAAATCGGTGCTCTGAATTGACCTAGTTGTCACAGGGAAAACTATTCAAATTCAAATCTCTTTGAAAAAACCTTTGAATGCCATATGGATCCTGTAAGTTTATGTGAATAGGGCTGCCTATTATGATATAATCACAATTCTCTGCTCAAAAAAAGAACTTTCTTAAAGAAAAGTGTGAGACCCTGAAACCTTTTATCATAGGAGAAGCACTTGGAAATGATTCTGTTAAAATACCTAAAAGGTATTAAACTCAAATTTCTGTTAGGTAGCTGGCCAATATGTGTATAACTATATCAAATTCTAGTATAGGCAAATAATATTCAAGACTTGGAGAGATTATTAATTTTTTTTTTTAATATAATAAAAAATCCTGAACATAAGTTGCCATCTACTAAAGCCTGGGTTGGACACATGTTTTATTTAGGTATCATCCTGCAACTTTTTTTTAAGATCTATAAAAATTCGAACTTGCATCTAGAGATATTTAATTTGGTTTTCCTTGCTTAATTCAAAGTATTTTAAAGCTGAGAAACTGAGGTCCAAATAAGTGAAATTAATTTCCAAAGATATCCAGCTAGTTAGTAACAGAGCACAGATTCAAATCCAAGTTTTCTAAGTCCTCTAAAATAAATTATATTTCATTTATAATTATTTTATAAAATAATTTACTTTATAAAATAAATTTTGATACCTCTAAATTACTCATGATACATATTTAAAGTTTTAAAAGAATAGAATCACATCTAACTTTATTATAAACTTGTTATTGTCAAATTTTACCTTAAATACAGCATTGCACATGTTAGACCACCCTCCCCCCAACCAAAAAAAAGAGAATAGATCTCTCTTTCCCATGATCTGAGATACCTGATGTATAGATCTGATAATTATTTTCAATTATCTCCCCTTTTATCATCAAAATTATATGCCATTCTTTCCTATCTTTGTGTTAATTTTCATAACTGCATATGATACACTGACTTGGAGATGACTCAATAAATAATAACCATATTTTGACTAGGCTGGTATTTATAAACTAAGACTATAAGTAGTGATTTCATAAAGAATTTGCAGATTGTATCTTATTGATGCCCAATCAAAAGACAAATTGTACTGATTTCCTGACAGAATGCGTGAAAAGATTAGTGCTTAACCACCTGCTGTGTACATTATAGACAATCTTTAAATGTTTTATGAGTCAAAAAATAATGGAATAAACATATAAAAAATGAGTAAATGAATAACTATAATTATACAACTGAGTTAATGTATTTCAAATTCTAATTTTGTTTTATAATATACAGCCTTTCCCTGATCTCCCCGCTCTGGTCCTTCAAGCTAACTACACACACTTGTAACTCCATCCCACATCAGAGACCCTCTATTTTTGTTTGTGATCTATCCTTGTCTTCTCTCTAATATGTATTCATGAACAATATATATATGGGAGTATATATGGGAAATATATATATTATATATAATATGGGAAATGTATCTATTATATATAATAGATATATAATATGTGGATTATATATAAAATGGGAATATATATATGATCCACATGTGAAATATATATAATATGGAAATGTATTTGGAGAAGATATATATATAGAATACAGATCATTCTCAAAAGTTCTATAAATGTTTTGACAGCAGTCTATTCAGATACTTAAAACTAGCACAGAGATGGTAAGAAAGCTCTGAGAAATTGTAAGTTCTCCACAAAAATAATTTTCAAAATAAACATGCTGACAGTCATTCAAAAGGAATAAGGTAGGAGACTAAAGTAACATCTGGCAATTTAAGTTCCAGGACAATCAGAGTGGTGTTCTCCCAACTGTATCAGCAGTTTTTGTAGAAGCTAGAGCTTTCCACTATCCTTATTTCCATGTAGACCAATATTAGCCTTGTCAAAATAGAGTGTTCTATATATTTTGACTGGTATCCTTTGAAGGTCATTATTTTTAACCTAGAGGCTACATTTAGAATGTCATGCCACTAGCTTCAAACTAACCTAGCTCTCGGTACAGCAAACACATGTCACCAACCATAGGTACAGAGAAGCAGTGCTATTACACTAAGGTAAAAATTGGCCTGACAAGCTTAGGAAAAATTGTTTCCCAATATAATCACTGCTTTGGACTTGAAAAGTTAGATATGTGTAATGGTTTTTACTATTCTCATCCTTCTTTTTATATCTAGGTTACAGTGATCCCACAGGAAGGTATGACCCTACTGTGCGAAGCCTTCACAATTTGGCTCATCTATTCCTGAATGGAACCGGGGGGCAAACTCATTTATCTCCCAATGATCCTATTTTTGTCCTCCTACATACTTTCACTGATGCAGTCTTTGATGAATGGCTGAGGAGATATAATGCTGGTAAGACTCTTTCATATGCTTTTTGCAGTCTCAGCAAAGGAGATGGTTCAGATGGCATAGTTACCACTTTAGGCTAAGCATGTGGCCCATTTAAACTACACTTAACAATAGGATAAAATAGCTCTAATATCTAGCCGTTTCCAAATATTCTAAACCACTTTGAAAAGGCAGATGAGAAGTCTCTCAGAATAGTAATTGTAAGATGATACTTATTAACATTCACTAGGACTAAAAAGGTAGACCCTTCTCCTTCTGACCATGTAAAGATGACTACCATGTTTTTTGTTTGTTTGTTTTTTTTATTTTTATTTATTTTTATTTATGGCTGTGTTGGGTCTTCGTTTCTGTGCGAGGGCTTTCTCCAGTTGTGGCAAGCGGGGGCCACTCTTCATCGCGGTGCGCGGGCCTTTCACTATCACGGTCTCTCTTGTTGCGGAGCACAGGCTCCAGACGCGCAGGCTCAGTAACTGTGGCTCACGGGCCCAGCTGCTCCGCGGCATGTGGGATCTTCCCAGACCAGGGCTCGAACCCGCGTCCCTCGCATTGGCAGGCAGACTCTCAACCACTGCACCACCAGGGAAGTCCTGTTTTTTAATATGAATGCAAAAACCTTAAAGAGCTCTTCTTTGACACCCCAAAAGACAGAAAAATTATACTCATAATCCAGAGTTCTGATTTTTATTACTTTACGGCCTCTCACAAATGGAAATTGTATTCAACTTGAAAAGTTAATGTTAGTTTTTATATCACACTGTAGAAAATCTCTTTTAAGTTCATTGTAATGCATTCTTTAAAATATTATTTAAAGGCTACTTTCTCTTCACTCAGCTGAGAGGGTTGTATTACTATGCAAACAATGAATGTGCTTTTACTGGTTAAAACATCAAATTTTCACATTTTAAAAGTGTTCTAAGTTTTGTCTTATGTGCCTTTACTTCGTCATGCACATAAACGTAATATTGGAGATTAACTATCTACTGATTCATTTATTCATTCAGCCATCTCTTACTTCCGTGCTGTGTGTGTGTGTACACGTGTGTGTGTGTGTGTGTGTGTGTGTATGTGTGTGTGTGTGAGAGAGAGAGAGAGAGAATACAATAGAAACCTCTAATCTAACCTGATTTGGACCATTAATTGATGAGTTGGTCAAAATAGTTTGTTTCATCTGAAAACAATTTAAGAAATAAATAGCTTAAATATAAATATTTATTCACTTATCAATCTTCTATGAATTCACCGATTGGAGTTCCATCTGATTTTTCATGTGTATTTATATACATACATACAACCATAATGAATTATCTATAATTTACAGTGTCTGTTTCTTTAAAGTGAAACAAGAAATTAACAACCCTTGTGATGCAATCTGAGTACAGTATTATTCTAAATTTTCATAATGCTCCCCTAACCCTTAAAAATCATAGTTGCTCGTTCCTAATTCTATAGCAACGTTGCAGCCACTCATTCTTAGTAAATCTTTCCAAAGCATTCCATTTATTTATTATAAAAACAACATCCTCCTCTTTTTACAATCATAATTATCGATTTACATGTGTTTTGTTATATTACTTTATTTCAGTAACAAATAACTGGAATTCATAGGTTTAGGAATGAACAAAACAAACTTTTGTTAAACATACACTTCTGGAAACTAGACAGCAATGTATAAACTGACAATAAGCATATGTAAATAAATATAGAGTATGTTAGATGGGGGAAAGTCTTTGTAGACAAGTAAAATCAGGAAAGGGGATGGGGAGCACTTCGTAAATATATGGGGAAAAATGCTCCCAAGACAAAGGAACAAAGGAGCCACCGTGGCTGGAGTGGGGAGAAAACGGAGGGAGATGACAAGGTCAGAGGGAAAACAGGGGGCAGATCCTTAAAGACATTGGGTTTAACTCTAAGAGAGAAGGGGAGCCATTGAAGGGTCTGACACAGGGAAGCAACATTGCAATCCAATTGCTATTGTTATTTTTCTTCTTATTCTTCTTTTCCTCCACTTATTTGAATGGACGTAACTTTTTTATGCAGCTGTAACTGAACTGGGTTGAGGCCAATTCAGTAAAGATGAAGTGGGATGTTTACAAAATGATCTAAGTTATTAGCTTTAACATCTAACTTTAACAAATAATTACTATGAGTGCCTTGAGGCCAGGAACTTTGTCTTTTGTTTAATGCTATATACCCCATGTGCCTAGATCAGCGCCCGGTACTAGCAGGAGCTCAATAGATTTCAATGGATAAATATTTAATTAGCATTAATTCATAGTACCTTTCAAATCACTAGATTTTAAAGTAACTAAATTTAAAGTTACAAAAATATAAACACTACCTGCCATTTCTATGATCAATTTTTCTTCAGAGTCGATGCTAAAATACTTTCCTGGGCTTCACAGGATCACAGTGACTGCCCAGGTAATATACTTCTTGCGAACAGAAAACCTAATATTTCACTAGCCTTCTCACATATTCCAGCTCTTTTAAATGTATTCCCACTAATGTCCTACCCAAACCCACTTCCAACTCTGGTTTTGTGACATTCCATTTGGCATTTAATTGTACCAGTATAAATATAAACAACAACAAAAAGGAATGATCTTTTGCCACAAAGAGTATATCACTCCTTTTATCTCTGATAACAGAAACTGACTAATAATATAAATGCCTATGATTTTTATTTAAGTAGAAAGATGAAAGGTGGCAGGAAACAAATAGGATTCTAGGACCTTGATTCAAAGTGTTAAGTGCTTTTTGCTAACAGAGTAAAACCCAGGGAATAAGTTAATATTTATTTCTCTAATTAAACAGAAAAATGAAAAATCCTAAACAGAAATAGTCATAGTCAAGGACAAACCTCCATTAGCTACAGTGTCTCTCAAATTTAAATAATAGATGATACTACAGCAAATTACAGGTCCAATCTTTTCTTTAGCTTTGAAAAGTAAGTTTAATGAATTTTATTCAAATTAGTTTCTGTAATATAAAAGTAAAACAACTAATGATCATCATAGATAAGAAAAGACTAAAACTTCCTTACTTTTAAACTTTCTTTTTCTATTGGATGACACGTTAGTGCTGTACTCAAAGCATTTGAGCTCTGTTTTATGCAATTTCCTGTTCTGCTGTAGTGAAACATTTTTATGTCTTTACTCAGTGTAAAATATGAAAGAATTTTTAATGTTACCCTTGAATACTTTGGGTCACCTTCAGAACATAATAATAATGTATTAATATTAGCTTGAGTTTGTCTATTAACAAGGTGTCTTTGACATATTTTAGATATATCCGTATTTCCTTTGGAAAATGCCCCTATTGGACATAACAGACAATACAATATGGTACCATTTTGGCCTCCAATTACCAACATAGAAATGTTTGTTACTGCTCCAGACAACCTGGGATACACTTATGAAGTTCAATGGTCAAGTGAGTACTGAAAATGTATTTTTACTGTGGAAATTTCTGAAAGCAAATTTGTCACCCTTAAAGTAATCACATTTTTCTGAGATAAAGTAATCCACAGTTTTCCACTTGGATTTAGAAGCTTTCATTTGAATTTTTATTTGTGGATAAAGAGACTGAATTTAACATTTGTTGAGAGCCCACTCTGACCTGGTATTGAGCTGATTACATACCACACTATTTCATTTAATCTTTACAACGCTTTGAGGCAGGTATTAAAATCCTCATTTTACAAAGAAGGAAGACGAGGCTTAGAGAGAGTAACTGTCAAAGATCACCTTTCTAGTGAGCATAGAGAATGAGTCTTGAGCTTAGCCCTGTGTAATATGCCCTTATTTTTCTACTACATAATGTTGCTTCCGTTTATTTAGCCTAAAAAAAAAAAGAGATGGAGTGAGATATTCTGAGCTGTTTTGTCTGAGGTTTTGAAATTCAAAACTTTCTGATTTAATTTTAAATCCCTTTCTTAACAAAGGCAATGGGGTACAGTAGAAGAGCACAGGATTTGGATCCTGAAAGACCTGGGCTCCAAAACCAGCTGTACTGCATACTAACCAAATGACCTTGGGCAAGTGACTCAAACTCTGAGCCATCATTTCCTTTAGAATGGATATAATAACTATCCCAGTAGGGCTCACTATGAGAAATTAGAAAGTGCTTTGGAGATGCCAGCTGCTATAATAGGCTATGTAGCCAATAAAAATTAAATATGAGGACTTTGTAAAGTGCCTGGAACAGTGCCTCTATTAGGGTATCCAATTTTGGGTGGCAACTATTTTACTATTTATTTTTTGCTCTCATTTTCTTTTTCAAATAGGTCAGAATTTTAGTATTTCTGAGATTGTTACCATAGCGGTAGTGGCTGCTTTATTACTGGTTGCAGTCATTTTTGTGGGTGCTTCTTGTCTGATTCGTGCCAGAAGAAACATGGATGAAGCAAATCAGCCTCTTCTTACTGATCAGTATCAACAGTATGTTGAAGAATATGAAAAAATCCAGAATCCTAATCAGTCTGTGGTCTAATTACAAGTGGTATATTCTCTTATGCATAAGTATCACAAAACCATATGGTTGAAAAATAATAGGTTGAGTTACTAACTGTATTTCCTTTCATTCTGTTACTTCCGTCCTTGTGCATGCATATGCTGGAATTAAAAGCACCAGATACTATTTTCCAGAACTGGGGAAAGTCACAATATTTTCAATGTTTTCTATTTTTCAGTTCTATTTATAATGGTAGGTTGCACCCATTCTATGGTATTTAAGCAGATAGTATGAAGATTTGGGGCATGTTTTGAAGGTCAACTATATGACAATATAAATAAGTTGTTATACTTTGTTCATATTGTAAAGAAAAATCATGATTGATAGTAAACCCCTGATTAAAATACATGAGTAGGACGCAAATGAACTTATTTAGGAAGCAGAAACAGACTCACAGACATAGAAAACAAACTTTCAGTTACCAGCTGGGAAAGGGGGTCGGGGAGGTATAAAGAAGGAGTTGTGATTAGCAGATACAAACTACTATATATAAAATAGATAAACAACAAGGTCCTACTGTATAGCACAGGGAACTATATTCAATATCCTATAATAAACCATATGGAAAAGAATATGTATATATATGTATAACGGAACCACTTTGCTGTACACCAGAAACTAACACAACATTGTAAATCAACTACACTTCAATAAAAAATTAAAAAAAAAAAAAAGAGTAGGCATTTCTACCATGTCAAGATGTAAACACATTTCCATTCATTGACACTGGCCAACAGATATAAAGGAAGCTACATTTGTAGTTTAAATTAATTATGTGACATTATAAATTGGATCCCAATTAACTTTTTCAAACTGATCTTCCCCTTTGAGCATCAGCCTGTATTATTTAGTTTAAGGTTCAAGGCCACAACAAAATCACAATCTCTGTCACACTTTGGAGAGGTAAAAGCTTTACTTTGTTTAAAAGACTGTTAATAGTGCCTATGCTTGCAACTGTGTTCTCCTACCTCTCAATTCACTGAAAAAAGAACTACCCATCCATGCATTTCACCTCCCACTTCCTCTTCTAGTTTCTTAGAGGTACACAAGGAAGGCATAAATGTAGAGAATATACGTCATAGTGCTCTACAAATAGCATCAGTTCATGGTGTTTAATTCAAATACCATTTTCTTGTCATTTATCAGCCTTTTATATATTTTCAAAATAAAATATTAAAATATTATTTCATCAGTCCCCCTTTTCTGTACAATTCTGCGAGAATGTCATTCTTTAATTTCTTCCTATCTTTTAACAAAATATTTTTCCTCTTTTTGATCTTGTATTACAGAAACAATATTCCCAATGAAGAACTCTTATAGGCTGGTTATATGAACAAACATTTTAATGAAAATTGGTTAAAAAGAAATAATATCAGTAATAATTATACACTTATAGAAAATGGGTAGTTTCATATTCCCAACTCAATAAACAGAAACAAGATTAAAGTTATATACACCTGATTGGTTACTGGGTTTCCTGCTATTAAGCAATCTTCAGGCTATGTACACAAGATAAACAGACAAAATGTGTTAGTGAAAGAGAATGTATATAACAATAATATTGTTTTAACTTTCAAAGAGCATTACTCAGTTGGTTGTCTCGAATACATTTTGATTTATTAAAATCTTATGTACTCAAAGCTTTTCAGATAAATTATTGTATAATGCAAGGTTTATTTTTATATAAACATCAATGAAACTGAGCTCCTCACTTCATATTTTTGGAGATTTACTAAGTACTCATTTCATAAACATGTATCAAGCACACACTATGGATTTGGGGAGGGGAAAGTCAGGAACATAAAATTAAGTTGACATTTGACTTGGGCCTTAAGGAATACCAATGAATTTACCAAATATAAGAGTAGAGAATGAGATTCCATGCAGAAGTGACAGCATGAGCAAAGTCACAGAAGTTTGAAAGAGCATGGAACATTCAAAAATATAAAGCAGGTCAGTGTGGTTAGAGCACAGTTTTCATGGAGGGGAGAAGAAGTATAAATTGGGAATAAAATCAGTGTCCTATGTGCAATCCTCAGAAATTTGGAATTCATTCTATTTGAACAGTCAAATAGAACATGAGACAGTCACAAAGTATGTCTGAGAAAAATAACAGTGGAGGTAATATTTCTAAATAATGACGATTAAGAATGATTTGGGGGTTTCCCTGGTGGCGCAGTGGTTGAGAATCTGCCTGCCAATGCAGGGGACACAGGTTCGAGCCCTGGTCTGGGAAGATCCCACATGCCGCGGAGCAACTGGGCCCGTGAAAAGCCACAACTGCTGAGCCTGCGCGTCTGGAGCCTGTGCTCCGCAACAAGAGAGGCCGCGATAGTGAGAGGCCCGCGCACCGCGATGAAGAGTGGCCCCCGCTCGCCGCAACTAGAGAAAGCCCTCGCACAGAAACGAAGACCCAACACAACCATAAATTTTTTAAAAATTAATTAATTAATTAATTAATTAATTAATTTTTTAAAAAAAGAATGATTTGGAATGGTCAGAGTACAAGCTGAGAGACTAGTTAATATCAAATAGTTCATGGGAGAGACGAGGAGAGCCTGTCCCAAAACATGAGCATTAATTCTAAGAAATCCTAACTCTGAGAGCTACACCCATTACCTTATAAATATAGCTTTGATAATTTCTCCCTAAATGTGCTGCTTTATTTTTCTTTTACTCAAGGACTTCTTTCTATTTACTTTACAGCTCTGTAAGATCTTAAGGCTTATCTTGATCAGGTAACCATTACTCCCCCTATAATATGCTACATTATTCATTGTAAATAATACTCTTCTGCAATCTTGGAGATTTTTCACTGTTCTCAGTCCTCCAGCCCTCTTATAAAACATAGTAAATGAAATTATTATGTACTCACTGGAAAGCACATTGCATACCACTTAAACCCACTCTTTCCTGTTGCATAAGCACACATTGCATGCCAATACCACAAACTGAGCTGAGCTTTACAGTCTAAACAGAGTGAGTAAAAAATGCCTGATTGGACCTTCCTATATAATCCAGAATGAAAAGCTATTACTTTTGTATCCCTCTGAAGTTATATCCTGTCTTCTTTCCTATAAGCAGATTTCAGAGATGGTGCCCACTTACAGCTCCATGTAATCTTTAAAATTGGATGCAGGGAGAAAGAAGATTTGTCTGTTAAAATAACTGTTCCAAGATTGGTTATGAGACACTTGTTCTGCGCTCAGTCCATGAAGACCCAGTAACATCATGTATTTTGTTCTTTGCCATTTCCTAGTCAAAATCATTACACAAGCAACCAATCAATGGAAGATCAAGCTGGGCACAGAGAGCTAATATGAAATAGAAAAAAGAAAAAAAAATTTTAATATGTTAACAAACCAAGAACAGAGCTTGATATGAAAGAGCTGAAATGTAAAAGGAAAAATGCAACATCTCGCACTTTGAAAGCACAATTGAAAACTTAAAGGGTAGAACAAGACAGAAGCTAGCAGGAGATTTTAGTGAATTTCAAGGTCAGTATAAGGCAATAGTGCAATGCAACAAATAAAGTGGGGGTAGGAATGCTATGTGATTGATAAAGAGGAAAGAAATACTATGGAAGTGCTAAGGTATTAGGCGTCACTAACACAGGAACAGAAATCTGTGGTGTCTGAGTCACATCTGGAGTATTTATTTGACTTAAAGATCAGGGTTTAAGAGAAACATTGGCAAACTGGAACATGCCTCTCCCTCTTTTAAGTGATACAATGATACAATTCCTAGCCCAAGAGAGAAACTTGGAAGTCACCCTTGAATTCTACCATTTCTCTCAATCCTCACATCCAATTAATTAATCATCTTGCTAATACAGCCAATATCTATTGGTCACTATCTCCTGGGCACTGAACCCATCATCTAAGACAACGCTTCTCAGTTGGAGAGCAATTTACCCCCAGGAGACATCTGGGGGTGAGGGATTCTACTGGCATCTAGTGGGTACAGGCCAGGGGTGCTACTAAACATCCAACAATGCACAAAACAGCCCTCCAAATCAAAAAATAATCCAGCCCAAAATGTCAATAGTGCTGAGGTTAAGAAAACCTGATCTAAGGCCACAAGTATAAACAAGGTTCATAGTGCTCGTGGCCTCACAGAGCTTGAAAGAGAATGAAAAGAGATGAAAGAGAATGGCAAAGCCAATGCACTGTATTAGGAATGCATTATTTTCTCACAAACTAGGAAGTCTGAAAGGCAGAGCCCAAGGTAAGTAAAACAGCACAGTGATGCCTTCAAGGGTACAGGCTCTTTATAACTTTTCTCCACCACCTTTAGTGTGTGGTTTTTACCTTTTTATTTATACTGTCAGTGCTATAAAATGGCTGCCACATCTCTAGACTTTATATCTATCCCACATAGAAATTTTCTTTTTATTTGGAAATGGATATCCTCCCAAATTCTGCCTATATTGCATTAGAAGTTTATCACATGGCAGGAGAGTATAAAAAATTGAGGGACTTTTTGGTTGGTGGTGGTTCGTTGTTTGGCTGGTTACTATCCTGAATAAAATCGGAATCCTAATCGTAAGGGATAAGAAAGAAAGAATCTGGAATTGTGGCAGCTGGGAGTACTGCCACAACAATAAACAAGCAAACAATCAAGATATGTAATAATTATAGCAGAATGAAAGAAACACACAGTGTGCTTTTCTTAAAAAAAAAACAACAATCTGGTGGTGGAGGGTGGCATCTAATTGATAGATAGGTGATTAAAGAAAATCAGCTAAAGAATTGAAAATTAAGCTGAAACCTAGAGGATGAGAAAATTGCTGGAAAAGTAAACTGAACAGGTCTATGATAAAAGCTGAATCCCCATTATCCTCAGTAGAATGTTAAAACATGCTACCTCTAAATTTCTTTTAAAGGTAGTAAATATACTGTTTCTGTTTAGAAATAAAGAGGCAAAATCAAAAGAATTAACCTGAAGTGTGAATTCTATGTGGGGAAGATTGGAGCAGAGGACATTTGTAGTTGTTCATGAACCTTGACTTTCTGAAAGGAAGTTTTAAAGAAAAGAGTGACTTTTTTTGAAATCTCAGTAAAGAATGATTGATTTCAAAATTTATGTCACTAAGCAGAAGTTTATTCTTAATTTTTCCTCCTATGAAATAGGAAACTTTAGACTTTTGATTTGGGGAAGAAGGAAAGAAAGAACAATGAATAAAATCTGTCGTGGCTCGCAAATAGAAATGAGTAAGACTGGTCATCAATCAGTTAGATTAAGTAAATTACACGTAGAAATACACTCTTGTATTTTTTTATGTAGGCTTCAAAATAGACCTTCTGACATGTTGTAAAATGTATTTCTGCAATGTTCTTTCCTTCTAGTCTTTGGATTTAGTCAGCCTTTTATTAATATATCTGCTAAAAGTTGAACAGACTCTGACCACAAGATGGCAGCTTTGAACACATTTCAAAATGTTGATTATGAACATCAAATGTCTCCAACTGAAATGAACAGTGAAGACATCTGCTCTTCCTCTTCTGGTTTAAAAAAATGTTCATGTGATCCTTGAAGGCAGAAGAAATGCAGTTTTTCATTTTGGTAGAAAAATGGCCTGTGAGATTAATAATCTCCACACGGCTGAAGTTCCCAACTGAATAATAATGACAAAAATGTGTCTTCTTATTGACTAGACCTCTCTTGTATACATTATCCTCCTTCGTCCCGATCACTTATCATCAGGCCCTTCCAGGCCACAAAATGAAGAGTGAGGGCAGATCACCCAGATGGGTTTCACATACAATAGATGATTCCGCCAGCACCAAAGACACTGATAATTTGTGACAAGGGTGAAAGGGCTAGTCAGCTGTGGGAATCAGCTCTACTCAGTCCCTGAGACTACACATAATGAAAGTCATGGCTAACTTTGCAAATGCACACCCAAAGCTGTCAAAGAAAAACTGGCCTAATAGAAGGCTAAAGAGAATATCAATCCATTTTAACTTACTTTGAAAAACATCCAACCTAGACAATAGATGCAAGAATACAACAAAGTCCTGCATACAGTCTCCTAAATTTACCAATTGTCAGCATTTTGCACATTTCCTTTGTCACTCTATTTTCACATTACCTGTGTACATATCATGATTAATATTTTTCCTGAACAAGATTGAAAGTAAGTAGCAGATATTGTGACTTTTTATCCCTATTTCTGTGTGTCCCCTAAGAAGAATGGCATCCTCTTACACAATCCAATTGTCAAATTCAGGAAATTTAACATGGTTACAATATTATTTTCTAATATACAGTCCATATGAAATTGTTCCAATTGTTCCAATAGAGTCTTTTACGGTAATTTTTTTAAATAACCAATTTAATACTTTAAAGAAGAAATAAACAAATAGCAATGATATAAAAATGTCAAATACATAAGAAAAACTTATTTAACTCAAGTTGAGTAAACCCAAAGAGTAGAAAAAGGGGGGACCTTCTATTAAATTCCTTTTTAAAAAAGTACTCAACATCTGATTGAAATAGGCAAATTATGGGACAACTCTAAACCCAGACAGCCCTAGTTTGGCCTCATGTCTATTCTATTTATTAGCAATGTGTCATTGAGCAAGTTGCATTACTTCTCTATGCCTCAGTTTTCTTATCGGTAACAGAAAGGCAGTTCTTTCAAAACAGAAATTTTTAGAACATTAAAAATGCCTTTATATGGTAAGTACATCTCCCAATGCCTGGAATGCAGTAGGTGCTTAATAAATTCTATCTTTCATTCCTAGAATCTTGAAAACTTAACTCTTCCCAACAACCTCCTTAAAAACTAGTTTGGCCAAAAAGAATTCATGCTCCAAAGTTAAATCTCGTGGTTCATGAAGCCACGTTGCACACTGGTTTCCAACTGAATGCTCTCATCCCACTGCCATCGAGGGGCATGTCACAGCTAATTATCTGTCATCACGCCCTGTTGCATAGGCAGTACCTTGCCTGCTGCTGCTGGGACCTCGCTGCTGTCTGTTGATTCATTTGCATTGCCTCCTGAGTGTCTCTGCTGTGTATGGATCACACAGAATGAAGCCCAGGGGCCAACTGGCAGGCCCATCTGAATTGTGGAACATATCTAAAGCCCCTCCTCATTACTTAGTGAGTAATGTGGGGGATGTTCGCTGGTTCACACACCCTGGCAACATAAACGGTCATCTGCTGCCTCATCTGCTTTTCCGCGTCTGGGGTGCAGGACCAGATCGGCTGAGGAACTTTGCTAGCACTTATGCAAATAGCTATGGGAGTTCCTGGGTTTGGCAACATTTCCTTTCAGTAGCCTCATTTGTGGCTGCACCGTCTGCCTCCTTTGTGCTTCCACAGCTTTGTGAGGCGACCTCAAAATAGATCTCTCCCATACTCACGTTGTATTTATGTCCCTTTACCACAGAAAGACTATAAAACTCTTCTCAATACGTTTAATACACCCTGTTTAGTGACTGATGTTTCTGTTTAAGCCCTAAAAGAACATATATTTAAAAATGAGTCAGACTACGTATATCTAGTTTTCCAAATTAAGGGGGAATGCATTCCCCAATTTAGATTTAAAGTGCATAAATAAAATTTTAATGTATGCATAGACATGGAACAATGAGGCCTAAATTGTTAGACATATACATATAATATCATGTTTTTGCACCAATACTATTCTTCCAAATACATTATATAATACATCTCTTTTTAAAAAAACAAATTTGCTTCGAATTTTTAAAATTATTTTCAAATTACCAGCTTCATAGAGCAACTATGGAATCTGCAACAGCACATTAATAAATGACAAGGATACAATTTAATCTTGATATAAATTCTTATTCCATTAATGGATGAAGTTTCTTAATTTTCTTCTCTTTTTTTCACGTTGTGCTATAATTTTTATTATGAGATACTCCTATAGAAACTAAATTCAAAGTTTGCTTAGAAAAGAAGGAAAAAATAAAGCATTATAAGTAAGCCACAACTGTGGGAACTTGATCTACAAGGGACTGGGAAAAAGCACTGCAAATAAGTGATATTTAAAACTGATTTCCTCTAGGTGGCAGTATAGTCCCAGAACGTAAACCTTAACGTTAATGAAAAACTAAGAGCACGGCAAAATAATTGTTTATGCCAGTCCATACTATTTATACATTTGAAAGATTTTTCTTTTGAAAAATGAGCTAAATTTACAACTGTGAATGTTCATCTGCAGATGACATAGTGGATTTTGTACAAGAAAGAACAAAATGTGGCTATGATACATTTCAGCAAACACACATTGTTTCCCATGTCTTTTTTGGCACTGTAAGACCTTATTGTTCATTATTGGATATTGTGATTTCCCTTCTCCTTTATAGAGACATGAATGTTTTAAAAACTCAATAAACTTTATCTTAGATAATTACTGATATCCATTACAATAATTGGACTCAATTCAGCAATGCCCATTGGCAGGGAGGCTTGAATTATATCTTTTTCACCAACAGTGTAGATTTGTTTAATTAGAATAACACAGAATTTTAAAAGTAACACAACACACAAAGACTCTAATGAGTGTGTAGTTGATGTGTATCACAAAATGTACTCAGCTGAAACACTAGACTCCCCATTCCCTCAGCCATAGAAAATTCTTCTCTTTCTTCTCTCCAAAATTGTTTCCTCAGTCGTCTACATATCACCCTGATGTCTCCCAGTGATCAGACCAGAAGTAATAGTGACATATCTTCACCCATAGATTTAATGCACTTCAGAAATTCATTACACCTTACCTCTTAATTTTTCTCCAAACTTTATTTTGAAAATGTCAAACCCTCAGAAAATTGAAAAAGCAAAACAATGAACACTGACATACACTTCATCTATTTCATCAGTTATTAACATTTTATAACATGTTTTACCACTCTAAGCAAATACCTTGACATATAATTTTAAGTAGAACGTATTTCTGAGTAATAGAAAATTGTTGTTAGTCAAAAACTTTGGTAGTGTAAATAAGCCTGACAGTTACTCATGAAGTCTTCAGTCTAATTATTATAATATATGACACATAAAGGGTTCCTGTTTGTATGTACATGTCTAGTTGCCTACTGGGATGTTTTGCAGTCCCCAGAAAGGGCTGGAGATCTGAACACAGAGCAATCAGGGAACACTAAGATGATAGGATATTTGCAAACCCTTTCAGAGCTCCCATTACAGAGCCAGCACAAACTCCGTCTCCTCCAAACACCCAGGGTACCTGATGTTTTACACCATTAACATTACTCTGTAATCTGAGGAGGGAGAAGGCTAGATGACCTGGGTTACCAACCTATAAGGGTCTGGAAGACATCACTGGAAAATTCAGAAAAAAAATGGTTCTGATGACCTCACAGACAACTCCTTCTATTTATGGCAAAATGTAAAGTGGTCCCTCTCTGATCAAACGAGATCAGAAATTTTTTTCTTTTAAATGAAACTAAACTAAACTCCATAATGGAAGTGACCCTGCCTATTAAATAAATGAATACACCGTATATTTATTCATTAACAGTTTGAAATGGCTGACAAATTATTAGCCTGTCCTGGGCACCAAATCTTAGTCCTATTCAATTTTCTTCCATAGCTCTATGGCCAACCATACTGACCATGTCTCTCTCACAGTTGAAGGTTAAAGTTCATGTATCAAAGTTCTCCAGAGAATAAGATTGAAACTATGCCCACTTTTTTTGAGGCTTTATTTTGCACTTTGTCCAAACATAAAAAGAAAAATTTCTCTCTTTGCTTAAGTAAAAGGTTTTTGGTTTTTTGTTTCTTTTTAATAACTCAGGAGATCTCTACAGTAATTATTTTATGAGTTTAAAATACTGTTTTATCAGAACGGACATCATCACAAAATCTACAAACAATAAATGCTGGAGACGGTGTGGAGAAAAGGGAACCCTCTTGCACTGTTGGTGGGAATGTAAATTGATACAGCCACTATGGAGAACAGTATGGAGGTTCCTTAAAAAACTAAAAATAGAACTACCACACGACCCAGCAATCCCACTACTGTGCATATACCCTCAGAAAACCATAATTCAAAAAGAGTCATGGACCACAATGTTCACTGCAGCTCTATTTACAATAGCCAGGACATGGAAGCAACCTAAGTGTCCATCGACAGATGAATGGATAAAGAAGATGTGGCGCATATATACAATGGAATATTACTCAGCCATAAAATAAAAAAACAAAATTGAGTTATTTGTAATGAGGTGGATGGACCTACAGTCTGACATACAGAGTGAAGTAAGTCAGAAAGAGAAAAATACAATGTGCTAACACATATATAGGGAATCTAAAAAAAAAAAAATGTTTCTGATGAACCTAGGGGCAGGACAGGAATAAAGACGCAGACATAGAGAATAGACTTGAGGACACAGGGAGGGGGAAGGGTAAGCTGGGATGAAGTGAGAGAGTAGCATTGACATATATACACTACCAAATGTAAACTAGGTAGCTAGTAGGAAGCAGCCGCATAGCACAGGGAGATCAGCTGGGTGCTTTGTGACCACGTAGAGGGGTGGGATAGGGAGTGTGGGAGGGAGGGAGATGCAAGAGGGAGGGGATATGGGGATATATGTATATGTATAGCTGATTCACTTTGTTATACAGCAGAAACTAACACACCATTGTAAAGCAATTATACTCCAATAAAGATGTTAAAAAAATATATACTGTTTTAGTTTCCCACTTGCCTCTGTAACAAATCATTACAAACTTGATGTTTTAAAACAACACAAATGTATTCTCCTACTTTGGGGAAGCCAGATGTCCAAAAGCAGTTCCACTGGGCTGAAATCAAGGTGCAGGTAGGGCTCTGCTCCCTGAGGAGGCTTTAAAGGAGAATCCTTTTCATGTCCTTTTCCAGTTTCTAGAGTTTCCTTCCTTCCTTTCCTTGGCTCATGGTCCCTCCCTCCATCTCTATAGCCAAAAGGGTACAAGTTCTCGCTCTGATTTTGCTCTATTCTGTTTGTCAATCTCCCTCTGCCTGTCTCTAAGGATATTTGTGATTGCGTTTAGGGCCCACTGAGATAATCCAGGATAACCTCCCCATCTCAAGATCCCTAACTTAATCACAACTGCAAAATCCATTTTGTCATAAAAGATAACATTCACAGGTTCCAGCAATTAGGACCTGGATATCTTGGGAAGCCATTTTTCTTTATTTTTTTTAACACTTAAATTGTGTGCATTTTTTTTTTAACATCTTTATTGGAGTATAATTGCTTTACCATGTTGTGTTAGTTTCTTCTGTATAACAAAGTGAATCAGCTATACATATACATATATCCCCATATCTCCTCCCTCTTACGTCTCCCTCCCACCCTCCCTATCCCACCCCTCTAGGTGGACACAAAGCACCGAGCTGATCTCCCTGGGCTATGTGGCTGCTTCCCACTAGCTATCTAGTTTACATTTTGTATATATGTCCCTGCCACTCTCCCACCTTGTCCCAGCTTACCCTTCCCCCTCCCTGTCCTCAAGTCCATTCTCTATGTCTGCATCTTTATTCCTGCCCCTAGGTTCTTCAGAAGCACTTTTTTTTTTTTTTTAGATTCCATATATATGTGTTAGCACATGGTATTTGTTTTTCTCTTTCTGACTGACTTCACTCTGTATGACAGACTCTAGGTCCATCCACCTCACTACAAATAACTCAATTTCGTTTCTTTTTATGGCTGAGTAATATTCCATTGTATATATGTGCCACGTCTTCTTTATCCATTCATCTGTCGATGGACACTTAGGTGGGGGCCATTTTTCATCCTACCACAAATACTTTCTTTGTGTGCCCATTTTGAGAAACTGGCTCAGTTATTACCAACAGAGAAAAATGAAGCCAGTTCCAAATTCTTCATTTTTCTTCATTAAACTGCCATGAGAAATTTATCCTTATCCTCTGTTCTGGCAATGATAGAAGATGCTGAATCAAGACGGTAAAACTGACTGAGGAATTCTGCTCTATCCTCATAAATCTTCTATGAAATTTCCAGCTCTCCAATTATTCCCCCTCCTCTCTACCTAGAATCCTTATTTTCTGTATGCTTCTACTCAAAATACTTCTATGACCATTTAACAGAGAATTTTAAATTCTTCCTCTTAACTCTGTGATTTTCCCCCCCTTTTCTTTAAACTTTCACAGAATCAAGATGGCTTTATGTGTCATAATTTTCACAAGAAAGGTAACCCACTTGCCTTTATAAAAATGTCTTTCAGACTTAAGGAGAGTCCCAAGGGGGCACCCTCAGTCCACTGCTGTTTGCAAAGTACAAACACTCCTTAGGTGATCTCAACCATTCTCTCTCTATGCTGCTAATTCCCAAATGTCTATATTTAGCCTTAGCCACTGCTGTGAGCTATATAGTTCCATGTGATTAACTGCAGGCTAGACAAATCCATTTGACTCACTCTCAAGAACTTCAAATTCTATATATCCAAAATGGAACTGTCTCTTGTCCCTACATAAAAATGCCTCATCTTCCTTTACCCTGCGGCTCAGTTAAAAGGGCCACCATCCATGAGAAACTGAGGCAGAAATCTAGGAGTCATTCTGGATTCTTCCTTTCTCCTTCATCTGCCAGTTGGCTACCCTATCTTTATAATTCATCCACACCATCTCTGCTCATTTGTTCTCCAAAATATTTTTCAATTCTTTTCTCTTACTCTGATCCTTGTAACACTGCCTAGCTGGATTTTTCCAGAACTTAATAAAGGACTTAGGTATTTTCGCTTTGTGAGACTTTCAGTATATTAACAAGTGAAAACAAAAAAAGCCAAACCAGTTAAAAAACATAACATATGTATTAAATACTTAAGTTGAATAATGCTCTCAATACATGTAAAATTGTGCTACTCATGAGACAATTACAGGACTTATAAAAAAATTCAGGGCTTCCCTGGTGGCGCAGTGCTTGAGAATCTGCCTGCCAATGCAGGGCACACGGGTTCGAGCCCTGGTCTGGGAGGATCCCACATGCCGAGGAGAAACTGGGCCCATGAGCCACAACTACTGAGCCTGCGCGTCTGGAGCCTGTGCTCCGCAACAAGAGAGGCCACGATAGTGAGAGGCCACGATAGTGAGAGGCCCGCGCACCGCGATGAAGAGTGGCCCCCGCTTGCCGCAACTGGAGAAAGCCCTAGCACAGAAACGAAGACCCAACATAGTAATCAATCAATCAATAAACCTTAAAAAAAAAAAAAAAAAAAAAAAGCCTGTGCCTTTAAAAACCATATTAAGATGGTTTAAAAAAAAAAAAAAAAAAAAAAAGCTCCGTGCTCCCCCACCTCCCCACTCCCCAGTCTCCCAGAGCAGAAACAAGTTTCCTTGTGCCAGTGGTAAGACTCATGCCCTCAGCACCTTGCCTTTAAAAAAAAAAAAAAAAAAAAAAAAAAGAAAAAAAAAAGAATTCAGACTGTATTACAATAAATACAGCTAATATTGGAACACAAATTTAAAATCATTTGATAATGTATTCTTTCAAACCTGTCAGTGATTTTCTGAGTCTGAATGTATAATCTCATGTGGAGATGACATCAAAAATCTACATTTGAGGTTCTCCGTGAATGTGAGTCCAATACTACATGTCCTTCCTGTAACTTCCCTCTGCACTGCTTCTCCCTCCTTGATGGGACCAGAAGCTTGATCAACCACAGCCTCCTTCCCCGTCTCAAATCTCTCCGCCAGCAGACTGATTTACTAAATCTCAACTGTCTCCCCGCCCCACTTATAACAATCGGTAACCTGCAATCTTCTCAGCATGGCATCCTCAGCCAGCCTTCTGGGACCAGTCTCAGATTGCTTTGCAGACTCATCTTCTGTCTCTGCTGCTTCCCAAATTTTAAGTTCTAGGATTACAAATTACTTGCTTTTCTGAAAAACCAGTGCTTTTTCTTACTTCTGTGCTATCGTTCATGATGCCCCTCCGGTCCACCATCTCTGCCCCTGACTGCTTCTCAGGCAAGAATCCTCCACCCAGAGAACATGACCTCCTCTAGGGCTCAGTGCCCCTCTGCACCTCAATTTGCCCAAGGTATATCCTTGGCAATTTCCATGCCAGCAGCCTGGCAATCTTGTGTGTTCTTTGAGGGCAGAAATCATATCTTACTTATTTTTGTGACCAGATACCCTGCAGGTCACCTAGCCCATTGCAGAAACATGTAGAATATCAAATTGAACAAAACTGACTCGAGTGAACTTGAAGGTGAGGCTACCACATCTTCTAACCTCCAGCAGATGGCACTATTTTATTTTCAGTGGAGACCAAATCACAAAACTAGGAAGAAGTACAGTGTTGAGAGCATTTGTATATACCCATGCACATGTATGTACGTTACGTAGTGTGGAACTCTTTTCACTGCTACCCATTTATACTAATGTAAAATATGGACAGTCAATTTAGGTATTTCCTTTTTGATCTTTACAAAAGCATAGCTGAAAAAAATATTATTAAGTTACCGGGCAGTTAATTATAGTCAATCTTCCTAAACAAACGGGACCTGGTGTCCTTTTCATTTATAGTGTTATCACCCAAAGGTTTTCAAGAGTAGACCTGACAGTAAATTTCCACTCTTGAGATGATTCGAGTTATTCCCAACTAGAGAGACAGGAGGATGGAAAGATTGGGGGGCTTATAAGCAAAGAGCCCTTGCTTTGTACAATTTTAAAGATTCACCATCTCAAGTATAGAAGCTGGATAATGATGCTTACCTTTAAATTGATATTAAAAGATTAAACATTATGTAACCTATAATACATTTAAAATACTTAGCACAGGGAAGAAACTGAAGATATGGATGATGATTATTATTAGAGAAATAAGATGGATCAAGAAACTTATGAATTTCATCTGGTCTTAAAGTTTGTTAAAAGGTAAACTGAGGCATATTAAAAATTTAAAGAGTTTATTTGAGCAACAATCAGTGGGAATCGGGCCAAACTACCAAACAGGAAGTAGTTAGGGGCATTTTGCAGAGAGGAGCCAGGAGGAGGACTTATAGAGAGAAAGTGGGGAAGAAAAGCAAGGAAATTGTTTGATTGGCTATAGCTTAAAGCCTAGTTGGCTGTTTGTGATTGGTTGTCCTTAGCATTTTAATTTCGTAACCTTGAGGCATTTACAGGCTGAGATTTTCGTTTGCTTTTATGTAGACTGCCATGGCATTAGAGCCACCTTTGTCTAAAGGCCTCCTGGTTTGATTAATTTAGCAAGTTTTAAAAATTTAAACTGCTTTTGGTTTCAAAAGACTGCCTGGGCTAGAATCTGTTTCAGCCACTGTTTTGATGTGTAACACGTCACCCAAGCCTGTTCTCAGCTGTAAAATGAACCTGGTAGCAATCTCTGCCACATCTGACTGCTAGAGGGACTGACTTAAAAATTAGGTATTGGGTTTCCCTGGTGGCGCAGTGGTTGAGAATCTGCCTGCCAATGCAGGGGACACGGGTTCGAGCCCTGGTCTGGGAGGATCCCACGTGCCGCGGAGCAGCTGGGCCCGTGAGCCACGACTACTGAGCCTGCGCGTCTGGAGCCTGTGCTCCGCAACAAGAGAGGCCGCGATGGTGAGAGGCCCGCGCACCGCGATGAAGAGTGGCCCCCGCTCGCTGCAACTAGAGAAAGCCCTCGCGCAGAAACGAAGACCCAACACAGCCAAAAATAAATAAATAAATAAAATTAGCTATTAGTTTAATGGTAATGGTGGAGCAAGCGTGGGAGAAGTCTAGGATGTAGCAAATTATTTGCCCAAATCTCTATCCATTAATCCCAAACCATGGTCTAAACCTGAAATTTCAGTTCAGAATGCTATCCCACCAGTGGTGCTGGGTTCAGATAAATGGTGTTTAGCCTTTTCAATAGGGTTCAAAAATTGAACTTCATGTACGTTTTCTGCCCTCTATCTCCTACAAGAACGTGATCTTTCTCTTTAAGGAAGCAAAGCCCTTTTGCCTCCTCTGGATATTTACACGGCAAATGCAAACATACAGGTACTGCCTTAATTCCTATGCTGGTGCTTCCCCTAGTTGAGTGGAAAAAGTGTTTAATAACAATGTCATTGATAGCAATAATATTCTGTTTGAGAGTTCTGCCCTTCCTACTTAGAGATTAGGCACATCTTTCTTAAATAAGAAACAGAAGAAACCTGGTGCCTTTTTAAACAAAAACTTAACTACCAAGAAAATTATCCATCTTACTGATTAGTCACCACTTCCCACTTGGGTGTGGACTACTAAGTATGCAGACTGCCTACCACTTCCAGGGGTGGAACAGAAAGCATAGGGAAGTGATTATCTGAGCAATGAATTTCTCCTTCAATAATTAGTTAATTCCTAAAATTCCACAGTTAAAGATTCATTCTTCGGGCTTAAAACCTTTGGCCCCTGGTAAACATATACGAGGGCAGGTACACTTGAAGTCTTATCAGTTATTTGCATCTAAATATGAGTAATCTGATCAGATCCCTTCCTCCTTAAGGTTTTGAAAAGGTAAGAAAGGATGGAGGAAGCATAAAGTCTCCAAAAGCTGGAGGGCAAGGGGGAGGCTGTTGTGGGTACACTAGTTACTTGATTTTAAATACTCTCAGCCATGCCCTGAAGTTCATATTTTTAAGACAGTTAATCACATTTTATAGATAAAATGAAGCTCAGATAGGCCATGTAAAATCAAGTGACAGAGCTTACGCAGGCATACCTCGGATATAATGCAGGTTCTGTTCCAGACCATGGAAAGAATGCAAGCCACATGAATTTTTTAGTTCCTTAGTGCAGATGAAAGTTAAGTTTATACTGTACTGCAGTCTAGTAGGCGTGCAATAGCATTATGTCTAAAAGGAAAACAATGTACATACCCTAATTTAAAAATACTTTATTGCTGAAAAATGTTAACCATCATCTGAGCTTCAGCGGGTCATCGTCTTTTTGCTGATGGATGTTGGTGCCGCAATGTTGACGACCGATCAAGGTGGTGATGGCTGAAGGGTGGGTGGCTGTGGAAATATCTTAAAATAAGACCACAATGAAGTTTGCTGCATGGATTGACTCTTCCTTTCATGAACCATTTCTCTGTAGCATGCAATGCTGTTTGATAGCATTTTACCCACAGTAGAACTTGCTTCAAAACTGGAGTTGACCCACTCCAACCCTGCTGCTGTTTTATTAACTAAGCTTATGTAATATTTTAAATCCTTTGCTGTAATTTCATCAATCTTCACAGCGTCTTTGCAGGGAGATTCAATCTCAAGAAACCACTTTCTTGGCTCATCCATATGAAGCAACTCTTCATCTGTCCAAGTTTTATCACGAGCTTGCAGCAGTTCAACCACATCTTCAGGCTTCACTTCTAATCCTAGTTTTTTGGCTGTTTCCACCACATCTGCAGTTACTCCCTCCACTGAAGTCCTGAACCCCTCAAAGTCACCCGTGAGGGTTGGAGTCAACTTATTCCAAACTCTTGTTAATTGTGATTATTTTGACCCCTTCCCATAAATCATTAATGTTCTTTTTTTTTTTTTTTTTTTATAAATTTATTTATTTATTTATTTATTTATTTATTTATTTTTGGCTGTGTTGGGTCTTCGTTTCTGTGCGAGGGCTTTCTCCAGTTGCGGTGAGTGGGGGCCACTCTTCATTGCGGCGCGCGGGCCTCTCACTGTCGCGGCCTCTCCGTTGCCGAGCACAGGCTCCAGACGCGCAAGCTCAGCAGTTGTGGCTCAGGGCTTAGTTGCCCCGCGGCATGTGGGATCTTCCCAGACCAGGGCTCGAACCCATGTCCCCTGCATTGGCAGGCAGATTCTCAACCACTGCGCCACCAGGGAAGCCCCATTAATGTTCTTAATGGCATCTAGAATGGTGAATGCTTTCCAGAAGGTTTTCAACTTACTTTGCCCAGATCCATCAGAGGAATCACTATTTATGGCGGCTATAGCCTTACAAAATGTATTTCTTAAATAAAAAGACTTCAAAATCGAAATTACTCCTTAACCATGGGCTGAGAATGGATGTTATGTTAGTAGACATGAAAACAATATTAATCTCCTTATACATCTTTATTAGAGTTCTTGGGTGACCAGGTACATTATCAGTAAGCAGTAATAGTTTGAAAGGAATCTTTTTTTCTGAGCAGTAGTTCTCACCAGTGGGCTTAAAGTATTCAGTAAACCATGTTGTCAGCAGATATGCTGTCATTCAGGCTTTGTTAGTCCATTTATAGAGCGCAGGCAGAGTAGATCTAGCCAAATTCTTAAGGGCCCTAGGATTTTTAGACTGGTATATGAGCACTGGCTTCAACTTCAAGTCACCAGTTATATTAGCCCCCAGCAAGAGTCAGCCTGTCCTTTGAAGCTTTCAAGCCAGGAACTGACTTCTGCTCTCTAGCTATAAAAGTCCTAGATGGCATCTTCTTCTAATATGGCAATTTATTCTACATTGAAAATCTGTTTTTTAGTGTAGCCACCTTCATTAATGATCTTAGCTAGATCTTCTGGATAACTTGCTACGGCTTTTACATCAGCACTTGCTTTATTCACCTTGCACTTTTATTTTATGGAGACCCTTTGGCTTTTTCCCTTAAACCTCATGAACCAACCTCTGCTAGCTTCAGACTTTTCTTCTGCAGTTTTCTCACCTCTTTTGGCCTTTGTAGAATTGGAGAGTTAGGGCCTCGCTCTGGATTTGGTTTTGGCTTACGGGAATCTTGTGGCTGGTTTGATCTTCTATCCAGATGGCTAAAATTTTCTCCATAACAGTAGTAAGGCTTGGTTCACTTTCTTATTCATGTATTCATTTGAGCTGCACTTTTAATTTCCTTCAAGAATGTTTCCTTTGCATTCACAACTTGTCTAACTGGCACAAGAGGCCTAGCTTTCGGCTTGTCTCAACTTTCAACATGCCTAATCACTTCTCAACATTTTCACTAAGAGTAATCATTTCTAACTTTCGATTTAAAGTGAGAGACTTGCGACTCTTCTTTTACTTGAACACTTAGGGTTATTCACTGGTCTAATTTCAACATTGTTTTGTTTCAGGAAATAGGCAAGCCCAAGGAGATGGAGAAAGATGGGGGAAAAGCTAGTCCAATAGATTAAGTCTGATTAAGTTTGCCATCTTATATGGGCATGGTTCACAGTGCCCCAAAACAATTACAATAGCAACATCAAAGATCACTGGTCACAGATCACCATAACAAATATAACAACAATGAAAAAGTTTGAAATATTGTGAGAAGTACCAAAATGTGACAGACACAAATTGAGCAAATGCTATTGGAAAAATGGCGCCAATAGACTTATCTGACGCAGGGTTGCCACAAACCTTCAACTTGTAAAAAACACAGTATCTGCAAAGCGCAAAAAAGTGAGGTGCGATAAAATGAGGTTTATCTGTATTCAGATGAAATCTGTATCTCTAAATTATACATATTCAAAGTTCAGACTGTGAGACCAAGGGAAGACTGACTTTATCAATGCCACAGTTCTGTGCTGAATGCTCTGTCTCACCCTTTTTATACTCATACAAGGCTGCCAGATTATGGACAGTTAAAGGAAGAGGAACTCTCTAAATAAAAAGCCCATGTTAAAATGGCAACCACAACTTTACAGCTCTTCTCCATACATCTAGATCTTTCTCCCTTGTCATTCCATACATGTTATTAAGTTTAATTTAATATATGTAAGAAACTTGAAGGATGTGTTTCAAATTCTAGTCTATCTTCCTGCAGCTATGAGGGTTCACAGAAAATATCAAAACTAGGAGTTAATTACTTTAGGAACTTTTCTCCACAACCAGAAACTATTTCATTTGCTATCCAGCTTTTTCTCCCCCAACTCAAAGCAACTACAACGTACAAGAGATGTCATAAGGGAACCTAAAATGATACTATACTGCTTTCTTTCACAAAACTGAATATAGAAGTTGAAACTGACCTCTGTTAAGACTCTTGAAGAAATTTCACCATCAGAGCTTGACATATCTAATAGCATTTTGCACAAGTGATGGCTCTATCATGAAGTTTTCAGCATTTCTGCCATTGTGTTTGACAGGTGGTAAAACACATTTCTACTAGTAAAAGGACAAGAGTGAATTTATCAAAATCTTTTGTAAGCCAATAACGTTTGTTAGTGCAATGCTAGGCCAGATCTCATATATCACCTTTAAAAGTCAACCATTTTGTTAAAATTCAATAATGATATAGGACCTGTTCAGTACTCATGATCCATGGTGCAATTTTCTTATTTGTCTACTAATGTGGTTCTCTAAAGTGCTTTCTTCAGTTGACTAACCGAAGCAACTATAAAAAACCTTTTTCGAGTAAAGAATTTATAGAATGTGGCAAGGTTTATTTATTTGTTCACTGGTTTAATTCACTCAATAAGTAATATGTTACCAGCCTACTGTGCATAAGGCAGTATGAGTTGACAAATATCTGTAAGATATGTGTAAGTACAGGCTTTGGTCCCAAGAAACTTACAGAAAATTTACATACGAAAACAACCGCGAAAAGCAGTGTATAATAAGGGAGTAGCCAAATAACCTTGCCTTGCTAAGCGTTCCACTAAACTATGGTAGGAGTCAAATGTCTACAGGAGGCACAAGTTGTTATAAATGAGTGAAATACTTTAAAAAAAAAAAAAATACACACTTGAAAAGGGAAGCTGCCATTCAATCTAACCCTATTGTTATCATGCAACTATGCAAGTGCAAGATTGTCAGGTCTTATTATTTTTCAAAAGAAAATCCAGATTTTTATGTGGAAATCTACCATTATTTAATTAGTGTCATTTATAGATTTTTTAAAATACTGTGTAAATTAAACATACACACACAGGACAAAATAAAAATCAGCTTGCAAATTCTGTAGTTTTCAAAAGAGCAAGGAACCTCATCTGACCAGCATGTCCTAGAAAGACTGTGCCAAAGGCAATATTTTAGTTGTGTCTTAAAGAGGAAATAAAATTGTCAAAAGATGGTAGGAAAAATAAGCAATCCAAATGGAGAGCAAGGTTTCAAGAATGGGAAGGCGCCTGGAAAATATATTTAGGAAGCAGATAAGTAGGTTTCTTTTTCTAATATCTTCAGAATTCTTTATGATGTGATCATAGTGAGCTATTCATCTCTTAAACATTGATGATGACAATATAGTAGAAACTTAAAATTTAAACCACTTTGAAAGAGCTGTTTTTTCTTATTGTTACAAAATGAAATGTGTTCAAGTTAAGAAAATAATGTCATCCTTATGCTATCACCTAAATATGACAACTGTTAACATTTTGTTAAATTAAAATAATAATAACTAACATTTACTATACATTTACTATATTTTGAGCACTGTACCAAGCGCTCTGCAAGGCTTCACCTCATTTTATGTAAATATAGATTTTAAGCCAAAATTGATTATCATATGTATACTGTTTTTAACTCATTTATACACAAAAATATTATGAATATCATTCTATGTCATTATATCTTCTTCTACAGTGTCTTTTAATTCCTGCTCACTATTCCATTGTATTAGTGATTTTTTATTTAACCAGTTCTCTATTGGTTGATATTTAAGATGTTTGCAGTTTTTCTCTCTACAAAATATCGATTTTGATGAATTCAACCAAAAGAAAAGATCTGATTCAAACTGCTAAAACAACATTAAATGGCTTATTAAGGCTCGCATAACTGGTTAAAATCCAGATGTAGGGCAGTGGTCAGCTATAGTTAAATCAGAGCTAAGACTCCATTTCTCTGAGATCCTTTTGGCCCTGCTTTTGCCAAAGGTCCACTCAGTCCTTTGGTGGTGAAGAAATGACAGCAGCAGTTCTGGGCTTCACATTCAAACACAGCAACATCCAGAAGAACTGAAACCACCTCTTGCAGTGCCCCTGGCAAATGTCCTCTTACGTCTCATATACCCACTTATGAACCATTTCCTGAGATGGGCAGAAAGCCATCAATAGGTTGGCATAGGCCAGTGTTTCCAAATAATCATTGGAAACAGAGAGCAGATTTACCCAGTGAGGCTTGACTTCAGGACTGGAATAGAAAAATGTTAGCCCTAAAATAATAGAGGTGAGATGGATAATTGGATGCAAGTTTAAAATTCTTGAGAAGGGGAAAATAGATTGGATAAGCAACCAGTGATGTTCACTGCAATAAAAAAATGCAACAAACACCTTTAGGAAAGGAAAGGTGGAGAGACCATGTGATTGTACACAACAATTATTTCCTGAGGAGTCATTCCAAGAAGAGGAATTGCTAAAGCAAAGGAGATTGTTTTTAATGTGGGTTTGGGGGTTTTGTTTTTGTTTCTTTCTGTAATGTTAAACTGCCAACCAGAATTGCTACACCAGTTTATGCTCCCTCCAACAGTGTCTGAATTCCAGGAAAGAAGTGTCTATTAGTCTGGCACAAAAGCGAATGCAACTGATACCTGATAAGACTAGAAACGTTCGTTGGGCTGAACTATGAACATCCGTAAATGTCGGAATGAGGAATTTGAACTTTACTAAGTATTTAAACATTTTAACTCCTTTTTAAAATTTGACATGCTACGTTTCCTTAAAAGGGTTTTGAAAGGGCTTAAAATAAAGGATAAATATACAACAATATCAATTAAATATAAATTTGGGAGAGTGAGAAGACAAGCCACAAACTGGGAGAAAATATTTCCAAAAGACACCTCTAATAAAGGATTGTGATCCAAAATATATGAAGATCTCTTAAAACAACAGTAAGAAAACAGGCAACTCTACTAAAAAAAAAAAAAAAAAAGGTAAAAGACCTTAACAGATGCCTCACCAAAGAAGATATATAGATGGCAAGTAAGTATATGAAAAGATGTTCAACACCATATGTTATCAGGGAATTAAAAATTAAAATAACAATGAGATAGCACTACACACCTATTAGAATTACCAAATCCAAAACACTGATGACAACAAATGCTGACGAGGATGTAGAGAAACAGGAACTCACATTTACTGCTGATGGGAATGCAAAATGGTACCACCACTTTTGGAAGACAGTCTGGTAGTTTCTTACAAAACCAAACATACAATCCATTAGTCATGCTCCTTGGTATCTACCCAAATGACCCTCACATGGATGTTTATATCAAGTTTATTCATAAATGCCAAAATCTGGAAGCAACCGAGATGTCCTTCAGTAAATGAATTAATAAACTGTAGTACATCCAGACAATGGAAAACATTCAAGCCATAAAAAGGCATGGAGGAAACTTAAATGCATATTACACTAAGTGAAAAAAAAAGCCAATCTGAAAAGGCTACTATGCTTCTGTTGGACATTCTGAAAAAGGCAGTAAAGAGACTAGTGGTTGCCAGGGGTCTGGGAGAAGTGAGGGATGACAGAGGATTTTTAGAGCAGTGAAAATACTCTGTACGATACTATAATGGTGGATATATGTCACTATACTTAAAACCCATAGACAGTACAACACCAAGAGTGAACCGTAAACTCTGAACTTTGGATGGTAATGATGTGTCAGTGTAGGTTCATCAATTGTAACAAATGTACTACTCTAGTGGGTTGATAATGGGGAAGGCTAAACATGTGTGGTGATGGAGGTATATGAGTAATCTCTGTATTTTCTGCTCAATTTTGCTATGAACTTAAAACTGCTTTAAAAATAAAGTGTGTGTGTGTGTGTATACACACACACACACGGCATTTTTTTTGCAAAAGAGAGTGGCATATGCTTTAGAAGATTAAACCTGCATTATTGCTGAGGAAGAACTGAAAGTCAACGAAGCTGGTGGAAAGAGACATGTAGAAAGCTGCTTAAATTGTCCACATAGAAGTCATAACATATTAAATTAGGAGGGTGTCAGTAGACTACAATAGGCTACACATGGGAAGTAGAAGAAACAGTAAGATTTGCCAATTGATTGCATGCTGATGTGTAGGGGGCAATGTGTAATTTCTCATTTATATTTTTACTCAGACATACTAAATTATTTAGCATTCTCTAAATAATACCATGTTCTTTCATGCCTCGTATCTTGTACCATCTATTCTCGAAGACTAACATATATCTTATCTTGACAGAGTAAGGCTAAGATATCAGATCTGCCACTGACTGGCTGTGTGACCTTGGACAAGTTAATTCCCGTTTTGAATCTCAGCTTCTTCACCCATAAAACTCAGGCATGGGGCTTCCCTGGTGGCGCAGTTCTTGAGAATCTGCCTGCTAATGCAGGGGACACGGGTTCGAGCCCTGGTCTGGGAAGATCCCACATGCCGTGGAGCAACTAGGCCCGTGAGCCACAATTACTGAGCCTGCGCATCTGGAGCTTGTGCTCTGCAACAAGAGACGCCGCAACAGTGAGAGGCCCGTGCACCGCGATAAAGAGTGGCCCCGGCTCGCCACAACTAGAGAAAGCCCTCGCACAGAAACGAAGACCCAACACAAGCCAAAAATAAATAAATAAATAAATTAATTAAAAAAAAAAAAAAACTCAGGCAATAAAATAAAAATATACATTTCATAGGACTGTTGAGCTAATTAACTGAGATAATATAAAATATCAAGCCAAGTGCCAGGAACATACTCAATGTACAATTTTTTTTTTTCTCCTTTTCCAGTGATCCTTCAAAACATACATACACGCACACACAGAGGCTGACTCTGGTGACCTTGTTTACTCTCTACCCAGCTCTTTTTAAAAACTTGCTCTTGGTGTAAAGACCTGATACAGTGATTCCTATAAAAGTGTAAATAACTGGTAACTCATGGAGTGTTCCTTGAGGTATTTCCCAGGTAATCTAGGCTGTAAGCCAAAAAAGAAAAAAATTTTTTCAATCTATGACTGAAATTTAAGTATAAGGTGATGACTGCAAAAGGTATTCTCCTAGGCAGGAATCTTTTCCATTATTCCTTAAATGCTTTCTACCTGCTGCTACTCCCCTCCGCCCCAAATCACCCAAACAGCAAATTCTTCCTTAATCCCATCAAGCCTTCAAGCTTTCCTCTCACTGTACTTTCACTGCCTGGTGTACATAGCAGAAATCAGATTGCATTGCTATTGTTTGTATGTATTTCTCTCCCATCAGCCTGTAAGCTACTTGAAGGACTTAGTTTTCTAAGTTTGCCACCTGGGGCCTTGCAGGGAAGCTGGAAATCCATGGATAATGAATCAATATTTTTGAATGAATGATCTAAAAATTATTGATAGCAAAGTATCAGTCATTTTATTAATTTAGTGCAAGAGAATTCTGACCCTTCCTTTTGTGGAGGCCATATCTGTGAACATAAACATTCAGGGACTATCTTACAATTGTCATGGATAAGTTCTGAACTATTTCATGGCTTCTTTGGCAAGAGGAGGCATGGTCCTCTTTCTTTCTCCACCCATATTATACTTCCAATTTGACCTTGATCTTCAAACATGAGAGTTGCAGGGTGGTGCAACGTGTGGAATACTGGGTGACACCTAACTTTCTCTTTTTTATTTTTTATTAATGAAGAACCACTCTGACAGAGTGAGGTCTCCATCAGAAATATGAGCTTTGTTGTGGTAAACTGAAAATGGCTCCCAAAATATGTCCATATAGTTATCTCAGGAATATGTGAATGCTATCTTACTTGGGGAAAAAAAAAAGTTTTTTGCAAATGTATTAAGTTAAGGATAGTAAGATGAGGAGACTCTCCTGGATTATCTGGGCAGGCTCTGGATTATCTGGGCAGGCTCTTGCCATGACAAGTGTCCCTGTAAGAGAGAGGCAGGAGGAGATTAGACACACAGAGAAGAGAAGGCAATGTGAACATGGAGGCAGAAATTAGAGTGATATGGCCACAAGCCAAGGGATGTCTAAGTCACCAGAGGGTGAAAAAAGCATGGAGTGGATTCTCCACCAGAGCCTGCAGAGCCAGCGTGGCCCTGTTGGACACTTTTCAATTTCTACTTCTGGTCTCCTTAATTTTAAAAGAATACACTTCCTCTTGTTTTAAGCCACCAAGTTCATGGTGATTTCTTACAGCAGTCACAGGAAACTAATACAAATAGGAATGGAGCTAAAGCAGGTAAGCCATTAATGATCTGGGCAACTTCAGAAATTGTCCATTTCCCTGTGTTTCTCCTAAACAAAATACCCTGCTTTTTATCTGTCCTCTTCTCCTTTTTCTCAACCGAGTTTTCTCCTCTGCTCCTTTTAGTTCTCTATCTCATAGTTTCCACTAACTCTTAGTTTGTGTTACCTCACAGTTTTAGCTTGCAATTAATTCCTCATATAATTGATTCTATGTCATGGAATCACTCTTTTCATCCTTTCTGTGTTAATTCCTGTCTCCAGCTGCCAACTCATTTCATTCTTTTCCAGTTCAAAATCCTAAATGGATGAAAATAATTGGCCTAGCAAATCATAGGTTATTTTGGATTTGTTTCTCTTATGTCAGACCTACAGTCCTATCAGCTACAGCTGTGTCTCATGGTACCAACATGGCTGCCTATGGCTGGTCCTTCAGCAGGGATCCCATAAATATGTAATTTCCCCTAAATATGGTTGTGGGTATGACCCTCTGTGACAGACACCTACCGTGCTTCTTACGTTCAGAAAGTTATAAGCAGGCTGGTGGGAGACTAATCCAGCCACTGTCAAGGGCACAGTGATTTTACATGACCTTTCCCTTATAACTGCTAAAACCAAATGGAAATGTTGTAGTCTCATGCTATCATAATGAGGTTCATTTTTCTAGACCCTTGGGCGAAATTCTGCATGTTTGTCACTGTGGTAGTTTTGACAGTAAAATAACAGTGCTTTGGCTAATCTATTTTGAATACCCTTCTGTGTCCTCAAAAAGTAAATGGGTGTGTCTGGTCAGTTTACAAGTAGATTTAAGTGTACCTACATGAGAGGCTCAAAGTTACTGTGAAAATGGAATGGTTCAACAACTATTACTCATCACACATTTAATCACAGCTTTACATTACTATACTCTCCTGAGGTCATTTTATTAGACTGAACAAGCAACAAACCTATCCGAGTCAGGACAGAAGAAGAGGAACTAAGGATTCTTCCTTTCTTGAGATATCCTAAGTAAACTTGCACTCAGGAGGCAGGAAGTTACACAAATACTTTTGGGGGATTTCCCAAAGGTGGTTATTGAGAACCAATTATAATTTTCAAAGCAGCAGCATTGGGCATGAGAGTGCAGCAACAACAAGATATAATGCTATACACAAAAGTACACGCACATTCAGTAGCTCTAAATATGGGCAACAGGACAAAGACCATTGTTCCATCTTCCCAATTCCATCTGCTTGCACTCAAAAGGTAATTTAAAATGTTTTATATATGATACCTACAGGCATCAAGGACAATGAAACAGGGATAAAAATTTTAAGAATATTTATAGTTTAACTGCCCTAATATTTTGTTCATATTCCCAAACTTGCACATCTAATCACCAGTTTTTTAATGTTTAATCATATATTTTCCCTGTGCCATTTCATTTATTGTTATTTAAATTTTTAATTAATAAATTGTGTTTAAAAAATTCGTCTTTTAAAGGCTGTTAGTATAAGAATGAATGATCAGAAATTCCATAGAATGATCAGGTTATTTTGATGAAATATTAACAAACTGCTTTCAGAAAAATATATTTACTCTGCTGAACTAAAGTGACATAATTCAAAGTGCTTTTTTTTTTTTCTAATGTAGGTATGAGTATACTCTGGATCCGTGTTAAACTTAAGTAACTGGTCTGATTACAAAGTTGAATGTTTGGTTTGGTCTACAGCTCCAAGTGTAGAGACAAGCTCTGTGCAACCCTGGAGCTTTAGAATCACAGCAGCTGGTCCAGCCTCCTCATCAAGGGAATCAAATTGGACACTCAACTCCCAAGGAGATCCCTTCCAGACATGTTGGCAACTCCAAGCCTCGGAGATTCCCCTAGAATTCCCACTAGAGTTTTCCACCTCACTTCTGTTTTTCCATTGAATAAACCATTCCTACCAGGTGATTGGCCCAGCAATGACCTCATTTTGAAGGTGAGCCCTCAACATGTTCATGTAGAAGCATTGCACTGTGACACAGGTACATCCTTGTAATTACACCTTAAATCAGCACACCTGTGGTTTTCCTCAGTCAGGTGGCAGGGCACCGGAAAGTGATGGATATTTTAGTAATATTCCACAGAATATTTATACATGCCTAAAAGAAACAAATACCTTGTTTTAGTCTAAATGAGTTGCAAACTAATACTGGATGTGTGGTGGCAGACATCAAAGGTTTCAAAAAACTTATGGGAGAAAAAGCCAAAGTTAGAAAAATCTTTAAATTAATTTACAATAATATTTTCCTGAGTATTAGAAGATTCATGCTGTGGAATTTTATTTCATTGTGGAAGACAAGCATGGCATCGGAGAATAGTTTGTGAATGACTACGACCCAACAAACATAGTGTAAAACAATTGTAACACTGCCCATAGTGTAACGTGGGGAAAAAGTGTAGCATCTGTGAAATTTACTGAGAAATTATAGAAGGGAGAGTGGTCCTGTGTCTATAAGGACACTGACTTGAGGGATATGAGCTCTCTTACAAAATATTTGCTTCTTAGTCTCAAAGTTAGGCCAAAAGTCCACCAATAGAGTCTAGTTCTTCTGTTTAGCTTTAGTAAAATGAGGTTCTATCACTCTATTTACAGCCATTAAACAATGTTATCAATGCAGAAAATGTGTGGTAATTTAGGCTACTGGGAACTTTTAAGTCTAAAGACACAAAGCCTCTTTGGTTGAACTCATCTTAAGCCATATAATTTGACTGGATTTTGAAGGAAATTTGGGCCCAGGGTGAATCAATTTGATAATTCTGATAATGTGTTCTTGGAACTCATTTATTATTATTATTATTATTATTATTATTAGAATGAAGCTCATTACTCCCCATTACTCTTAATGAGCTCATTTTTAAATCAACCTAGTCTCTTTCCCTCAGAGATCCTTTAGGAATCTTAACCAGATGGTGAAGCAGTAACATCTGCTGCTCATTTTAGATCTTCTTAATGGGACTTTTGCAGTTCTCAACAATAGAATCATTTCATATGAGTCTCAGTCTTCAATAACACCCTTTAAAAAGAATGTTTAATAGTCCTCTTGACCTATGTAATTTGTTATAAAAAGACAGTAGCTCTACCTCATGTTTAGGTGTGGGCTGAATAAGAAATGTCATGAACCAAATTTGGGATCATGTTATCTTCTTGCCAGCTTTGTGGTCATCTTCTCACAAAATCTGTGAAGAGTAGAGCCCTATTACTTCAAGACTGGCATAAGACTGGCTTTAATTATTTCTATCCCAGGGAGGATTTCCTCAACCAAGCCTGCCTTGGAAAGCTGTACTTCTCTCAGGTCACTGCCCTGTCTCTGGTCACTCTAGCCTTACACATGCCTGGATGACAAAAGGCTGTGCACCATGTGGTTACCACCTCTGGGCTCACCTGTTTCCTCCAAGTGTGGTCTATGGCCACCTCATCAGAATCACTTGAGGGTGCTTGCTAAAAATACAGAGTATTGGATCTCAACCCAAATCTACTGAATCACAGTCTCTGAGGGTGGTGCCCAGGAATCTACTTACAAGCTGCCCAAGGGAATATTATATGCATTCACTTGAGAACAAGAGAGAAAGTAGGATGATAATATGCCAGTCCAGAGATAACAGTAGTTATCTAAATGTGGTGTCTAGTTATCCTTAGGAGATTAATTTGGTCTGAAAATAAATTTAAATGTAGAGGGTTTTATATTTCTTTCTGTGGATCTAGAAACTCTCTAACTCAATGAAACCCATGTCTTTAAAGCTCACTTAAACCTAGCAGACTGAGTACTGGTCCATCTGGATTTTAGGATTTTTATGTTCCTACTTAAAATTGCCTTCAATTTGACTTTGCAGCAGAAAAATATGAAAGCATTTCATGTCCAGCTATATCATTAAATCTTCTGTGTAACTTTATAGCCAATAGGAACATCTGGGAACCAAGCTCTATTACAAGTCAAGTTTTGAGTTTGTTGCCATGGGCATCCAGGAACCAGTTTTATGCTGCTCTAGGAGGCAATGAGAAAAATGTGAGTAGAAGGGATGCTTTGGTGGTGACATATGCTTCTGTGCATGTTTTATGGCTCTCAGTACAATTACGGGAGTTACACTACCTTTGCTTAGCAACCATGTTTCTTGTGTGGTCATTTTCATGTTAATGTGCAGCTGGTTAAATATTTCTTTAACTACCAGTAAAAAATAAACACTTCAGGCTGTGAGATTACAGCCTGGATAAATTAGAGGGAAAGGGCAGGAGGGAGTGAGGAAGAGAATGAACGGACTAGACCTCTCAACTGACACTCAGCTCAGGAATCTGGTCTCTGACTCCATTTCGGAGAGGGCAGTGTCCAAAGGACGCTGAGGGCAATGGAAGGAGCTGGACTACAAGACAGGATGCCAGTCTGTTCATTCTACCCTCCTACTATTTGTGGGATCAGATAAATATTTTAAATCTCCAACCTATGTCCTTTTCTATAATGTAAAGGAACTAAACTGAAGTATCTCAAGGATTCCTTTCATTTCTAACATTCTAGTACTAAATATAGAAAACTTGATCCAACTTAGTAGAAAAGTAAACTACATCACAGGAATGAACTGATTTGATTTAAATTCATTCTCAATAACATGGATCAGTAGTTCAGCAATTTTTATGGATGGGAAGCTCTTTTCTTAAAGAAAATACAATAAATCCCACGTGAAAGTATTTCTATTTTGGTTATAGATTGATTAAAAAACAAAATCTAGGGGCTTCCCTGGCGGCGCAGTGGTTAAGAATCTGCCTGCCAATGCAGGGGACACGGGTTCGAGCCCTGGTCCGGGAAGATCCCACATGCCGCGGAGCAGCTAAGCCCATGCGCCACAACTGCTGAGCCTGTGCTCTAGAGCCTGGGAGCCACAACTACTGAGCCTGCGTGCCACAACTACTGAGCCTGCGTGCCACAACTACTGAAGCCCACACTCCAAGAGCCTGTGCTCCGCAACAAGAAAAGCCACCACAGTGAGAAGTCCGTGCACTGCAACAAAGAGTAACCCCGCTCGCCGCAACTAGAGAAAGCCCACGTGCAGCAACGAAGACCCAACGCTGTCAAAAATAAATAAATAAATAAAATAAATTTAAAAAACAAAGAAAAAAAAAACCCAAAATCTAATTCTATCAGAAATCCACAAATACACTTAAGTAAAATTTTATTAATCATAACAGCATCCACGAACTCTTGAAAAACAGTATCTATAAAATAAAACTGATTCAGTGTAAAAGCAGTTCTTAGTTTTTATATAAAGATTCTTTGATTCCTTGAAATAACTCCAAAAATATGTGGGAAACTACCAAAATAGACGATGAGAGATAAACCTGAGCATCCCTAAATAGAAGCTAGATCTTTTCATCTCAAGGAGATATCAAAAAGTAGAGAACCACTCAAACATAATGGCCAGGGCAGTCTTTCTGAGGAGGTGATATTTGGGGCTGAAACCTAAAGGAACAGGAAGATCTAGGCACACAGAGCTGGAGGAAGAGCATTCCAGAGAGTACCACCTGTGAAAGGCCCAGAAGGTAGAACTTGCTGGGCTTGCAGTGCTAAGAGTGGGATGGCGTGACTTTGGAGAGATAGATGAGTGCTATACAGCAGAGTTTTCTGGTTCACTGTAAAGAGCATGGATTTAAGACTAAGCACAAGTATGGAGTGGGACATGTAAGCAGATGTAAGCTTTTATATATAGAATGTATAAACAACAGGGTCTTACTATATAGCACAGAGAACTATATTCAATATCCTATGATAAACTATAATGGAAAAGAATATATTAAAAAATGCATATATATGTATAACTGAATCACTTTGTTGTACAGCAGAAATTAACACAACATTGTAAATCAACTATATTTCAATATAAAAAAATTGAAAAAAAATAGACTAAGCACAAGGAGAAAATAGCGAAAGATTTTAAGCAAAATAGTGACACAATGCAGCTACATTTTGAGAAAAACAAATTCCACTGCTAGGTGGGTAATGGATTGGGATGGGGAAAGAGACCAATTGAAAAGGCCAGTAGAGACTTGTGTAGTCCAAGTAAAAGATGATGATTATCTAGAATAAAGGTGAAGACAGGAAAGATAGAAATGGAAGAATGTGAGATCATGTGGAATTAACAAGACTTGTTGAGGTTGAGTACTAGGGATAAAGGAAATTGGGCAACCAGAAATGACTTCTAGTTTTCTGGCTGGTTGATAATTTTTCTGAGATGTGAATGAGGAAATAAGCAGAGTGGGGGAAAATACAAATGATACTTGATAATTTTCTAATAAATTGCCTATGCAATTATTATTTGGGAAATAAAGAAGAGAATGAACAGGAAACACTAGATGCTAAAGGAGAATATGTTAATTGACTGCATTTTTTTTTTTTTTTTCAGATTAAAAGCATTCTTATAGATCTGCAAGGTTTCTCTTAATTTGGACATCAGTCTTTTAATGAAAATCCCCTTCCCATAGTTTGGTAGCAGAACCTTCAACCTTCACTGTCTATAGTGGCCTGACTCTTGTCCCACTTGTAGCCTATGTTCCCAGTGGGGACTTGTGTTTTGGTTACTGGCAGCCTTGAGCTGAAGGCAGCATGCTGGAATGGGGAGTGGTAAGAGGCTGCTTATTAACTAATCATGACAATATCCACCCACCCTCTGACTTCATTTCTGCTTTAATGGAAGGGGGATAAGTAGGTGGATATGGCTCTAGGGTTGTCTAACTAAGAAATGTGAGACTAAATTATTATCTTAAACCTAGCAGATGCTGGAAAATGCAAGAAAGAACACTTTCCACATTTTAATTCAGAAAAGTTTCAGTACAGAAGAAATATTTAAAAATTGTACAGTGAACACATACATACCCACCACCTAGATTCTATCAGTAATATTTTAGCAAAGGTGCTTTGTATAGATAAAGGTATTCTATCCATTTATCCATCCCACTATCCATTTATTAATTTATCTTAATTTTTGATGCATTTCAAAGTAAGTTGTGAATAATAGTATACTTCCCACCATGCATATTCCAGTATGCATATCATTAAATACAATCAATGTTTGTTTTTTTGCTTTCAATGAAAAATTATACATGTAATGCACAATTCTTAACTGTATATTCACTGAATTTTGACAAATCTATACATCTGTGTAATCCAAACCCGTCAAAATATAGAAAATTAACATGATTCCAGAAATATTTCTCACACTCCTTCCCATTCAATCTCTACTTCCACCTCCACAGAGGCAACCACTGTTCTGATTTTTTTCCATTCTAGAATTAATAGAAAGGAATTCATACAGAATGTACTCCTTTGTGTCTGTTTTTTTTTTTTAACTCAGCATACTGTTTTTGAAATTCATCCATGTTGTTGTGTATATCAGTATTTCATTCCTTTTTATTGATGAGTAGTATTCCAATGTATGAATATACCATAGTTTGTTTATCCATTCTCCTGTTTGATGGATATCTGAAATATTCCAGGTTTTGCTATTATGGATAAAACTGCTATGAATATTCTTAAACAAGTCTTTTTGTGTACATATATTTTTAGTCTCTTGGGTAAATAACTAAGATTAGAATTGCAGAGTCATAATGTAGTTGCATGTTTAGATTTTTAAGTAAATTCCAGAACTCTTCCCAAATTAGTTGTACCATTTTACATTCCAACCAGCAAGAGTTCCAGTTGCTCCACACTCTTACCAACATTTGGTTTATCTATTTTTAAAATTCTAGACACCTCAGTGAGTTTATAATGGTATTTCATTGTGGTTTGAATTTCCCTCAAGACTAATGGTGTTGACCATTTTTTGCTATGCTTATTACCATTTGTGTAACTTCTTTTTATGAAATAACTGTTCAAATCTTTTGCCTGTTTTTTAATTGGGTTGTCTGCGTTTTTATTATTAAGTTGTAAGAGTTCTTTGTACATCTTTGACACCAGTTCTTTGTCAGATATATGTCTTGCGAATATTTTTCCTGGCCTGTGACTATTTATTTTCCTAATGATGTCTGCTAATAATCAGATGTCTTAAATTTCAATGAAGTCTAATTTATCATTTTTTTCTTTTATGGTTATTGCTTTCTATGACACAAATGACCTTTGTTTACCACTGAATCAAAAAGATTCCTCTATGTTTTCTTCCCAAAGCTCTGTAGTTTTAGCTCTAAGATCATAGGTGTATGATTCATTTTTAATTTATTTTGGGGCATGGAGTAAGACAAAGATCAAGTTTCGTTTCTTTTCTTTTTTTTTTTAATGAATATAGAGTTACTTGGTACCATTTGCTGAAAACACTTCCTTCCCCGGGCAAGCAATTACATTCCCACCACGCATTGCTTATCTTGAATTGTACTTCTTTGAAATACCTTTTTTTTGTTTTTTTGGCCAATTTTATGCGCTTATTTACTTTAAAGAGAAATGTAAAACAAGTGAGCAGTTTTCACTTTGTGTAAATATTATAGAACTTGCCTCATCCTCCCCCAGCAAAGCCAGTCATAAAAGACCAGTTGAATCTGACCCACGTTGTCATCTTCCTCTCAGACAAATGCTGTTTATTACACTGAATAGAACAACTCTGTACACTCTGATGATTCAGAGATCCTGGAAAATGAGGAGTTAGCTTTGATTCATGGGCCACTTCTTTTAGTGCTACTTACTAGTTGTGGTTTGTGGCTCATCTCCTACCACTCCCTGACAAACACCCTGCCCTCAACAATTCTGAAATACTTATTCCCAGAAAAGCCCAGGCTTTTCTCACTTCTAGGGATCTGCATGTGCTATTATCATTGCCCATAATGCCCTTGTCCTAATGCCTAAGGAACTCTATTCATATCAGAGGGAGCTTTCCTCAACCTCCTCATCAATGTTAAATATTCCCTCCTAGATGCTCCCATGCACATAGGTCATAATGTATTATATCACTTATCCATATTCCTCTGATTATCCGTCCTATATTTGTCTCTCCACCTCATACATGGCCTTCTCATCATGAACCTCTGGAAAGTATAAATCTAATCTATCTTTCTCTGTACCCCAGTAAGTTAAAATAATAAACACAACAGTAGTAGATTTGCTGGATGAAAGAATTTTAACTTTCTGATGTAGTTTAAATTTCAAATCTCCTCCACCTTACACTTAAGTATATTTATATTTATATTTACTAGATCTCACAGCCTGACCATTTGGTTTGGAAACTGTAATCATCTTCCTATATCCTAGAATAGACCAAAAAAACTTCCTTGAAAGAATAACAAACACCTAGTGTATATTTTGAAGTTCCCTTATATATGGAGATTGGAAGAATAATTGTAGTAGGATATTTGAGGTACATCTCAAAGAAGTGTCTTACGTGTAGCCTACTGTTTTCCTAATTAAATTTCTTCTAATACACTGTTTGAGATTCTGTAAAGAAAGTACACTAATAAGTAGATGGAGTCCCAACTCTGCTATTTACTAGCTATGTGTAAATATCAGTGAGGACGGGCTGGGTTTTGCTGCAGTAATAGCAGTCTTGAACATCGTAGTTGTCTCACTCACATTACAAGACTCATCATGGATCAGCCACAACGCTTTTTCATGTTGCCATCACTCTAAAAATGAGAAATACTGCCCATCAGCGATACAAAGGGACAAAGAGACATGGCAATCTGTACCCTGACTCCTGGAGCTTCTTCCTGGGAACGTCACTCACATTATTTTTTTATTTTTATTTTTTAAACATCTTTACTGAAGTATAATTGCTTTACAATGGTGTGTTAGTTTCTGCTTTATAACAAAGTGAATCAGTTATACGTATACATATGTTCCCATATCTCTTCCCTCTTGTATCTCCCTCCCTCCCACCCTCCCCATCCCTCCCCTCTAGGTGGTCACAAAGCACCGAGCTGATCTCCCTGAGCTATGCGGCTGCTTCCCACTAGCTATCTATTTTACATTTGGTAGTGTATATATGTCCATGACACTCTCTCACCCTGTCACATCTCACCCCTCCCCCTCCCCATATCCTCAAGTCCATTCTCTAGTAGGTCAGTGTCTTTATTCCCGTCTTGTCACTAGGTTCTTCATGGCCTTTTTTTTTTTTTCCTTAGATTCCATATATATGTGTTAGCATACTGTATTTGTTTTTCTCTTTCTGACTTACTTCACTCTGTATGACAGACTCTAACCCCATCCACCTCATTACAAATACCTCCATTTCGTTTCTTTTTATGGCTGAGTAATATTCCATTGTATATATGTGCCACATCTTCTTTATCCATTCATCCGATGATGGACACTTAGGTTGCTTCCATGTCCTGGCTATTGTAAATAGAGCTGCAATGAACATTTTGGTACATGACTCTTTTTGAACTATGGTTTTCTCAGGGTATATGCCCAGTAGTGGGATTGCTGGGTCGTATGGTAGTTCTATTTGTAGTTTTTTAAGGAACCTCCATACTGTTCTCCATAGTGTCACTCACATTATTAATGGCCACTCCTGAATTCATCAGAGCATAGTCTTCAATTAGGGAGGAAATTTGGAATGCATTATTTGGCAAAAGTAATTCAATCGGGGCTTCCCTGGTGGCGCAGTGGTTGAGAATCTGCCTGCCAATGCAGGGGACATGGGTTCAAGCCCTGGTCTGGGAAGATCCCACATGCCGCGGAGCAACTGGGCCCGTAAGCCACAACTACTGAGCCTGCGCATCTGGAGCCTGTGCTCCGCAACAAGAGAGGCCGCGACAGTAAGAGGCCCGCGCACCGCAATGAAGAGTGGCCCCTGCTCGCCGCAGCTAGAGAGAGCCCTTGCACAGAAGCGAAGACCCAACACAGCTAAAAATAAATAAATTAATAAATTAATTAATTAATTTTTTTAAAAAAAGAAAAACCTGAAGTTTAAAAAAAAAACAAAGTAATTCAATCTACTAAATAAATAACATTAGGGAAAACATTTTCTATCTGAATCTCAGTTTCCTCACATATAAAACGATAACTATGCAATGATAATAAAACTACTTCATAGGGTTATATGGATTAACAGAGATAATGATTTTTAAAAGAACACTTAGCACGATACCTGGCATGTAATCACTACTCAGTAAATGTTTGTTTAAAACATTAAGAAGAAAGAACCTCAGTTTCTGTATCTTTCAAATAAGTAATAGACTGATAGAGCTCCATGGTATCTGGGGTTTTAGCTGGGTGGTTAAAACAGCTAGAGACGATTAGGATGGCTCAATTGTGGACACGTGCCTAGGGACTTCATTCTTTTACATGTGGAGTCTGTCGGGCTGAAATATGCAAGATGTTCACATGCCCAATGCCTGGGCCAGGACAGGTATAACTTCCGGGGGCTGGTCTGCATCACGCTCTGGCCACACATGGTGGACTCAAGGTAGCCTCAAACCTACATGGCCACCAGCTTCTCCCAGAACAAACATTATGACAATAAGTGTTCTAAAAGGCCCAGAAAGAAGATATAAGGCTTCCTCTGATATAGCTTCAGAGGTCTGGAATATCACTTTTAATGTATTTTATTAGTCAAGCAAATCACTAAGGCCAGCAGTGTTCTTATATCTTCACTAAAATAAGCTGAAAAACTAGGGTTTGCTACAGGAAAAAACATTATAACATTATAATATAAAAAACATTATAATAGTGGTTTATTTATTTATTTTGCATTCCCCTAATGGCTGATGAGGTTGAATATCTTTTCATGTGCTTATTTGATATCCATGTGTGTTCTGTAGTAAAGTTTCTATTCAGATTGTTGACCGATTTTTAAATTGGGTTGTTTTCTTATTAAGTTCTGAGAGGTCTTTAAAGATATATCCTAAATATGTATGTCTTTTGTCAAATATGTGATTTATAATTATTTTCCCAGTCTATAGTTATCTTGTTATTCTCTTTATAGGGCTTTTATAAAACAAAGTTTTTAAAGATTGATGAAGTCTAATTTACCGAGATTTTCTTTTCTTTTATGGATCATGCTTTTGGTGTCAGATCTAAGAAAACTTTGCTTAACTCACAGTCACAAAGATTTTCTCCTATATTTTCTTCTAAAAGTTTTGAAGTTCTACATTTTAAAGTCAAATCTGTAAACCATCTTGGGTTAATTTTGTGTATTGTGAGGCATAGGTCACGGTTCATTTTTGTTGCAGATGGATGCCCAGTTTTTCCAATACAATTTACTGAAAGGAGTATCTTTTTCCATTGAATTGTCTTTGCACCTTTGTCAAAAATAAATTTACCACATTGAGTATATTTTTGGACTCTAGTCTGCTTCATTAATCTATGTGCCTATCCCTTTCCTAATATCACACTATCTTGATTAGTGTGAATAACATTACATTATCTTGATAGCTGAATAACATGTTTTAAAATAAGGTAATTTGAACCTTCTTTGTTCTTCTCTTAAAAATTAATTGTTCTAGTTCTTCCTTTCCATATAAATTTTAGAATCAACTATCTAAATATGTACAAAATCATGCTGGTATTTTGATTTGTATAGCATTAAACCTATAAATCTGTCTGGGAAGAATTGGTACTTAACTATATTGAGTATTCCAATCCATGAGCCCTGTATATCTCTCCATTTACTTAGGTTTTTGGGGTTTTTTTCAACTCTTTCTTAAATCTGCATTTTGTAATTTTTGGCATACAGATCCTGCACATTTTGCTAGATTTATACTTAAGTATTTCCTTTACTTGGAGCTACATAAAAGGTATTTTTATTGTAATTATTAATTATTCATTGATAGTATAAAGAAATGATTGATTTTGTATGATGACATTGTATAATGAGAACTTGTTAAACTCACTTATTAGTTCCAGGAGCTTTATTATGGATTCTGCGGGATTTTCTCAAGAAGACCATCACATTATCTGAAAATAGGGATAATTTCAATTTTTCTTTCCTGTGTGTATATGTGTTTTTAATTTTTTTTTTCTTGCCCTCATGTACTGACAAAATAGGCATGCAGAGAGTGGACATCCTGCCTTATTCAAAATCTTAGAGATAAATAATTTGGCCTTTCATCATTAAGTGTGATGTTAGTGAAGGGGGTTTTTTTGGTAACTGTCCTTTATCAGCTTAAGGAAGTTCCCTTCTTTTCCTAGTTTCCTCAGAGATTTTTTTATGAATACATGTTAAGTTTTGTCAAATGTTGTTTCTGCATGAATAACTATGAACCTGTCGTTTAACTTTTTAGTCTATGAATATGGTGGGTTACACAAATTGTTTTTCAAATGTTGAACTAGCCTTGCATCCCAGGATAAATCTCACTTGTTGTTATATATTGTTCTTTTTATATGTGACTAGATTTTGAATTGCTAATATTTTGTTGAGGATTTTTGTGGCTATGTTCATGAGGGAAATTGGTCTCTAGTTTTCTTGTACTGTCTTTTGGCATCAGGGAAATTCTGCCCTCATAAAATGAGTTTGGAAGTATTCTCTCTTCTGTAATTTCTTGGAAGATATTGTGTAGAGCTGGTGTTATTCCTTCTTCAAATGTTTGGCAGAATTCACCATTGAAACCATCTGGAACTGGAGACCTCTTTTTTGGAAAACTTTAAGCTGCAAATTCAATTTCTCTAATAGACATAGCTCTATTCATGTTATCTACTTTTTTTAAAAATTCATTTTATTTATTTATTTATTTATTTTGGCTGCGTTGGGTCTTCGTTGCTGTGCACAGGCTTTCTCTAGTTGCGGCGAGTGGGGGCTAGTCTTCGTTGCGGAGCACGGGCTTCTCACCGTGGTGGTTTCTCTTGTTGCGGAGCACGGGCTCTGGCGTGTGGGCTTCAGTAGTTGTGGCATGTGGGCTCAGTAGTTGTGACTCACGGGCTCAGTAGTTGTGACTCACGGGCTCTAGAGCGCAGGCTTAGTAGTTGTGGCTCATGGGCTTAGCTGCTCCACAGTATGTGGGATCTTCCTGGACCAGGGCTCGAACCCATGTCCCCTGCATTGGCACGCGGATTCTTAACCACTGCGCCACCAGGGAAGCCCCCATGTTATCTACTTTTTTGGTGAGTCTTAGTATTTTGTAGCTTTCAAGGAATTGACCCACTTTATCTACATTATTAAATGTATGTGCATAGAATTGTCCTTGGTATTTTCTTATTAGCATTTTAATGTCTGTAATAATATATTCTCTTTCATTGCTAGTAATGATAATTCTGTCTTTCTTGATAATTTCAGTTAGAGATTTATCAACTTTATTGATTCTAAGAAACAGCTTTTGATTTCACTGATTTTTTTCTCTATTTTGTTCTGTTTTCTATTTATTTCTGACCTAACCTTTATTTAATTCTTTCTGACTTCTTTAAGTTAATATTGCTCTTCATTTTCCAGTTTCTTAAGGTGGAAACTTAAATTGTTGATTTGGGACTTTTCTTCTTTTCCAATACAAGCATTCAATGCTATAAATTTCCTTCAGAGCCTTGTTATAGCTTCATTCCTTACATTTTTATATATTGTACTTACATTTTAGTTCAGGTCAAAATAGTATATTTTCTAATTTCCCTTGAGGCTTCATCTTTGACCTCATGGATTATATAGAAGAATGTTTTTATTTGAGGATTTTCCAGATATCTTTCTGTTATTGATTTCTAATTTAATTAAACTGTTTTCGGAGAATGTACTTCGTATGAATTCACTTTTTTCACATTTGTTAAGTTTTATTTTATGATGTAAGATTTGGTCTACATTGATGAATGTTTCTTGGACACCCAAAAAGAATGTATATTCTACTGTAGTTAGGTGGAGTGTCCTATGAATATCAGATAGACCCAACTGGCTGATGGTGATGTTCAGTTCCTTATACTTGTTGACTTAATGTTAACTTGTTTTATCAAATACTAAGAGAGAAGTATTGAAGTCATCACAGCCATAATTGTGGATTTGTCTATTTCTTGTTTCAGATCTATCCATTCGTGCTTCATGTGTTTGAAGTTTTGTTAAGACTGTACATATTTAGAATCATTAGGTCTTATTAGTGAACTTTTATCATTATGTAATAACCTCTTTTATTCTTGGCAGTTTTCCTTGCTCTGAAGCCTATTTGGTCTGATATAAATATATACTCTCCAGCTGTCTTTTGATTGGTGCTTGAATTGTATCTTTCTTCGTCCTTTTATTTTTAACCTATGTAGCTTACTTAAATCCAATGGATAATGTTGAATTGGTGTAGTTGTTTTTGCTGTTGTTGTTTCAGTAGGCTGGTCAGACTCTCCACATATTTTAACTCACATTCTGTGGACTGTGGTTCCAATATCAATTCACTATCCAAAGCCTTTGCTAGACCATTTACAGCTTTCCTGTGTGTCCCTCACCCAGCAGCCAGTCTAGGACTTGGGCTGTAGTCTACCCCACAGTTCTGTTCTCAAAGCATTTAATATGCTTTTTAGCCTCAGATCCACCCCTGGCTCAGGAGTGAGCCCAAGAATTCATATACATTTTATGGGATCATTTTCTCAGGCTGTCTCCTCCCAACTAATTTGCTCATTTAAAAAAATTTAATCTTACCAAATTAGCAAAACATCAACTAACCATTCTTGTTCTTCACTCAACTTGAGTTCTACTGAAGCTGTCAGATAAAGACACCCAAACTTTTATATCACTGCTTCAGGGTCTTCTACTCAATTCCACCCTAAATGACTCTTAGGGATTTATTCAATGTTTCCTTAGTCAACTTTCTTTTTTTTCTCTCTCTCTCTCTCAATGGAAATGTCCACCAGAACACACTCTCTCCTGGCCCAGTGACTACCATGTATCGATTATCTACCTCCTGGCAATAGTGAGTTTTGCCTCACTATGCCTTACTCTTATTTTCTCAGATCAAGTTCATGTGAGAAAAAGCACATCAATATCCAGTTGGATAGCCTCTCTCCTTTTCACGAGCAGTGAACTATGCTGATCTTTGTGCACACTGTCACTGGAGAACCCACCATCTGAATACCAGAACTGGTCCTAAACCAAAGTGTTTAAGTGGGAGATGTGTCTCGAGTTGCCTGCTGCACTCTGTCTCTGCTTGCCCTCTTTTTGTCCTCTCAGCACTTAGCTCAAGCTATTTAACTGGCCAGAATTCCCAGGCTTGCCTGCTCTCTGGTATAAGAGAGGAAATTATTAGGATAAATGAAATCATACTGAACTGTTCAAGTCATACTCCTTCAGGGAGCATTTGCATTTTAAATAAGCTTGTGAAGACAGGTTACTCCCTTCATTCTGGATTTTCTAGCAGGCTGACACTTGGAACAAGGGGTTAGTATGAGGCAGAGGTGCCCCTAATTTTTTTTAAAACCCTTCTGTTAATATAAAGGATTGAAAATGAGAAGAGTATTTTGTTTTGTTTGCTTGGAGGGGGGAGGTGTCTGTATGAGTGTATGAGAAAGATAATTTGTACAATTTGTTGTCCACAGTATTCTAAATTTCAAAATACTTATAAAATCAGATGGGGAAATGAGGGACAGAAATGTATTACCTCCCCTTAAAATGCATCTCTTGATTCTCCTACTCAAACTGAATGCATAAAAACTCTTCACAAGCTGTGCGTGGTGATAATGTATAATAATCTGCAATGATTTGTAAAATACTTCCTATTCTTCAGTCATATTAATAGGCTCACAAGTATAGAGAAAAGATCTAGTTCACCCACAAATAGCTATTATAGCTGACTACATATGTGTGTTATATATTTCTACTGAAACTTTAGAAAAGTATTTCATGAAGCGTTTTATGTAGAACAATTGTCTAACAAATGTTTCTAAGAGAAAGGGAACCCATGTAGCTATAAACTATATCCCCTCTTGGAGATTTAAAATGTATTTGACCATATAAAAGGCTCTAAATGGCTCTGCAGTAAAGAAATCTAATTTTTTTGGCAAAACTTTTCCTAAATTGATTAGACTACTGAACTCTTCTCTTCACATGACACCCATTAACATCGTGAGCCAGTGTATTGCATAGCACATTGAGGGAAACATTCCAGTAGATTCTTATCATTTGGGAGGGATATATTCTGCAGCTTTTATAAATCCCCAAATTCATGAACACCACTGTAGCATACAATTTCTATCATAAATTATATGAATGTTGATCTTTATTGAAACAGTTTGTTGAATTGTCTTTCCTGTTCCTGTGAGGAATACATGGTAGATTCAATAATGTCATAAATCCCACTACCTTCCACTGAATTAGGCATTTATCTCTGCACTTATCCAAAAACACTTTGGTTAGAAACACCACTTCTTTTTTAACTTCTTTACTTTTTCTTCATTTCCATCATAAGGATTAGCAGAGGATAATTTGGGGAACAATTTCTGTCTCTGCCTCTGCCCCCCCCGCACACACACACATATACACACACCATTTTCATGCTTTTGTTTTGTTTTGTATTTTGTGGAGTAATAAAAAGTAAATTGTGGCCCAAGTTCTCAAGGCACTACATGCACATAATCAGAAAAAAATACGTAAGCAAATATGTATAATCAGCCTAACCCTTAACCCATAATGACCTACCCACAAAACAGGAATTTGGGGGGAATGTTGGTATCATATCTGAGATGGTTTTGGAGTCAAACAGAACTGGGTGGATTCTAGGTGACACTAAGTTACTTTATCTCTCTGGGATGTGCTATCCTCATTTGTTAAATGGGATTATAATAGTTATTTGAAGACTAATTGAGATAAGATGTAAATACCTGGCACCTAGTAACTCATCCAAAGGCAGTAGTAATCATGTAAGGAACAGCCTCATGGCTGAAACGTCATTAAAATCTAAGTCTTTAAAAATGACATGGGTGCCCATGTGTACAGCGATCAAGGCTAAGAGTGTATTTGATTTTCTCAACACCTTTTGCAAGCTAGTTCAGATTTATGCCACATTACAATTCAATAAACATCTATTGGGACACTCTTTTCCAGCCCTACATAGAAAGAACAATATTCTTTGACCCAAATTCTAGAAGCAGATAACCTTCCTGCACCAGTCTTCTTTTCTGAGTAGAGGCAAATAGGACACTAGTTTTACATACATCTCCATATCTTATATTTCTTCAGGAATTAATAGTCATTTTCTTTGCAAAGATGCCTGGACACCAACTTTCTACCTATTTCTATTTATGTCAACATGCAGCAATTTTTATTTTTTTTTTAGTAAAAAAATGAGTATTAGATGAAATTATGAAGAGCAGGTATTTATGGCAATGACTGACATGGAAAGAAAAATAAAATCACACCTATATACCCATTTTCCTAAATACAAGCTATTTTTTTTTCTTTTTATATCTTCTATTTGACCTCTCAAATACTCTCTATATGACCTGAAACAAAACAATGTGTGAGTAAAACATAATAGTAGAAAACCTTCATGTTGAATCTTCTTTCGTTCAACTTCCCTTCATGGCAGTGAAATGGGACAAAAATCTCTCAGATGTAATGTCACAGTGGCAGAAATACAATACACAATGCACTGTCATTTCTCTATGTCATACACACACACACACACACACACACACACACACACACACAGATGGAAACCCATAGCACAGTAGATGGTGTTTTATGTGAGGAAAATTAAACAAAACACAAACAATGGCTGGATTACTATGACAACAGAGTATACGCCATGGTTTCTGGAAACACTTGACAGCTGTTTGCAACTTTAACTGTTTGCTCTGGTACCTTATATCATGTTAGCAGCTCCATGGGCCTTAAAATGTGTGCCTTGGCCATTTTTTAAAAAGTTTCACTCATTCTGTGTGCTTCTAAGCATACAGAAATAAGGCCACAACAAGTGAGTCATGCTTAAGGCTGAGCCACTTCACAAGACTCACTCAAAGAGAACCCAGAAGGTCTTCTCATTGTCCTGTAGGCTATGGAGAAACTGCAGTAGTGAGACTGCGCTGGTCAAACTTTTTAAAATTACCTCAGAATTCTTAATTTCAGTCCATGTGAGTTTTAAGTGCTATCATCTTTTCTGCCATGGAGAAAAATTTCTGATATGAAATGAGAAGTCACCTTTCTTAAACAAGATTGTTAGGTAAAATTAATTTAACCCTCCGAACAATCCTGTGATGTAAGTATTATCGGCTTTATTTTATGAATGATGAAAGTTGAATTCAGAGAAGTAAAGCAATGTGTACCAAACCCACATTGTGAAAATAGGAAATCCTGGATTAAAACAGTTATTCTGAAATCCTATTCAATTCTTCCCAATTTGGACCTTCCTACGTCTTTTACTGCATTCATGAGCATGGTTCAGGGATTAATGTTTTGGGAACATCTTTGTCTAAGAAATATTTAATGAGGGCAAACAGTACAACTAAGAATAGTGCTATTGTTGTTAGTTTCCACTAGGTCTGTGTGTATATATGAGAAGGTTAAAAAAAAAAAAAAAAAGAAGAAGAAGAAGAAGAAAAGAAAAGAAATTCAGTGAACACTTTTGAAAGTTGATAGATGCATCTAAAAAGCAAATAATTATCTTCTCTCACAGATACCTCCAAAGAATCTTAACGGAAAATGGGAAGATGTGAGTGTTTTAATCCCAGATCACATTGAGGATCTTTCTAACTTTACTGAAAGATATTGGATAGATTATTTAATCCCCTTACGTATGGGTTTTACCAACTATAAGATCAAAATTATACAACTTGGGTGAGTTGTAGCAAGAATAAGTAACTTGATGGTGATAAACTTAAATTCACAATATTATTGCCTGTATAGTTTAATGCTTATTTACAATCAACTGACAATCCTTTATTGCCCAGATCAGGTCTAGATGCTCTGGGAGACAAAAATAAACATACGAAAACACATGTCCTCCTGGAGGAGCTCACCAGGAAGTTGGTGAGACAGAATTCACAGACATAAAAGAATTAGAATATGCTAGAAGACAATGTAGAATCAAATGGTATAAAGTACCTTGTCCCCATCTAGCAATTATTGTTAGTCACATTTTTTTCCGCCCAAACCAACTAAAGCCCCATTTACTCTGTAAAGTCTTCCCCGAATTTTCTGGCTCATAGCTTCCTTCCTTGATCACTTTTTATTTGAGCCGCATTTTAATCATCTTTTGTCAATTATTATATGTATCTTTGAATTTTAAAATTTGTTAATATACAACCTGCTTTCTCTACTAGATCATAAATCTCTTGATCAAAAGCCACGTATGCTTCTTTATTATATCTTCAAAGCCAGATGCTTTGTTTTGCACAATGGACGTATTGCTGATTTTTTTCCTGATTATCATGAAAACGATGACAATTACTAGTGAAGTATGAATTCACAGAATGGAGTCACCACAGGAACAACACTTATATGAATGAGGTTACATTTCAGACACACTGGATTCACTTGACCTTGAGTTCCTTAAGCACGAGGATTGTCTTTTTCACATGTATCCTTTGTTTTTGTCCTAGCGTGATGCCTGACATAATATCAACAGAGATGGAAGTGTCTGACAAAAGAAGGAAAGTAGGAAGGGAAGAAGAGTTGGAAGGAGAGAAGAAAGAGTCTGTTTACTAAAGAATGGACTTAAATATGAAAAAAAGTAGGAAATCCTAGACAAGAAGGACATTATTGGCAAAGGCAGAGTGGTTGAAATTGGCAGTGTGTGAGCGTGTACACATGTGTGAAACTATGTGGAAGACATTCCAGCTGGAACAAGCAATTTTCTTCGTGAGGCCATAGGACATTGTGTTGGATAGGTAAGATGTTTTTCATGCGTGGAGGTCATACTGTGAAAGTCAGAATGAATAATTTAGAACCGGGGCCAGAGGCAATGGAGCCATTACAGGTTCTTAAGATGATGAAAAGCATTTTTAGGAAAACTACTTAGAAACAGCAGCATACGAAGTAGACAAGAGAGGAAACATTAAAGGAAGAAAATCCGCTTAGATCCAACTGTGGTAATGTAATCATGGGGTGATGAACCTGAACTATAGCAGAGTCACCAAAATAGAAAATCTTTTTATTGAAAAATATCAGTAGGATTTGATGATTAACTGAATATAAGAGTAAAAGAGATAAAGACATAGTAAATATTGCCAAACTGCTAAATGATGAAAGAGGTTGAGCTCATAAATTGTGTTGCCATAAATTAAAATAGGAAGTACAGAAATAGCTGGTTTAAGGAAAATGACAAATTTAATTTTAGACATGATGATTCTGTGTAGCATGAGGTAGTAGAAAGAACATTATATTAGAGATAAATTTGCAAAGCCTCTGGTTCTGTGAAGAGCGTAAAGAAGTTACTTATGATGTTGAATTAATATTTTCATTAAGTCACTTAACATCTCTGGGTATTTACGTTTCCTAAAATATTAAAAGGGCACATACATTCCTGCTATAACTACCACACTGTGAGGATAAAAGAAGACGGTGATGGTTAGATTTCTTGGTTATTGTCAAATCTTATGTAAGTTATAAATCAGAGATCCGAGGCAGAGGTACAAGCTGTTGCCTGATCCATATAGAGGTGGTTTATTTGCTCTTTCTAGGATCTTACAGAGGAATGTTACTCTCCCATAGCTACTTTCAAAGGGATGGAAGATAAAACTGCAGAGAACACAGGATTTATTTTCTAAGAAAACAAATCCTAGGATTGGCCAAGCTTTCTCCTGTCAACGAAGTACCTCTATTTTCCTAACTATAAAGTAAGAACAAGACATCCCCAACCCATTTAACTGATTTGTTCCACAAGCTTCAGCAAACACAAGCACAGGGACATTGGATGGGTGGAAGAGGGAGAAAGTGGTGCTGGGTGACAGGGAAATACGGCTCTCTGAGTTACAGCAGATTTAAGGAAAGCTAGAACCAAATAGAAGGAAGGGATCTGATCACAGGGGATTTTGATGAAAAGGGGAGGAAGCATTCAATAATGATTAAGCTAAGGGCATGGACTCTGGAATCAGACAGAAGAGTGTTTATCTTGAGATAAAACACAGCTCCTAGCTGTGTGGCCACAGGAAAATTGCTGAAGTTAGCTAAGCCACACATTTTAACATGGGCACAGTAAGAGCACCCACCTCCCAGAGTTGTGAAGACTAGATGAAATACAAGTAAGTACTCCATAAATGCTAACACTATTAAAAGGAAACAGTGTTACATCAACCTGAATCAGCATGAGGACACCACTAATTATTTCTAGTCTTTAAATATAAGGATAAAAAGAGACAGAGAGAAAATGGAAGAAAGGAGAGCAAAAGAGAGAGAGAGGCGATAGCAGCCAGGATAGGTAAAGGAGAAATGGGATAAAAATGAGGGAAAATGGAGAGAGAAATTGACAGGGAAGAGCTGAAAAGAGCAATGGCGAAAGGGGACAGGGGAAGGACTCTTAAAGTTAACACTTACAGTTTGAAATTTCCACATCTTGTTCCTTGGTCATTGAAATAGATGTGGGAATTGATTAAAAGACAGAGAGAAAAATAATTTCATCTAATTATTTTCTGTTCTCCTTTTTTGCATATTTCTATAGCTACATAAAAATGCTTGTTTAAATAACGTCCATTGCAAGCCTTCTGAGTCAAATATGGTTTGGCCTTTATACACTATTTTAAACAAAGTGCACTTATATAATTAGGAAGGGTACCATAATACAAAGCAAAGATATTATATTAGACAAAGAAACTTAAGTTCTATAAAACAGAGTGCACATTCCAGCAAACTAGCAAATCTTTTTTATAATCCCTATTCATACACAACTCAGAATGATGTAATGCCAGGTTATATATCAACTAAACCATTCTTTCAATGAATCTCTGACCCAAATGCCTAAGGAGTCTGTCTGGAGTTTATGGCCTGTAGAAGAAATGAATAAACCCTGTGGTATGACTATCTATTATGGATTACTCCAGTTCTCACACAAGAACCAAAAATAATTCAATTTACGACGCTCACATTATGTTTAGGAAATGAAGATTAATAAGTGATGTAATTTCTTTGAGTTAGGACGTTATGCAATTTTCTTATGAGTTGAGAAATCCTTCATATAGAATGAGATTTACAGATTTAGTGACGAAGAGACTTTGAATGTGTAAGACATGTACATTCAGGGGTGGCCATGGGAAAACTGTGTAGCACCTAGCTTCTATCTGATGACCCATCACCTCTCAACCCTCCTTCCCTCCACACATCCAGATACACGTACCCAGAGACTCATCTGTCTCTCCGGACACAGGACACCCAACCAAGTCCCTACACTCTAGTTATGGTTTTGGCCCCTTCCCATAATGTTATCCCATCTCTCAAACTCCCCTACCTAGTTATTTGCTACCCTACATGGCACAAACAAACCAGGAAAGGGTTACTGAACATTCATAGATTGAACTCCTTTCTAGTTAACATATTTGAATGATAATGTTAAGAAAAAAAGTTCAGTGGGAGTGCTGTGGGATGATAATTTTGCTAGATCATTTATTAAAAATATAGAGCACCCATTATTTTATGTCACATATAGTCTGCTTTTGACTATGATGTTCCATGTTGTATCAGGTAATAATCCTACTGAATTTCTAGAGTTATTCTTTGCTCCCTACTTCAAAGTGTTATTCCAAAATCATATGCTATTCCAGAGTACGCAGCCTCCTTCACTAGGGAAAGGTGTAACACAAGTTTGCCATGAGGTAGCCAGAGAGTGATAATATTATTGGCATTGTACAGAGTTAGGGTTTTAAGATTCAGTATTAACAAAGGCTATTTAGAAAATCCCCCCGGATTCCCCTTCAAAAATATTCCACTTAATTTCTTTCTTTAGGGTTAAAAAACCCCCACTTGTTTTAAAATGTATGCATAAATATTTAAGAATAAAATAGAAGGCACTAAAAAGAAATTTTAAAAACAATGTTCTGAGGGTTTTTTTATAATTAATTATAGTTAATAAAAATAGAAAAGCACAGAGATTAAATTAAAACTCCCATCATCTTACCACATACACAGTGATACTTTTGATAAATTTGATAAATTTGCATACACATTTTATATGACTTTTATATACATCTAATATGTGAATGTATGTATGTGTATATACATATATGCGTGGCAGCTTTTGCTTGCTTGGTTGTTTTTCTTTGGGATTTTGTATTAAACATATTTATAAATAAATCTCTCCACATATTGCTGATTACCTTTTTAGAAATAAATTCCTAGAAAATGAACTGCTGAGTCCAATGGTTTGCCTGATTTAAAACCTTGAACACCGGCTCACTCAAAATGTTATCAATTTACATGTACATCAACAGTATATTTAATTCATCCCTGATATAGTCACAACTCAAGTGTTTTGAAATCTGAGATGGTAAGTAAACAAACAAATACTTTGCCTTCTGTTTTTCTTGTAAAGCAGTTGCAACAACTTGCTTACAAGAAATCAAAACTTGCCTTCTCAGAATCCCGTTATCCCCCTAAATCATCTCTAGCATAAAACCAAATCTGAGAAGATGAGAATGAGAATGAGAGGTGTTTCTGCTCCCAATTTGTACCCGGCTGTCTGATGAAACCGGCTGCTGTTGCAGCAGAGTGACCTTCACTGTCTGCAGGGAACTGTTAGGTTTGCGCTTGTCAGAAGCGCTCTCTGGCTCTCTCTATCTCTCCCCCACCCCCGACACCCATCCTTTTTTCCTCCTCCTCTCCCTCCCTCTCTTTCTTTCTGAGACCATATCTTGTCCTGTGGCACCTCAGATATTTATGATCACATTTTTCCACTGACCCCTAAGGATCAGCATTGACGCAAACTCAATTCAAATATGAAGTGTTTCTGGTACAGCATACTGAAATTTACCTATCGATAGAATTGAGCAATGTTCTTAAATCAAACCTTGACGTGTTTGAACTACCAAAGTATAGCCTAAGGTAATACGTCAAAGGTTATGGAACGGAGGGTCAGCTACCGCAAAACCAGCTACAACGCGTGGGTTGGGTATAGGAAGAGCACAAAAAGAAGAGATGGAGCAATGGCCGTCTCAGCTGCCTTTTATCTTCTGGAATGGCAGTGTGCCTTGGGCTTTTTCTTTCCCCTGTGAATTTGCCTTGCCCTTGGCATTTGCCACATCAGACTGGAAAACAGCAGTCACTCTCGTCAAAAGGTCATAAAACCTTCTGCCCAGTGCTGATTATTGCACAAGCTTTCCTACAGCACCCTTTCATGTTTGCTCTGCTCATCCATTTCCATTAGTTCTTGTAGAGCTATCTCCCTTTGAATGAAAGGATTAATTCCCACATCTATTCAGATCTGGGCTCCACCGAGTGCCAGATTTGGTCTCAAATACTGGCCCCTTGCTGGAGGAGGGAGTGATAATTCACACGAAACCAAAGGTGGAGAATAGGAACCTCCTAATGTCCCTTAATGATGCACTGTAAATGAATCTCCCATGAATGCACTTATTTTTTTCTAATCTATTTCACTTTTTAACTCTACCTCATTTGGAATTTGAGTTTCCCCAATAACATAGGAAGCAACTCAGTGTTGACTTCTTAAAAATATATGTGTAGCAGTGGAATCCCTTCACAGTTGTGAAAGAGGGCTAATGTCCATCTTTTAAAGAAATGGAAACAATAGGAGTTTGGGAATAAACTATAACTTAGGGCAAATCCCAGCTCTTCCACTTATGCTAATGAAACATTAGGTGAGTAGTTTCACCTCTTGGAGCTTGAAATTAATCTTATGAGAGCAGGGTTAATAAAATTTGCTTCTCTGGGTTGTTATGAGGATTAAATGATACAAAATATGTAAAGAATCTGTCATAAAATAATGTTTAATATATAACACCTACCCCTTTAGCCAGTGCTTTTTCAGAGTTTCCTCCACTTTATCACTGTGATTTGTGCTGCTCTGATTTAACAGTGCTTTTCTACTTCAAAAAATGTTCTTGCTGATTCATCAGATGGGCATTACAACCAGTAACTATCTGCCTGAATATTCTGAGGACATAATTACAGTATTTATCTTTTATATAAGGTGCATATACTCAGTATGTCTCATTATGGTCACAAAAGTATTCTCATTGAATCATACATACTTCTGAAAGAAAAGCACATTATCTGACTCTCCATGCAGCAAGCTTACTTAATAGCTTAAGAAGGCTAACTTTCAACTGTTGAGTAATGCTCTTAAGTCCTAAGACTAAGATCTGCAATTCTGCTATGGGGAGTTCTTGAGTTTTCACTCTCAAATAATACTAACTAATTTATGTGTGTCTTTACATATAATCCTTATGATCTTTTCAAAATTAAAAAATGCATAAAACTTTTATTTCTCTTCCTCCCAAGACTTTTGAAAGGCACTTCTGCTTTTCCTTCTGTACCTATGAGGCTAAGAATAAGGAGAAACTAGAAGCCTAAAATACGGACAGGAACTGAGATATTCATAGGATATTACCAGAAGTGGGCATTGATCCTGAAGCCATGACATTCAGGTGGGAATTCTATGGCGTGTGCCAAATCTACAGGTCAAAGCTCTTGTGGAAAATCATAGTTCTCTGTAAACTTCTTGGACACCATCCTCTCTGTGAGCATTCACCATTGCTTTTTTCTAACCTGATTGGGGTTCTAGTTCAATATGCTTAGCTTCTGTGTTCCATAAAATCAATACTTCAAATAAAATCTGTCAAAAAATTTTCAAATCAATTCATAAGTTTGCTTCTAAGCTAGGACATAGAAATAGGATATTTCTTTAGGCCTTTTATTTTTATTTTTAATGTTTATACTATATACTGTTAGAGCCCACCTCAAATTCAATTTTAGAAATTGTCAAGGTATTTGGTGAAAGATATCTAAAGTGGATTTATGAATTATGTCCAAGATTATGTAACTGGATTTCAAGATAGGGATGTTTCTGTGATCAAAGTTTTCTAGTCTATGAAAGCATACTTTAAAAAATAAAGCTAATAGCTGTTATTAACTAACTCAGAGGTGATTATTAATAAAGGAATAAATACATTTTTACTGATTAGAAAAGAGACTGCTAACTATTTCTTTTCTGTGGCTTTAAGCCTTCAAGGTGACCTCCATACATCACTGCCAAATATAAAAAAGTACCAAATAAAAAGAAGATTCCAGTTCTTTCGTATTATTCACAGCCTCATGTCTGAAATGGACCTGCAAGACTTACTTCATTCCACAGTGTTATGGGTTGAATTGTGTCCCCCCAAAAGATATATTGAAATCCTAACCCTATCGTACCTCAGAATGTGACTTTATTTGGGGATGCAGTTGTTGCAGTTTTAATTTGCTAAGTTAAGATATACCAGAATAGGATGGGTCCCTAACCCAAAATGACTGACATCCTTCTAAGAAGAAAGAAATTTAGACACAGACACAGAAGGAAGACAGCCATGTGATGATGGAGGCAGAGACTGGAGTTATGCTACCACAAACCAAGGAATGCCTGGGGCTACCAGAAGCTGGAAGAGATGAGGAAGGATCATTCCCTAAAGTCTCCAGAGGGAGTATGGCCCTGTCAGCATCTTGATTTTGGACTTCTCATCTCCAGAACTGTAAGACAATAAATTTATTTTGTTATAAGCCACTCCATTTGTGTTACTTTGTTATGGCAGCCCCAGGAAACTAACACAAGCAGTTTTATGAGACCCCTCATCTTCCTACTTTGACTTTGGGACTCACTTCCCCAATTATCACTTTACCCAACACTTAGGCTTAAAGCTGAACTGCTTTCTCTGGCTTTGAGTTTTTATCTCTTTTCTTAACTAGAATGAATGATCATCCCCCAAGATTTTATGAAACAGAGGTACACTGGAGCTAGCCCATACCAGTTTACAGCAGCCAATTGTTAAATTTTTAGGAATTTTGTAAGCCAACTGCTAAACACAGCCATTATTTTAAAAATTACATTGTATAAGTTTTAAATTAGGTAAATTATTCTAAGACAAATGTAATAAATATCAAAACTCATCACTTCCTATTTGCTTGACTACTTTTTACGATAATCTGTGCTCTTGAGGCTATTTATGTCAAATTTATCTGTTTGGTGGAAACAGTTGGGGAAAAATGTGCTATTGCTCACTTTTTCCCAACTTACATTGGTAGCTTGAAATCAGCCATGGTGGGAATACTTACACCATGAAAACTGTCAAAAGCCACAAGCCAGTTATTTTTATATTTTCCAAGAGTTAATTGTAAACATTGACCAGCACTCCACCAAAATAACCTTTAAGCCCAGTCAATAAGCCAAACTAGGATGACTACAGAGGAAAAGCTCGTGGTTAGCTTTATTAAAGATATCTCTTTTCTGGGCCCTGCTATGCGCCTCAGTAGAAATTCAGAGCTCAGGACAGCAAGTAAAAGGAAATAAAGGACTCTATTACAAACAATGAAGACAGAGAGATTTGACAGGGATTATGAAGAGGGGATAAGGCAGACTTAGATGCTGGTGACCTATTTTTAGTATTGTCTAGAAAACCTCTCAGGAAAGTGTTTAGCTCTGATTATAAATATTAATTAGACTCCAATCAGAGAACTATTTAAAGGATCTGTGCTCCTTAGGGAAAGATATTTCAGATAGATAGATAGATAGATAGATAGATAGATAGATAGATAGAGGGATATATATGGCATACACATGTATAAGTTGTTCAAGTTGGTAATAAACCAGATGATTTTTCTTAGTAAAACAGACCCAACCAAGCTACAAAATTACAGTTGAATTAAATGACTCTATAGACAGGCAGGGTAAAATCTTCATAGCTTTAGCAGATAAATAATTCCACTACGTATGGATATAGGATCAACAGTCTTTAGTTCTGCTATGACACCTTCCTTGTTAAACACGTCAACAGCTGAACAAAAATATTTAATAGGAACAGCACCTCTACACATTTAAAACAAAGATTTAAAGAACCTGATACCCATTACAGAGTTACTTCCTAAAATTCTTAAAGGTAACTTGAGGCTGTTAACTGTTTGATATTACTCTGCACTGCGGGGAGTGGAATCTCAGGTTAGAGACTCTGCCCTAGTCCTTGAACTCTGTGCCAGCGAGAGTTGGGAATGCTGCAAACTTTCAATCAGTGCCAGAGAGAAGGTAGGAGGCCTTTTTTTTTTCTTTTCACCTCAAGGCCAGCAGCAGATTATGGAGTGGCATTACTCACACCATACAAAGTCTTGCTGAGTCTACTTTTGCTCTAAACACTGTCTCATACCAGGAAGTGTTCTAAGGGTGGAATGTGTGAAGCTTGCATCACATCACTCTGTTTTTGTGACTGAGGCATTCATTTAAAACCTGTCATCTGAGTCCAACAATGCTCCCACTTCATTAGCTACCAGATTTTTTTTTTTTTTTAATGATAAATAAGAGTCTCTCTTTCCTTCTTTGTGAACACAATCCAACTGGGGAGGAAACCCAGTCTCTTAAAGTTCTCCATAGTTTAATACCCATTCTTAGATTCCTTAGGCATTCTAAATGGAAAAAAGGCAAATCCAGCTCATACATAAGGCAGTCAGAAAAGGACGCATATAATAAGGTAGTCTGGGTCTAGAAAATTATATTACAAACACAAATAATAGAGTAACAACTTTTATGGTTTTACTTTTCAGTATGTTAGGCTTGGGGAAACAAGCTGAGTTTAGGTTGTTGCTGGAAGATGCTATCAATTAAGGAAACAAGAGGTGGCTGGAGAGGGACAAGAAAAGCAGAAGCAGGAAGGGAGCACTGCTGAGAGAGAGGGACCAGATAAATATAAAGAATTGCTCTGCAGAGTTTTTCCCTCCTATTTCTTTCTCTGTTCTCCCCACGGGCCCTCTTTTTTGCTGATGACCTCACTTCCTCCCCAGGCCTGTTACTGCAGTTCTTGTCAACTAAACCCTCAAATCAACATATAATATAGGGCTAACAGCAATTAGTTAAGCCTCTCACACATTTTTTTTCATCATAGAAAAATCTTGAAGACAAACAAAATATTCTCAAGACCCAAAAGTAAAAAAGATCCTTATTTTTGAACATTTTGGGCAAGGAATTTTCTCACATCAGACAACATAAAGCAGTAATGACAGGGTTAACACAATCTATTAGAGGCCTAATAAGATTACTGTGATTCTAATATGTTTTGAAAATTATCATTTCGGCATTCAAAACATCTCTATTTTAAACTAAAATGTCATAAAGCATTAAGTTGAGAAATTTTCAAAGGCTTATCATAACTCAGCTTTTCTTAAAAAGCTCACATTTGTTTTATATTGCAACAGCACAAAATATGAATTTACATACAGATCATGTTTTTACTTTTGGAGATGTTTTCTCTGCAGAAATCTAAAATGAAAAAAATAGTTTTCTATTTTTGAATTATCTTCGGTATCAAATACAATTTTACTGTCTGTGACTCACAGCAAAGGAGGTGTTCCTTTTTTGTACAGTTACACTGATGATAATTTGACAATAAACTATTTTTATGGACCAAGTTCAAGTTAGATAATGTGTTTGCACGCTACTCTTCTCAGCCAGCCCTATGCTGAACTTTGTAAGGGCTTTATGACAAAAAACAAAACAAACAAACAAAAACAAAGCAAAAACCTCTTTACTGAAATTCAGGCTTTCCATAATTACATGTTAGAGTGCAATTCTTATCCAATGAGCTTGTGGTTTTCCAAATTTAGGACAGAGCATGTAGTTTTATCAGTGAGTTGAGATTTAGTTTTGTTTTCCTTTGATTCCATAAATGGTTGTTCCAACTCTAAAATGGGCCACTTAATTTACAACCGTTTTCTTCATTTCTTTTTAAGAGAAGGAATAACATACAATTTCTGACATGTTGACAAGAGAACTTCAGCAACTTTCTCCCTGACATGAAATATTTCACTCAGAAGGCCTGTTTCCTATCTATCCTTAGGCTTCCTGGATGAGGCTCAGCTAAAAAAGTACTCTGAGATGTATTTGCCCATGTGCTTATAAGTGTAAAACCTGAGTGACGTCTCTGGGAAGGACCAAGAACACAAATACTTATTTGTCCCAGAAAGAGAGGGGTCTCTATTTTGAAATATCTTAATGGAACCCCAAATATTAGAGCTTCCTAGATTGAAAATAGTACCCTCTACTTGAAGATTCTTAACACGAATTCAATGTTGAATCAAACCTATAATCCATATAGCTCATAATAACTTACTTGGTAGAAATATCTCAGATCAATAGATGGCAGGCTTTGGGTTTCTTTCAAATAGTTGAAAAATATAGATAAATTATCAAAGACAACTTTTCACTAGTTTTACCTTAATTATGGAGAGAGAATGTTGAGTATAAGTATCTCAGCAACTTTCTCCTTTTAAAATCCACCACCATCCTCAGTAGTCATATAGATTATTCTGGCTATTTAATTTTTCACATCTGCTTGCGGTGACAATGTAACATTTGGTAAGACAATTAGCTTTGGTTGCACATTCTCACTGAACTTTTGGTGAAATTAGTACACTGTATATTAGTACAAAATTATTAGGAAAGGCTTCTAAAGCTAAATTTTTGTCATTTAGGAAGATGGGGGTAGGGAGTGACACTACATTTAAAGTCATTCTTCTGCCTCTATGGTTACCAGTCCTAAAAGTTGTAGCTACCCGGCAATTTCGCTGGGAAAACTGAAAATCTAATCCCCGTATTAGGCACTCCCAACTAAAACAGGATGTTGAAACTACTACTGGCAGCAGGGGTAGGAAATTTTCCGTTGCTCTTCTTGCCTGTGTTTTACGGTACAGGGGTTGGCCCTGGTTTGGTCCACCTGCCAGCCGAGCTTAAAGTTTCCGAGGCTTGGGGGAACACAATGACTTGGATCTAACAGCCTAAATCGGAAGAAGGGAATTTGTGCTGCATCGAGGAAGCCGTTAAACTCCTGCTAAGCAAACTCTCTTTTCTATGCGTCTATGCACACGACCGACCTCCTCTATCACTGACTAGAAATAATTTCTGACAATCCAGGATATTCCGAAAGCTTGGAGACATATGGCTGGAAAATGAAACTACCCTGGAGTTTGGCCACATCATTATTTTGTGTCGCATGGTACCAGATGGGCAGTTGGTGAACGGCGCTGGGATGTGAACGGACAGTTTAACAATGTGAATTTTTTCCCCCCGTAGAGCTAAGACAGACTTCATTTCCCTCTTGTCTTTCGGTCTCTAGTACTTGGAATTTCCCCCTCTCTGCAATATCAATTAACTCAACTTTGCAGTGGGGTAGCCAAAAAGGAAGAGGATGAAGAGGGCTCTATAATCCTAATAAGTGGCGAAGGAGTCACTGCGCCCCGGGAACCGCGGCGGCGACCCGCCCATCCTGCGCGGATTTCAGGGCTGATACCGCGCGGGCGGTTATGGAGCGGACCGTGAGCTTGATCCGCCGAGGATAGAGACCTGGGCTCGGTAGGGGCGTGCAGATCTTCAGGCGGACTTGGAGGCCCCTGTTGCCTCTCATCCGTAGCGTTTTATAACCATTTTCATCGTTCTTCAAAAGTCATGGACGACGGCCCGCTGCCCGACCTCCGAGACATCGAGCTGAAGCTAGGGCGCAAAGTGCCCGAGAGCCTAGTGCGCTCGCTCCGTGGGGAGGAGCCGGTGCCCCAGGAAAGGGACAGAGACCCCGCCGGGGGGAGCAGCGGCGGCGGCGGCGGTGGCGGAGGCTGCAGTAGCAGCAGCAGCAGCTGCAGTTTCCCTCTCTCCCTGTCATCCTCCTCTTCGTCCTCCCCGACCTCTGGCTCCCCACCACCTAGCCATTCCAGTAGCGCCCTGGAGAGGCTGGAAACCAAGCTTCACCTCCTCAGGCAAGAGATGGTGAGTGTGGTTCTCCAGCTGTGGGAGTGGGAGCCCGCGCAGACGCACTGGGGGGAGATCGGAAGATGCGGGCGGGGGCAGAGAGGGCGGCCGGGGCGGCCGAGCCGAGCCACGGGTGCGTGGGAAACACGGGGAGGGGAGCGCGCGGCGGGTGCGCATCTGGAGGCAGCAGCCGGGAAGCTTGTTTACCCGAGACTTTGCTCGGTCACGGTTTGCTAAGACGGCAGAGCCTGCCCTTGCTCTGTGTACTTTCTGACGCCCGCCCACTCCCTGCTCCCGGCTCTGACCATTGAGATGCCAGTCCGCAGCCTCCCAGGCACAAGCCCGCCGAGGGGGTCTGCAGTTACTGCACGCATCTGGGGCCTGCTGTGCGCCGTTCACACTTTCAGTTCAAAAGGTGGCTCGGTCCGCTGCACTTACTGCAAAAATACTTCCTGGTTTGCCGAAAGGTGGCGCGGCGGGGTCCCTGCAGCCCTTCTTCCTGGCTCACTCCTCTTCCACCACTACCGCCCCGCCCCTTGGTGCAGCAGCCGAGCAGTTCCTAGGCCACTGTTGAGCTGATTCTCCACTGCTGGTTCTGAAAACAATGGCCCACTCGTCCTTGATGTCCTTATGAATAGCTTGTCTCATGGTTGATCCAAAAGAGCAGGTGATCCCCAGGCCCAGGGATTTGCTAATGACCACTTCCTACCCTCCCCCGTCAGTCCTCAATCTGCAATTGTTTTCCATGCTGTTTGCAAATGTTAGCCTAAGAAGAGGACAATGGGACTAGGAAGGGTCCGAGAATACTTGTTATTCCGGATGTACTTAGAGGGAGACACTTATTTACTTACCATGAACTCAGGCAAGTCACTTAACCTCTGTGGACCTTGGTTTATTCGCACAATGAACTGCTTGGAGGAAATGATTCCTTCCTTAATCCTTTTAAGAAGATGACCACAAAACAACAGCATTTTCCACCAGCTTGGAAAGGAGGAAAGTTACATGTGGGGCCTCAGCCACTTCTACATAAATGACCCTATCTACTGGGGCTTTGCGTGAAAAAGAAGTAACCGGTGGTGTTACTTTAGCTCCACTCTTTTTGCAGTTGGAACACTGGGAGGGAATAAATTCCAAGCATAAAGTAATCTTGGCAAATATACTAGTGCAAAAAGCCATTCTTCAGAGATCATGTCCTATGCTCAGAATTTTTACCACACTATCAACACAAGGGCTCTAAAAACCTCTCTCAAGATCTTTTAAGCTGGTCTGCTTAAGAACTTTAGTTTTTATGTCTCAAGAACCCATTTTCTTCCCAGTTTGAATGCAAATATATAGAGACAGACATATATAGGTCTATGTATGTGTGTGTATGTATATGTGTGTGTATTCATACACCATGTGTAATGCAAATGATTTTATTACTCTATTCATGTTTCACTAAATATACACACACACCACAGGTTATACATGTTAGTTATTCAACAAGTATTGACTAAGCGTTGACTATACCTGGTAATTAACTGGGTGCTCAAAATACAAAACAAAAAGTTCGAGGAGCCTATTTAGGGCTCTCAACTCTCTTGCACTCATTTGCCATTTATTATTTGTAGTATATCAAGCCAAGTGTGCTGAAGAATTTTGTAGGGTAAAAAAAATCTGGTTATTTTCAACAAAAGACATTTTCTAGCCTTGTCTATTTTTCTTAATGAAAATGTCACAGAGTTAATAAAAATCTGTTTCCCCAAGCCAGATCTTGTTATGTATAATGATTATGGTATATAAATATATACATTTTAAAAAAGCAAGCAGAAACAACAACAACAGGAGGGGCAGATTATTAAACTGACTATTCATTATATTTTCTATGTGAAGCATAGTTATCTATGAACCTAGGAGAATTTATGCCAGAACAGATGTTTTGTGTTCAACTCCGTACTCTAATAAAGGTCTCCTTTATTGAGCAAACGATAACATTGGCTATGGGAGTTTAGAGGGAAGGGATCGAAAACAGGTATATTCCCCTGCCAATGAGACAGTTTTCCCCCATTTTACATAACTCTTACGGGTACTAAAAACCCCAGCTTCAGCATAATTGCAAAGCAACAGATTTGTTTTTATGCAGACTTGGCAGTTTAGTTATAAACATGGAACAGATGCAGTTGTGCAGTTCTTCGTGTCTCCTGGCATCCCCATGTCGAGAAGTTGGGCGATGCCCCTGTGAGTTTTATGTTCTTTTCTGCTCTCTTCTACGAGCATTGAGTCAGCCTCCTTGATCTTATGCTTGACCACACATTTCATGCTCATTACTTTGAGCGGTTCACAGATTTTTCTTCTGGATGGTCTGGAGTTATCAGGCTTCGTTCGGTCCTGCCCTCAGAACTCCTTCCTAAGAAACACCTTAGCCATGTACAGGATTTTCTAGAGACTTCCAGGAATTAAGCCTTCCTTCTTTGCCTATGAGGATGGATGTACTTACCACTGACACAAGGCACCATAGACTTGCAGGGACGGAGTCTCAACACTTAAACTTCTTTACACCTGATCTTCTCATTGTCTCTCTCATCTCCTTTTATGGTTTTATGAATCATTTCCTTAACTCTTATCTGTAAATATTACAATCAATGCTCTTGAAGTCTGTAAGATGCAGGTGGAAAGGAAGCAAGATGAAAGAGATTGAAGTTGGGGGTGGGCGGGGGACTGTTTCTGTGGCCAGACTTCTTCACCTTGAAACCCTTATTAATAACATAAATAGCACGATACATAATAAAGGGTGTGGGAAGGAAAATATTGGAAAAGAAAATTTGCAGGCATATGTTTGATACAGTAGGCCAACTCAAAGTAACCATTCAGGATGTTCTGGAGAGGAAGCACATTTTCCCAATGTGTAAAATATTTGTTATTTTTAATTTAAAGATAAGGAAATTTGACAATAAGCAAATGCAGGGATACACATAGGAAGTTTACAATGAAATCAGAAATAGATGTCAGACTTCTGGTACAAAGTCTGCCCAATTATATTTGTTCACTGCTTTTCAATTCACAGTGTTTTACTATCTGTCATATTATTTGAGCATAAGGTCATACTGGGAAAGAAGTATTTTCATCCACATTTTGCGAGTGAGATCATTGTGGCTTAGAGATGGTTGAGAAATCAGGCCAAGGTCACATAGCTAATTAGTCAACAGAATCACAATTTGAACTCATATCATCTGACTCCATGTACTGTGCTTTTCCCCCATTCTCGTCTGCATCCCAATAATTTCTCTTCAAAATACAGAATAGTTTTTATAAATCTGTGGTAAGTCAGCAATCCCTAGAGTACTAAGGAACCAACAAAAAGAAGCCATCAGGATGCATGTCAAGGGTTGTTTCAGATATGGGTTCATTCAATAATCAGCAAATATTTATTGAGTGCCAACAATGTACCAGGCCAGCCTGGAGACCTTGGGAATATAGTACAAAATGGCTACTTTAAAAAGTCAGTCTTCGGAAGAGGTCCTGTCCTATGTTTGGACTTTTCATTCCACTGTCTATGCAGACTCTTTTTGCAAAATTTTCTTAAGAATAAGACTTTAAGCATTACTTATCAAATACCGCTCTAAGTTTTAGAATGCCTCGTAACATCTGAAATATTTTTCCAGTAAATGGAAATAATCTCTGTCAGAGTCAATGTTTACCACTTAGTAATACATTTTATACTGCACTTTTCTTTTACAAGATGTTCAAAGGATTTTAGTGCTATCTCAATAATGTCCATATCATACCTCTAGTTTAAGAGTGAAAATTATTTTCATCGATTTACTCTGGAAAAAAATTGAAATGCATAAGATTATAAAGGCAATCACTAAAGAATCAGAGCCTGGAATTAGAAGGGATCTAATGGACCCTCCCAAGTTTGCCTTCCTAGATAATTACTGTTCAGTCATCAAAGTATAGTTTGAAATGAAGTATATACTACCTATTGATGCCGTATTCCAGATTTTAGTCAATTCTGTGTCACGCTGGAATGGTTAATGCAGTGCCGTTATGAATAACTAATTTGAAGATATTGTGTCCTGATCCCATATTTTTAGCAACTACATATTTGCACAGCAGCTGTGTAATAGTGAGAGATAAACAATTTCAAGCTAGTTACTTGTCTTACTATTAAAGCATTCAAATACCCCACCTGATTCCTCAACTCTTGCTTTAATAAAGTTTTCTAGGCAATACATAGGGCTAGACACAAACACACATAAATGATACCAGAAGAACATGAATCAAAATGTCAAAATTTTTGAGGATACAATTGTACTTGGTTTTTATCAATATTTTTTCTTATTGATCTTTTCCATGTACCCCTACCCCCATATTAAATGGCTTGCCTATTTTGTAATAAAAAAAATTATTTTATATTTCCTCAAAAAGAGATCATAATTTCATTACATTAACTTCACAACTGCTTTGGAAATGATTCAGAGTAGGCTAGGAGCTTTCTATCATTTGTTCCATAATACTTTCAATAGTATTTTTACTATTTTATCATTTAGTTTTTTTTTTTTAATTGAACAAAACTTTAAGGAAAACCCTTAGGTATATAATTGAGAAGCCGTAAAGTGGAAGGCGTCTTCCTTGATGAGTTCACAAGATAGCTGAAAAGATAAAATGGGGATATAATTTTGCCAGACAAAGATTGCAAACCAGCACATCAGCACATACACGATGCCATAGTGGAAATCAGACATAAGTGTTGAGATTAAAAGATAAAGCTGAGGAGATTTGTCATGGCAAATGTGCCTTGTACAAGGAATTAAAAGTGCTGATAGCTATGCAAATTAAGGGCCTAACATTAGTGATAAAGACATCAAGGAGATGAGAAAATGTGATTCTTAAACAGTGGCTGCTTCTGTCATTTTGCACATGGAATGTTATTATACTTACTCAATCTAATAAATCTTGTTGATACATGTTTCCTTACATAGTGGCTAAAAATTGACAGCAATGCAGACAAAGGTAGTAATTTTACTTTGCTTGAAACACATAGATAGAATTCAGAAGATTTATACATAACTTGAAAACAGTGACATAGCCAAAAACTGATGAGCCTTGCCCTGTCCCTAGGAATGTACATTGAATGGAAAGAATTACCTTCCATTCCATTCAAGTTATACAACCATACTGCTCTGATCTTGAGAGAACACGAATTTTATGAGAATTTTTTAACTTTTCATAAAAGATGACGTTTACTTCCTTGGTAGCATAAAAACATACAGTTTACTTTCCATTTTATAGCAATGAGCCATAATTAAAACACTTTCTCACATATTAAGACTTTTGTTTTTGAAGATACTACTTCTGAAACTGGGATTCATGGCTGGAGTCTCTGGGGTCCCTGAGAATTTGTTACTTTTTTCTTTTTTTTTTTTTTTTTGGTTTTTCTTTGAAGAGCATTCCTTTTTGGTTGTCTTTAAAGCTTGTTCGTTCACTACTCAAGTGGTAGACATCTGGTTTGGGGGAAGTAGGCTTTGGAATCAGACAAGCTGGGATTCCAGTCAAACCTAGAGCAAGTCAGGGTACAAAGAAACCACAGGGCCCACCAGGTTGCCAAGGCTCCGAACCCTACGCTTACAGAGACTTTTAGTCCATCCTCCCTGGTGGGAGGGCCTGTCCAGCTCTCAGCGACCTTCCTACTAGTCTTGGCTCTTTCACTCACTGGCACATGGCATCGAGCAAGTTATATAACACTCTAGGACTTGGCTTTCTGTTAACACAGTGATAAAAGCATCTCTAGTAAGGCATCATAAGAATCCAATGAAATAATACAAGAACATCAACTATTATCAATGCAGTCAAAAGCAGTAAGGATGATGACAGTAATATGTATTATGTCAATTACATGGCTGTTCTGTTGATCTTACACAAGCAGTCCTAGATGAGACTAACGAACGCGCAGGCATCTCCTCTACCAGACTGACTCTCATAGCACTTCCCGTGTCATCAGATCTTCTGCAGAGACTACCTTTCCATGCAAATGCAAAAAAGAAACATGTGCAGCCTTTCCCCAGCTTCAGTACAAGCAGAGTATAGTAGCACAGATTAAGGAATTGTAGAACCTAATCTCTGGTAGTTAAGGAAGTCTGAGGAATTGAGACTGGTATTTGGTTACTTATAGTGAGACTTTTCTATGTACAAGGCACTGTGTTAGTTTAAGGACTTATATGTAGTATCCCATTGAAACCTTATAATAATCTTAACTAAACATATATTTCACAACAATTTTTATAGATAAAGCACTGAGGTTTACTGTTAATGCTCAAGACTACTGAGAGAGTAAAGGAATGAGCTAGGTTGAGGTCACAATCTGACCTTTAAACCATGACTGCTACTACATTTCATCCTTTAGACTCTAAAGTTTAGAGAACACTGCTGCTCATGTTGACACCCAGGAGAAAAATGTACATATCTGATCTTCTTCCAGAATTTAAAAACATTAAATATGGTAAACTATGTGGTTATTTACCAGAAGCCCTTCAAGGAGGAACAAGAACTAAAGATATCTGTCTTAGGAACATGCAACATTTGGATGAATATATTCAAAAGTCACTTGGTTTCCAGCAGTTGTACCCTTTCTTTTTGTCTCCATCACCCACATCTTCATAAATACTTCTTCCCACTCCACAAGAGCTGCTGGTGAAGAATTCCCTGACCTGACCAGTTCAAGGCTCCCAGCTCAGTAGTGGAGCTCAGCGGTGTTCAGGACTTGGAGCTTAAAAAGCTTGCTATTGGTAGCATTTTAGTTCCCTGAGACATTCTGTTCAGAATAAAGCTTGGATCTTAGATAACTCACTAGAAAGTAGTAGAAACTGGGAATCCTGACCCCTGCCAGGACTTCCCAGCTGCGTGCTTGAAACACCTTGATCCAAATTGTGCTCGGTGTAAACTATCCGTAGAATTCATAAGGAAAAGATTATATTTTCAAACATATTTCAAAAGTCTCAGTCTTAGACTTTAAAATAAAACCCGAATTCTTAGACTTTAAAATAAAACCCGAATAACTCTCCTTTTTAAGAAGGGGATAAACATTGTGCTGGATGTTTATATATAGCTATCATGTTCTTTTTTTTTTTTTTTTACTATGTTCATTTTACAGATAAGGAAACTATGGCTTACAGGGGTTAAATTATTTGACTAGGTCACCGTAAGTGGTTTCCCAGCCATTCATTCAAACAAGAACCACTGGCAATCTGCTGGATCCAAATTACTCCCAAACCGTACTATATCTCAGCACCATGAAGTGTGCCTATTTATTGTGAATGAATATTTCTACAGTGATTTCATCCCACAACTACCAGTGGACCTTTTGGTATTCTTTTAAAAATGTTATTGTTTCCTTTTTAAAATTAAATATATGCTCTCATTATAAAACTTCCAGAAATATCATATAAAGAGAAACAAAAGTCCCTTTTTACCTACTCCCAATACATCTTCCCCATATTACTCTTTACCCCAAAAGAAACCACTGCTGACAGTTTGGTGTGAATCCTCTCAGGTCTTTTTCTACGTCTTTGCCTGCATATATAGGCACATATACATTTACATAATTTTAAAATGTCTGGATTTCATTTTTCTTATTTTACATAATAATATTTTATTATGTCACCTGACATTTATTGGATGATTACAATATGTCAGTTGGCACTGTAAACAGTTTTCATGTATTATGTCATTTCATTCTCACTCCTCACCCACTTGTGGGGTAAGCACTGTGGGTTGTTAGGTAATATAAACAGATTCCTGATAGAGTTTAAGAAATGTTTAGTTAATATTTATTTATTCTGTCAATTGTCTTATATGAACCTCAGCTAGTTACTAATTAAAATGAAAAGGTCATTACTTTGCTTTTTATAATAAATGATTATCCAAATATTCAATAGTTCTTTTAGAATCAAATTCCATCCATAGAAATCTGACTCAATCAGAACACTTCATTCCTCTACTGAAGAAATAACCTTCAAATAAGTCTTCAAATTGGAATGTACTTCTCCTCCATCACATACCATTCTAACATAACCTTCTTGTTGAGTTTTTTTTTTTTTCTTTTTTGATAATAATAATATTAGTAAAACCTCTAAAAGTTGGATCAGAATGCTAACATGGCACAAGATGTCCCATACCACATGGGGAAGGCAGAATGGCCACCAAGAAACTATGGCTCAAAACCATCTTAGGTTTGTTCAGACTTTGGAAGGCTCATGATGACAGAACAGATTCTGCTCCTAGAGATCTGGCATAATCAGAACACTGGATTCTTTAGTTGAAGATATAATTAATATCCTTCAAATCGACTCATAACAAAGTGATGTATAAAACTGGAACTAGGGACTTCCCTGGTGGCACAGTGGTTAAGAATCTGCCTGCCAGTGCAGGGGACACGGGTTTGATCCCTGGTCTGGGAAGATCCCACATGCCACGGAGCAACTAAGCCCGTGAGCCACAACTACTGAGCCTGCGCTCTACAGCCCTCGAGCCAGAACTACTGAGCCCAAGTGCCGCAACTACTGAAGCCCGCGTGCCTAGGGCCCGTGCTCCGCAACAGGAGAAGCCACCGCAAAGAGAAGCCCGCGCACTGCAGCAAAGAGTAGCCCCTGCTCGCTGCAACTAGAGAAAGCCCGCATGCAGCAATGAAGACCCAACACGGCCAAAATAAATAAATTTATTTAAAAAAAACAAAAAACTGGAACTGTAATATATTACTAATTTGCCCTCTCCCTGAAGGCCCATTTTATGGACAGTTGGAAGATTGGCAAAGCAAAGGATCAGCACAATAGTGAGATAGGAATTTGGTGGTGTCCTGGCACTACAGGACCCAGCGCTGCATTTGGCATCTCCAGGACAGCCATTACCCTTAACTGTCTTGGTTGGGTCTGCCAGCATGTCCACTGCTGTTCAGCCTGTATTCTAACTGACACATCTTATTCTTCAAAATGTTAATCCCATCAATCAGGAGTTGGTCATATTGGACGTCCTTAGGGTGAGTTTTCAATCTTGATCTCTGATGTCTTATTATTGACTTCAGATTTTCGGAGGATAATCAATTCCCCTCATTTCTAAGTGCTGGGGGGCACATCGCATTGCCATGCATGCCCCCTCCACGATCAGCATCACATTGCCATGTATGCCCCCTCCACGATCAGCATCGCATTGCCATGCATGCCCCCTCCACGATCAGCATCACATTGCCATGTATGCCCCCTCCACGATCAGCATCACATTGCCATGCATGCCCCCTCCACGATCAGCATCACATTGCCATGTACGCCCCCTCCACGATCAGCATCACATTGCCATGCATGCCCCCTCCACGATCAGCATCGCATTGCCATGTATGCCCCCTCCACGATCAGCATCACATTGCCATGTATGCCCCCTCCACGATCAGCATCACATTGCCATGCATGCCCCCTCCACGATCAGCATCACATTGCCATGTATGCCCCCTCCACGATCAGCATCACATTGCCATGTATGCCCCCTCCACGATCAGCATCACATTGCCATGCATGCCCCCTCCACGATCAGCATCACATTGCCATGTATGCCCCCTCCACGATCAGCATCACATTGCCATGTATGCCCCCTCCACGATCAGCATCACATTGCCATGTATGCCCCCTCCACGATCAGCATCACATTGCCATGTATGCCCCCTCCACGATCAGCATCACATTGCCATGTATGCCCCCTCCACGATCAGCATCACATTGCCATGCATGCCCCCTCCACGATCAGCATCACATTGCCATGTATGCCCCCTCCACGATCAGCATCACATTGCCATGTATGCCCCCTCCACGATCAGCATCACATTGCCATGTATGCCCCCTCCACGATCAGCATCACATTGCCATGTATGCCCCCTCCACGATCAGCATCACATTGCCATGTATGCCCCCTCCACGATCAGCATCACATTGCCATGTATGCCCCCTCCACGATCAGCATCGCATTGCCATGTATGCCCCCTCCACGATCAGCATCGCATTGCCATGTATGCCCCCTCCACGATCAGCATCGCATTGCCATGTATGCCCCCTCCACGATCAGCATCGCATTGCCATGTATGCCCCCTCCACGATCAGCATCGCATTGCCATGTATGCCCCCTCCACGATCAGCATCACATTGCCATGTATGCCCCCTCTACGATCAGCATCACATTGCCATGTATGCCCCCTCCACTATCAGCATCACATTGCTCTTGTAGAATAATCTTTAATTTTTAAAAAACATTCTGGATAAAATGGCTTATTTTTACGTAAAAAATGATCAGATTATCCATTTGTAATTAAAATTACGGAATGTTCTTTTTTTCTCTGTATTTTAAATCAGGATGCCTGAAGTGAGCATGTGAGATGTAAGTCTTCGACTTTCCATATATTTGGGAGCAGAACAAAATTGTTGCTATATTAGTACCCACCTCAGGAAACACATAGAAAGGTTTTAACGCCAGCACCCCAAACAGTGAGATATATGTCACAACTCAGGGATTGATAGCCCAGGATATGATTATAATAGTTTCTCTGATTTTTTATTTATTTATTTATGTATTGCAAAAGACATTTAACTAAATTCACGTTGATTTTGTTGTTTTGGTGCCGACCAAACAAAGCTTGAGACCAAAATTGAGAAGGAAAGTCCTTCCTCATGGTGATAAAGTCCAACTTTCACGGCTGCTCAATTCACAGAACTACCTGTAGTTCTTTTGCTGAGAATTTAATCATAAAGAGCTACTACTAGCTCTTCATTGGTGTGATGTTAATTTTGTTTCCAGGTTTTCCCTTAATTTCATAAAATGTTTAAATTATTATAATTGAAGTGATACATGCTGTTATTAAAACATGCAAATAGTACAAAAGGATCTAAAATGGAAAATGAAGGTTCCCCACATCCCCTTTCCCAATTTCCAATCCCTAGAGACAACTACTATGAATAATATTCTATGTATCCTCCTAGAAATTTTCTGAATATAGGTAAGTATACCTATAGTTTCTTATATACCTTTAGCTATAATTATAGACATATATTTGGGGAGGCATGTGTGTGTGTATAATTTTAAAATTGAGACTCTCAGGAACTCATGTTGCAGCTAGTTTTCTAGATTCAGTAAATACTCTGGTATTGAATATATATCTATAGCTTCCAAACACAACTTACAGTGCTCCCACTTTGGATGGATTACTGGCAAAGGACAGCAGTTAGAGTCTATTTGTATAAAAACATACTGCAGTTGGTGAGGCAAAAAGACAGAGTCAATAATCTCTAGAAATAGAAAGGACCATTGTAGAACCCTAGGGTGGGAAAGAACTTTAGAGGTTCCTTGGTGCTTTTAGACCAATTCCCCACTGTCATCCTCACCCACTGATCATCCATCCTTTGATGAATTTCTTCAGTGATGGGGACTTCACTGGCTCCCAAGGCAGACCATGTCATTTTCAGACACTTCTATTCATTATACTTGTTAACTGGCAATTCCAGTTGTTCATCAAAAAGACAAAACTATAACGACTCAACAAGAGGTAAAAAAAAATGCTCCAGCCTGTTGCCTACAAGCCGTGAGTCTATAACTTAAGATGGATGCTCTATCAGGTGTAAAATACAATGAAAGCTCAGTGAGTTTCTCCTAGTTTGATATGTACATGACTAAAATAAAAGCCTTTCTTGCCAAATGAAAAAAAGAACAGCAATGCCATGTATTGGCAAGGATGGGGAGAAGTGGGCATTCTCCTGCACTGCTGCCGGAAGTGTATATTCAAAGCACCGTTTTTAGTGGTAAACCTGACACTGTATTTAAAAGAGGGGGGCCTTCCCTGGCGGTCCAGTGGTTAAGACTCCGCGCTTCCACTGTAGGGGGATGGGGTTCGATCCCTGGTCAGGGAACTAGGATCCTGCATGCCACAGCTCGGCCAAAAATAAATAAATAAAAATAAAAAAGGGGGAAAAAAGATACTCAACACAGCAATTCTGGTATCAGTAATACTTAAGATAAATATAAAAATTTACCCTAAGAAAATAATAATGAATTTGTACAAAATATAGTTTGTGTGCACCTTTGGTATTATGTATGATTGAAAAAAAATGGAATAATCTAAATGACCAATAATGGTAGGTAGGCTATTTATCTGCATATGATAGAAATTTGTGTAGCTATTAAAATTATATTGTAAGATTATTTATGGAAGAGAGAAAATGGTTATAGATATTTACATGCTTAGAACAAAAGGCTGGAATCAAATACTACTGTTAACATTATAGGGTATCATTGGATGGTGGGGTTATGAATGACATTTTAAATTTTTTCTGTTGTGCTCTGTTGTTCTATTTACTTTACCTGCACTAAGTATACATTGTATTTTGATAAGAAAAAGTATAAATAGGCAGAATTTTAGAAAATAAAATAGTATGGGCTTTAGAATAGGTAAAGGTGAATTCAAGGAATCACAGCCCTGCCTTTTACCAGCTATGTGTCTTTAAGCACATAATGAGTTTAATATACATAAAGTAGCTGGGAGTCTGCCTACTAAACAGTAAATACTCATTAAGCATTAGTTTTTTTGTCTTTCTCATTTGATTAATGGCTTAACTATTTCATAATTATAGGAAAAGATGAGATTAGAAGTTGTCCTATTATCTTTCTCTTCTGTCCTTTTATTGTATTTCATAGAAGAAGGGGGAGGGGCATGGCTACATGTAAAATAACTTCTTGTCCTGGACAAACCACATCTGGGTTGATAAATTTGGCATTGAGCATCCCAGCACAGAAGCAACACCAGGAATGATTAGTGCCCAAGTAAGAAATGACCACTTCAACTCTGGTGAGTCCTTTCTGTTGAATAAGGTGAATTAAAAACCAGCTGACCCCTCAGGATCTTAGAGTGGCTGATGCTAATCATGGGCAAGACCACCACAAGAAGGTAATGGAGTGGACGTCTACTCTCAGAAACATTTACCAAGCATTCCACTGTCTCCTCCTATGAGCCTTATGCCTCCTGCCAGACACAGATGGGTAGAAAATATTAAGACTCTGATAGATGTTCACATAGGTTTTAAGAGAGAAAAGTAGTCACTGCTCAGAATACAGAAAAGGATAAGAAATAACTGATTACAGACAAAGCCCTTTTTTGGATTTCATGGGTAAGAATCTGAAACCATACTCCAGCCTTCTACCATCTTACAAGGCGATGATAACACAGTAGTGCAAAAAATAATACACAGAGCCACCAATTTAATCACTTAGATCAGTGATTTTATACTCACACTATAAAACTTAATGATTTAATGGTATTTTAGATATCGTTCATTGACACAATCTTTCTGCAGTAAAAGCACATGATTATTTAAGATATATTTATAAGTCTCTGGGGCTATAGATTTCCGCAAGGTGAAAGTCTGACAAAATCCTATGTACATGACTTCATTTGTCACTTTAGTATTGGGCCAAATTTTCAGCTGTATATTTCAACTTGGTTAATAAAACTGCTGTCTTTTTCTCCCTCCCTATAATCACCCTGAGGGCAGAAGCTATGATTAATCAATGCTGTGTTTCTCTAACACCCAATCATTTAGGGACTCAGCATTTGTTGAATGTGTAAATTAAAGTACACCTTAGTCCTGGTTCTAATTTTTGGGTTTGGAATGCATTAGCAATATTGCTTTTTTGGACAGGAACATAGAACCCCAATCCCTTCTCTGCTTCCCACCGGCCACTTCCAGTCACCTGGAATTTGGGTTCTTGGTTAAGAAAGACTAAAACAATTTTCTTCCTATTACCTGTTATTGTGACATTTGACTTAGAAAGAGAGAGGGAGAGAAGAAGAAGAAGCGGGGGGCGGGGGGTGGGGGAGGAAGTGAGGAAGGGAGGAAGGAAAAGAGAAGAGAAGAGAAAGGAACCTTTCTTCCGCTGTGAAGTGATACAGCAGAATTTCTTCTTGGTTGCAGGACCTACTCTATCCTCAGATATGGTCAGTTTCAGAAACCATTGCTGTCAGGGGTACTGGCAACACATAGAAATGGAAGAGTTGTTTTGCTTCTCTTTTAGGTGCACAAAGAAAATGCACATTTTATTGATAGTTTTTGCCATCCTCTTTTCCTACTCAGGAATGAGGTTTTGAAGTTCCAAAGTGAAAAGAAAGAACTTACAAGAAAAAGAGACATCATTTATAATTGTGTACGTATTGATATATGGTACAGTCTATGTGGTTTGGGTTGAAAATAAATAATAGTCTATTTTGGCAGCCTACGTTAGTACCCAGATAGCATTGATTGTTTGGGCATTACTTCTCCGACTATCCTTAGCACATCCTCAGTATAGACTTGGGAACTTAGGACTACAATGTCACTTGGGCACATTGTATCTGACGTGTTTGAGACAGTTAGCAAACTTGCAGTGAACCTCATCAGTGATGACCAGATGGATAAGTTAGATTGACAGAATGAGAAAAGCTAGGTTTCTTGAGTATTCATGATAAGATTCTAGAACTGGAGACAGTTTCAAGGAATCAACCTATTTTTCTGTTTTTAATTAGTAACTAGATTTGAAAGATGAAAAATGGCTATCAAATATTCTAGTATTGCTACTAAAGCAGCAACTGCATGGGTTTCCTTCTGAATATTTTTGTTCTTACATGAACTTTTACATACTATTCACTTTCCCAAAGGCATTGGTTTTACCACCTTGCAAGAAGCTATACTACATGGACTTTTGCTGCTTTTAATCTTCATATTTCTTATTTATATTATCTGCAGGAAAAATTTACAAATATGTGGAGAAATATTTTTTAAAACGTTTTTTAATATTTAAATATTAAGTATTTAAATATTTAAATACTTTTAAAAAATATTTTTAAAAATTATTTTAAAATAATTTTGGACTTTACTTAAAAGCTACAAAAACAGTACCAAACATCACTATATACCCCACCCAGACTCTCCCACGTTACCTTTACCTTCTCATTCTCTCCCCTCCCCCTCCTCTCTCTCTCTCTCTTTCTTCCCCCCAAACACACACACGTTTCCTTAAACATTCTTCAACTTAAAAGTTGCAGACATGATATTACTTTACCTCTAGATATAATACTTCAGTGAGCATTTCTCAAAAACAAGAACAATTACAAATGTTGTCCTTCCTCTCTCCTATATACAGTACAGTCATAATTAATGACTCACATCATTTTTTCCTGCTGAGTTTAGACCTGTCCTAAGAATCTTTTTCAACAGAGCACAACAGGTGGCCACCTCGCATCAATCAGAAGCCTACCTCAGGCCAGCATTCAGTTAAATAATACAAGTGGGCCTACCTGAAGCATAGTAGGGGCAATTAGAAGAACATGCCCTCAATTTCCCACCTTCCTATTGACTTAATGTCAGAAATCCTGTTCTCACAAAATCATCTCTTGAGCCAGAGCTTGTGATCCATAGAAAAAATGAAAGAGTAACTGGAAGATTTTGGACCGTGGGTGGTATTCAGTAAATGCACTTTGAACGTTGGCTACACTAACAACACTATCACCTTCTACCATTTAAGCTGTATGGGGGCAAGGATGCTGGGAGCCAGTTTTGTTAAGTGAGGAAGAAGAGAGAAGAGGACACAGGAAAAGGAAATATCTTTTAGCATTTTTGTCTAAGAAAAGATTTCTCCTAGGAGTCATTATTTTGCACTGTACACAATAGTTTACAAAGCATTTTCTCATATGCTACCTTCTTTCCTCAGTCCTGGGGTTATGAGGTTACAACAATTAGACAATGAATATAACATTTGCAGCATATGCTGTTATACCATGTTTACAGCATGTATTTGCTAGAATATAGTATTTGCCCAGTAAATGTGACCAATAATAATAGGCTTCCGCCTGATATTATACTTGCTTGGCCAAGGAAGTAATAAATCAAGCTATGCTATGACTGTCACTATGTGCTACATTAAATTTAGTACTTAAAATTCAGACAAACTCCTTTTGGGGATTATATTGAATAGTAAAATCCATTTGTTGAATTAACTCTTGAAAATTATCCACTTGTTTTTCCTTTAATCTGGCTATGTTCAGAGTTTGCCAGGAACTATGGCCCTGACAAGCCTGATGAAATGAAACAGAATTTTAACTTTTATATTGTATTTCTTAATTTTGAGTTTATTAGTTCAATTTCTAAATTTGTTTTGTGTTTGCTTTATAAAGTAATACTTGTTCCAATTATTCCTTATTTGAAAGTTTTTAAAAGTTAGTTCGGGAACGCCAGAATAAATATGCGAGAAGAAAGTCAGGATAACGAAGAGATGAGATTTAGGGTCTTCTCTCTATGTGTGTTTCTGTCAGTGGGGAAAAATGAACTAGAATATGACAAGGATTATTTTGGTAGACACTGGACTCATGATGATGAGCCCACATGTTTTTTATGGGCACCAAAGTTACATAAGGACTTAGAAATGGATCTTGAAATTTCCCCCACTCAGTCCAGTTCCCCTCCCTTCAACCACCATCCTTCAGTAGCCTGGGAAATTATACAAATATCTGCCATGTCTACCAACATGCATCCTACTTCAAGATAATCTGGTACCATAGGGAAATGCAACCTGGATTCTCCTTATCAGTATACTTAATGTAAAATGAAACTATTTTCTTAGATGTCCATATTGGTATGATTTCTTTGGGTTACCATTTGAGTTGATTTTTATCAGCATAGTAATGTCCATGACCTTGATCTGTACTTTGGAGTGGAGTTTGATGAACATCCTGTGTGTCCTGCTAAGCATTTTTTGCGCTTGTTCATGTTACTCACTGGCAGTCATTTTTAATTGCCCTCCTTTCCAACCATGTTACGATTTACATTTATAAGTGGGATTAAGAGAGACCAATTTCATAGAAGATGGGAAACTTGTTCAGTGAAGCAACTGACTACTTCTACACTGTTGCAGTTGAAGTCTCATATGGATTCATACATGATAAGATCAGGAATTTTGAGATCTTAATGGTTGTCATGTATTATAGTAACGTGTACTATAACTTTAAAGGGAAGTTAAGAAGACACTGAAAACATTTCTTTACACAGTATTCCTCCCAGGCACAAACAAAGCAATCTTTTTAGTGAACCATAACTTTACTTGGCACTAGATGTGGAAAATCAACATGATTTGAAGGGCAGTGCCAGCGCAAAGTGGAATTCCCCAAACATTTTGATTTAATTAATAAATGAAATGTGTTCAGAATACTGTCCTTAGCAGTCAATAAATAAAAAAACAAGGCTAAAGTCACAGATGCATACTACTTTTTGTGTTGGAGACTTTTAAATAATCACAGCACAACCATACTATCTTATTGGCATTAACAAGCAAGTGGGTTAAAATGATTATTGTTAGAGTCTGTAATACTTTTATTTAAAACCACTAACCATTAATTAAGTCTCCTAGGAGCACTATCAAATGATCACATTGCTGAGCTGGACGTGGAGATACGGAGACAGAGTGATTTACAGTAGATTAAGACAAGCCCAGATTTCCCACTTTCCAAACTGATTGTTCAGGATGCGGTGGAACAGCCAATACAAATAGAGGAGATGCATTTCTATTTACACTTTAATTCCAAAAGTCCAGACATCATTACTGGGACTGCTCAGTAATTTCCTAACATTAAGTGTTGTGTTATTTGTGTTTGCTTTCAGTCTTAAGACAAACTGATTCTATTTGGATTTCACCCAATATGCTTTAAGGAGAAATGCACTGCTGCTTTTTATTTTTTTACATCTTTGATTTGATTTTGTGTCAATAGGATCAAATAACTTGAAAATTTTATCTACATGAAACCCAGTGCCTTTTGGTAAGCAAAATTTGGTGCTACTCAAAGGCACTAACGCTTCTGAGAACAAATAAAATAAGTTAAGTACATACTAAGAATGTCAAACTGATTCACGCACTTGGAAATGAGTCTAACGAGAATCTATTTTCCATCTCTTGACCTTACACATGAAATTAATTTTGCCCCAGCCAAAAATCTTAGTTGTTCCAATTAAACACTGATGATGCATATCTATAGTAAATATACATATTTCCAAATCCTCACTCCTTGTTGGGCCTTAAAGACAGATGGAAACTCTCAGTTGCACAGCATTTAACTATGTAAATGTCCACCCTGGACACTGTTCCCCATCTCTGCTTATAGAAATGTTTCTATAATAGAAATCAAGTAAATACAACACATTTTAAAGCATCAACTATATCCCACTCTTGTATAAACCCCAGAAGAAATACAAATGAATTTGAAGACATGAATTTCACGGAACTTGCAAATCAATCAGGTAAGTAAGGCATGAGGTTACTACTAAAACAATAGCAATATTTAACTTCCATAGTATTGAAAATTCTGATCTCATACCAAAGGTTCATGATCCATAATAAAATGCAATTTTTATTTGAAACAAATTATATCGTAACCATTTAATACTGTGCCTAGGCGCTTGTCTTTTACATCATAATGTATCACCCCACCTCAGCTCCTGAAATGTGCTATGTATATACTCTTGTCTCTGGACATTTGTACGTGCCATTCCTTTTGCCTGGCTCTTTCTTCCTCTTCCACCCTTATCCCTTACACCTCATCCAGTTAGCTCAGACTTTTTATCCTTCAAGTCATACCATTGATAATATTGTATTTTGTTTTGTTTTTTATGTCCCTCATGAGACTATAAGTTCTCTCGTAGCTAGAACCTTGTTCAATTATTTCATTTCTAGAATTTAGCAGACTGTACGAGCTCAGTATTGGAGGAATAAATGAATAAAGCTCTCTAAAAAGCTATTACAGAGGAGGGTAACAGTAGGTAGAAGTAACAACTTGAGCAAGTTTGGGGTTATAAGCACTGACTGCCTAGGCAACAGTAATGATTGTGAGAGTGATTGAGGGAGATGGGAAGGTTATGTTGGAGCTAATGAAAAGAAGATTGGACTGGTAAAATATTCCCAATGAATAGAAAATACTATTCTAAGAAGTCTGAATACAATTTGATAGGCAATGAGGACCAACAGTAGTTGTTATTTTAGAGAATTTATATAATGAAAGCTGTGTTATATTTTTTTAATACTTATTCTATTTTTTTCTTATAGTTGTCTTCTTGAGAACTAAATGGTTTCCATGTGTTTTATATTATGGGATCCTTAAAGTATGTTGTCCTTTTGAAATACTCATTAACAATAAAGCATGCTGTTTATTACTGAGGAATGAAAGTACGCAACAGAATAAAAAATGACAAAAATATTTTTGGAACAAGGAAAGAGAAAAGATTATATTCATTCAAGATACAAATATGTCAAAATTGTTTGTTTTCTTCCTACTAGATATAATTTCATAAGTACACAGATTTTATGATTATAATATATGTCCTCAATAAATTTAAATTGCCTTTATTAGCATGTTGACGTTTTCTAAACAACAACAAAAAAATAAGTATGTTTTAATCATCCAAATGACATTTACCTATGAACAGCTATTTATACAATTCTCTATGTTTAGGATTGTTTGATTTATTTTGAAATTAAGGGTTTTTCTGATTAAAATGTAATATACTTTCCTGATACATATTTTAGAGAGTACATAAAATATAAGGAAAGGAGGGAGGGACCAAAAAAACATGATTACATTACCCTGAAGCCACTGTTGTAACATTTTTATCTTATTAAAGTATTTTTCTTCTGTAATTTTTCCTTTGCGTTGTTGAAGTTATAATATATACCTTATATCTTACTTTTTTGTAGATCCTGGTTTTTTGCTCAAAATCGTATCATAAACCTTTTCCTATATGATTTTTCTAAACTTAATTTGTATTGCCTGGAAAATATTCAATTTTGTGTGCATTTCTCTAATATTGGATAGTTAACTTGCTTCTTGTATTTTCGTTGATGATGTAACATTTCAGATTATTTCCCTAATAATTCCTAGGCAGGGAGAATAAATGCCATTCCTTTTGCAACATGATTTTCCAACTCTTGATTCCTTTTTCTTTTGTCAGACTGAATATTGAGTAGTTTGTTTTTTTAAAGGGTGCATGAATCCTGTTTTCTTATCCCTTGCAAAGGAGAAAAGAAGCAGGTAAGCACAAGGGCTTCAGAGCCTGATAGGTCTCAGTCTGAATCCCAACTCCATCACTTATTAATTGTGTGAAGCTGACAAGTTACAGATCCTTTTTGAGGTACAGTTTGAAGATATTATCTATCATTTAAAGTTTTGTAAAGATTAGGTGAAATATACATATATATACTCATCATAGTGCTTGGAACTAGTGCCTTATTAAAGACTAGCCATTATTTTGTATGCTATTATTATTGTTGGAATTCTTTGTTGTCACTATGGAAGTTACCTTGAGTTAATTAAAAATTTCTGTGTGGGATTACAAAAACAATAAGACTAAAATCAAAACAGCGAATTCTTTATCAAAACAAAAACCTCCACTACCTTTAAAATGCATTGCAACCAGGATTCCTCCTATTTCTGACATCAGTCACAGGGCTTCACTTACGGTACCTATGCTTATTTCCCAGAATTCAATATACAACCTCCAGCTGCTCTTTATCTGAGCAGTAAATTCTGATCATTGCAAAACCAGCCTAGAAAGATGCTATTACTATTATTGAAGAGTGGCAATGGGAATCACTCTGATCAGTTTATAAAAGCTGCACATACAGACTGTTAGGAGGGAGCAATGTCAAGTTTTAGCTGATTGCAAGAATTACATTTCTGAATCAGGAGATAGACAGTGGGAAAAGAAAACAGGCTTTTTTCTACTTTTAGAGGAACCTAGGCACATCACCAATTATGTTTTAAATTGCATCCACCAGGATTTTAATTAGCAGACAATAATCTCAAACTCTAGTGATATTTGAGTGAAAGTCTGAGCTGTTATTATAGTAGTTTTGTCTTCTATTCTGTATTATAAGATAAGCTTTCAAGTTTTAAATTCAGAAAATTCTTCAAGGATTTTATTTCAGTTGGAATTATATATTTTCTTTAATAGAGAGAGAGCAAATCAACCCAAATAGAGCCTTATTTAGAAAATTCACACCCAAGGAAAAATATAAGATTTGGCATCACCTTTGCCAATTATATGGCAAACACTTATATAAAATCCAGCTATCATTTACCATAACATGTGTGAATATAAATACTTTGGGTTTTTTATCATCTGAGTTGACGAATGGTATTTACGGAGCCAACTCCATAGATGATGGACTATCTCTTAAAACTGAACAGTAGTTTAGATGCAAGCATCCCATCTAGGGGTATCTCTGTATTGTTTTATAGGTATTAAGTCAAAGTTTTTTCATAAGCATCATTCTCATTTCAAATTTATAAAAAACGGCACATATAATTATAAAACTATAAATGCTTCGTAGATGAAATTTTCAGTGTAATGTTAGGATAAGGCATCATCTGAGTAAAAATAGCACAATTTGGTATTATTACGAAGCCGGGTGTCTGGACATGTCCTGATGAATTCATCATGTGCCATCTGTTCCAATATTTCTTGCCACCAGCAACCATTTTCTTTGCCAGTAGCTATTGTAGGTTTCTACCTATATTTGTTTGGCTCTTTCTATTATGGATTTTTCTACATGGTTATGGACAATACTATGACATAAAACATACTGGAAAACTCTAAGTCCTATATGTTAATAGGACATTTTAAAACTATAGGAAAATTAGGACCCAATTAAGACTGCATTGCCTTGATTGTTTTTTTTTTTTCCATCCTTCTCACCTTATGTGATAAGAATTAAGAAAAGTGAACCATCCTATTCCCAGAAGCTCTTTTTAAATGTGGTGACCCATCTGTTGCCATATGCCAGGCATCTGTTTTTATCACCCTCATTTGTGGTCCTTCAAAGCTAAAAGTGATGAATTAACATTGAATTTATGCAAATTTTTACTGCAAGAGAACAGCTATTTGCAAACCATTTAAGCTGGCAGCAGTGATTTTCAGGTGTAAGAGAATATAAGAGGATAAGAATAGTAATCAGCAATGTATTTTTATTCTCAGCTACGTTTTTGAATAGGTGTACAACTTTTAGGTAATTGTTAATACCTGCATGACTCCATTCTTCAAGAGCAAAATGTGAGAAGTGATTCTTGCTTGTAAAATATCTGTTGAATTTAGATCAAAGTAAATATGACATTAAATGTAATAGGGTCGAACTGTTCATGAATGCTTATTCAGGTCAGTGCCTGTTTAATCCAAGTAGTAGAATTGTTTCTTTTTTGAAAAGATGATTCATTTTTATCTAATCCTAAACTATCATCAGAAAGTGTTGATGGACTATTAAAGGCTAATACTACTCTGATCAGAACATAATGTAATATTTCTCAACTTTTTAGTACTGTGGAAATATCAGTGAATTGGAACCAGAAGATAGAGGTGTCAGTACTGTTTCTGCCACTCAGTGGTGATACAGTTTGGGGCGAGTCATCAATCTTGAGTCCACGTATAAGTCTCATAGCATATAGTAACCTGACTTGATTATTAACTGTGGTTTCTTTTACCACTAGCAATCTGAGATCCTTATGCCTGTCTTTAAGGTATTTACTTTTTGGTTGCATGGAATTAATCATGTATGCATTCAATTCATCTAATTTTTCAATGTATACATGTAATTCTGAAGTACAATAGATATCAATGATATTAGATATTTAGATTGAAATAGCACTGACTTTAAAAATGAAAATAAAAATATCTTAACTGATGTGTATTATGCAGATTTTCTATCCTGAAGCCAATGTATAAATAATCTTTTTGAGCAAGAGAACAACCAGATTTTTATTGGAAACATATTCAGTCAGCTTCATTGACCTGCTCAATTACCTTGAATTTCAGCATCCTCAAATGCGGCAGACATTATTTTAAAAATTCAGGTCATTTTAAAAGTAAAGGAGGTAACTGAAATTTTTTATTGTGGTAAAAAACACGTAACATAAAATTTGCCGTCTTAAGTGTAAAGTACAGAGGTGTTAAGTTCATGTACCTTGCTGTACTACAGATCTCTAGAACATTTTCATCTTGGAAAACAGAAACTCTACACTCATTGAACAACTCCCCTCTTCCCCCTTCCCCCAGCCCCTAGCAACTACCATTTTACTTTTTGCTTCTAAGAGTTTGACTACTTTAAATACCTTATGTAAGTTAAAATTATGCAGTACGGTTGACCCTTGATCAACAGGGGTTTGAACTGCATAGGTCCACTTATACATGGGTTTTTTTCAATAAATACCAGAGTACTATGCCATCTGCAGTTGGTTGAATCTGCAGATACGGAACCATGGATAAAGAGGGTCAACTATGGGACTTGAGCACCCTCTGATTTTGGTATCCTTAGTGAGTCGTGGAACCAATCCCCAGTGGATATAGAGGGACAACTGTATTTGTGTTTTTCTGCCTTGCTTGTTTCACTTAGCATAATGCCCTCAAGATTTATCCATGTTGTAGCCAATGACAGAATTTCCTTTTTTTTAATGGCTGAATAATATTACACTGTATGTGTATCACATACACACATTTCACATATCACATTTTTTTAATCCTTTCATCTCTTGTTGGACATTTAGGTTGATTCCACCTCTTGGCTATTGTGAATACAGGTATCCCACATTTTTCAAAAGTTTGCTTTTGCTTTTACAGAAGACCTACACTAGTACTGTACCTGTTTTTGCTAACCAAAGACATATGGAAAGGGTTTTTCCTTTTACAAAAAAAGGTAATTTCTTCTACCATTTATGACATTTCAGCTTAGGAAAGGTTTCATAGGAATGTTCTACTTTTGGATAGCTGAGGAAAGCTGTAATGCTGCAATGAACATAAGTCATTCTTTGAGATTCTATTTTCAATTCTGTTGGATATATACCCAGAAGTGGGATTGCTGGATCACATGGTAATCCTGTTTTTAATTTTTTTTTTGAGGACATGCCGTACTGTTTTCCATAATAACCACCATTTTACATTCCTACCAATAGTGCCAAGGGTTCCAGTTCTCCACATCCTCACCCACACTTCTTATTGAGTGATTTTTTTGGATAGTGGCCATCCTAACAAGTCTGAAATGATACTTCATTGTGGTTTTGATTAACATTTCCCTGAGGATTAGTGATATTGGGCATCTTTTCATATGATTATTTGTCATTTGTATATCTTCTTTGGAGAAATGTCTGTTCAAGTCCTTTACCTATTTTAAATCCCATTATTTGCTTTCTGTTTTTATGCTGCAGGAGTTCTTTGTGTGCTCTGGATATTAACCCCTTTTCAGATATGTGGTTTACAGATATACTCCCATTCCATAGGTTTCCTTTTCATTCTGTTGATTGTTTCCTTTGCTCCACAGAAGTTTTAAAGTTCGATGTAGTCCCATTTGTCTATTTTTTGCTTTTATTGTCTGATCTTTTGGTGTCATATCCAAAAAACAAAACAAAACAAAACATTGCCAATCCAATGCCATGAAGCCTTTCCCTTAGGTTTTCTTCTAGGAGTTTTATACTTTCAGGTCTCATGTTTAAGGGTTTAATCAGTTTTGAGTTAATTTTTGTAAATAGTTTAAGGTAAGAATTCAACTTCATTCTTTTGTATGCATATATCCAGTTTTTCCAACACCATTTGTTGAAGAGCCTATCTTTCCTGCATTGTGTAGCCTTGGCACCCTTGTTAAAGATAATGTGACCACATACAGAAGGTATTATTTCTGGCTCTCTATTCTGTTCTGTTTGCCTCTATGCCTGTCTTTATGCCAGTACCATACTATTTTGATTACTGTAGCTTTGTAACATGTTTTGACTTCAGGAAAAGTGAGGTTTCCAGCTTTTTTTTTTCTTTCTGAAGATTGTTTTGGCTGTTTAGGGCCCTTTGAGATTCCATATGAATCTTAGGATTTTTTTCTATTTCTGCAAACAATGACACTGGGATTTTTATAGGGATTGCACTGAATCTGCAGATCACTTAGGGTAGTATGAACATTTTAACACTATTACATCTTCCAATTCATAAATACAGAATGTCTTCCCATTTATTTGTTTCCTCTTTAATTTATTTCAGCAACATTTTGTAGTTTTCAGCATACAAGTCTTTCACTCTCTTGGTTAAGTTTATTCCAATGTATTTTCTTCTTTTTGATGCTTTCATAATGGAATTATTTTCTTAATTTCCTTTTCAGATTGTTCACTGTTACTGTATAGAAATGCAACTGATTTTTGTATGCTGATTTTATATCCTGCAACTTTGCTGAATTTGTTTGTTCTAACAGTTTTGTCTGTGTGTGTGTGTGTGTGTGTGTGTGTGTGTGTGTGTGTATGATTTAGGGTTTTCTAGATATAAGATTAATTCATCTATGACCAGAGATATTTTACTTCTTCATTTCTGACTTGAATGCCTTTTATTTATTTCTCTTACCTAACTGTTCTGTCTAGTACTTCCAGTACTGTTGAATAGAAGTGGTGAGAGAAGGCATTCTTGCCTTGTCCTTGACCTGAAAGGTAAAGCTTTCAGCTTTTCACCATTGGGTATGATGTTAGATGTGGGCTTTTAATACGTATCTTTTATTTCATTGAGGTAATTTCCTTCTATGCCTAGTCTGTTGAGTGTTCTTATCAGGAAAGGATGCCAAATTTTGTCAAATGCTTTTTCTGCATCAATTGAGATGATCGTGTGTTTTTTGTCCTTCCGTCTGTTAGTGTGGTATATTTGATTGATTTTCCTATGTTGAATCATCTTTGCATTCCAGGAATAAATCCTACTTGGTCATAGCATATAATCCTTTTAATTTATTTTTTAATTCTATCTGCTAGTACTTTGTTGAGGATTTTTGCATCAGTGTTAACCAGGGCTATCCATCTACAGTTTTCTTATTGTATGGTATCTTTGACTTTGGTATCAGGATAATGCTGCCTCATAAAATGACTTAGGAAGTACTCCCTCCTCTTCAAGTCTTTGCAAGAGTTTGAGAAGGATTGTTCTTAATTCTTCTTTAAATGTTTGGTAGAATTCTCCAGTGAAGCTGTCTGTTTCTGGTCTTTTCCTTGTAGGGAGGTTTTTGACTGATGATTCAACCTTCCTACTAATTATAGGTATAGGGGAGAAAAAAGTTTTCCTTGACCCTTTTAGGCCCCCAGCTGGCTCTGAAAATTAAACTGACAAAGACATAGTAACAGGAGAAAAGCATACAAATTTGTTTATTTAATATAAAATTTATGTGCCATGGGAGCCTGCATAAGGAAATGAAGACATGAAGAAATGATTAAAACTGAGTATTTTTATGTTAGGTTTGCTGAAAAGTGGACAATCATGGAGAAATATCATAGGTCGAAGAGTATGAGCTCAGTATAATAAACTGTAGGAAACTTAGCAAGGCCTGTTGGTTCAGATTCTTTTCATCGTACCCTTGCCTTTGAAGATAAGGATGCTTCTTTCCTCTGAAGATAGGGAAGGCACCTCTCACCTGAGAGTTTCAGGACCTGTTTCAGGAGAAGAGTGGGGAAAGGTGGTCAGAGTGACCTTCCTGCTTCTTCTGTCTTCTCAAGCTCCTTCAGCTTAAGATATTCAGTATACCAAGGTTCCTTTTTTGGAGGTAGCCTGTTATGAATGTCATCATAGGCCTGTTTAGGCTTTATTTATATATGATTCAGTCTTGGTAGGTTTTATGTTTCCAGAAATGTATCCATTTCAACTAGGTTATCCAATTTGTTGGTGTATAATTGTTCACAGTAGTCTCTTATAACCCTTTTTATTTCTTCTGTGGCATCAGTTTTAATGCTTCCTATTATTTCTGATTTTTGTTATTTAAGCCTGCTCTCTTTTTTCCTTAGTTAGTTTAGCTAAGGGTTTGTCAATTTTGTTAATCTTTTAAAAAAGCAACTCAGTTTCATTGATTTATTTTTTATCACTTTTCTATTTTCTATTCTGTTTATTTATGTTCTAATTTTTTTTAAATTTCCTTCTTTCTGCTAATTTTGAGTTTAGTTCATTCTCCTTTTTATAGTTCCTTTAAATGTAAAGTCAGATTGTTGTTTTGTGATTTTTTTTTTTTTCCTTTTCCCAATGTAGGCATTTACTGCTATAAAGTCCAGGAGTTAACTAAGTTTTATTGAACACCATTGGGCCAGGCTCTATGCTATGTGTATACATTATTCCATGCAATTCTTCCAACCATACTAATATAGTAATCCAGTAGGTAACATATGCCATCTTCTGGATGAAAACATTGGTATAGAGAAAATACTAAGTAACATGTCTCACTGACCAAAATCTAAGAGCTAATTAGTAGAATAATTGTATTTTATCCCTGATCTTTCAAGATCCAAACCCAAGTTCTTTCTAGGATACCAGTCTGCCTGGGACACCATTTTCCTACACTGTTTAAGTTTGGAACTTCATAAAGATTTAGCAAAGAAATGCCCAAATATACTGAGTCAAAAAGGAAAAAACAAAATAAAACAAAAAAATCTATTGTTCCTTAGTTTATTTAGAGAAAAGGGTTAGGTAAAGTGTTTCTGTAAAGTGATATTACCAATGTATGAGCAAGAATCTGTTAAGATTATCTGAATGTCGAATAACTTTGTAATTTTCACAGTGAAAAAGAAGTAGTGTCTGGATGGTAGTCTTTTCTTGACAAGCTTGAACAGAAACTGATACCTCTTAATTCTGACTAAGCATAAAGCTAAGGTGTAAAAGCAACTGAAAATATTTAGGGCTTTTACATAATGATACGGATCAAATTCTTAGCCTTGGTACAAAAATATTTTCCCATGAGTTGCATAAGCTGAGAATGAGATCTCCTAATTATGATAATCATATTGCAATTCCACATAGTACCTTTTATCCAAGAATATCTAACCACTCCACAAGCTATAACGAATTGAGTCTAGCTGCATCTCTCTGAAGTAGCATGAGATATTATTTTGAAAGTGGTTAAGTATATTAAAGATGGCTAAAGCTGTCAAGAAAGGTGCTCAGAATGAAATGAATCAGGAATCATCATGTATCTTAGGAATCTATATCCTTGTTCCACAGAATGGAGCACCAGGCTATTTGTTTTTCTTCTTAAGAAAAACGAGATTCTCAAATCATCATTCATTTAAAGAAATTATTACTACATTAACTTCTTAAATTGCTATAAGGATACAATTTAAAAAGGAAATCTTGCCTTAAGAACTTTTTAAAATGCACTCATTTAAAACATAAAGTGTGTTTAGCAATTAAGTTGAAAGGCATGTAACAAACTTCTTTTGTGTTCATTAAAAAAAAAAAAAAAAGGCAGCATAACCATAGACTTCAGAGAAATTTAAGTATGTCCCTAAATAGGAAGTCAAAACTCAAGAGGAAGAACATATTTGTCATGAGAATTTTAAGAACAGTAAGACTGCGTTTATGGGGAGGAAATGGGAGATCAGAATAAGAATTTGGAGTCAAGACCTCTGGGCCTTTCTGTGTCATATGCTTGAAAAGCATTTCACCCACATCTTTGCTCCTGATTAAAAAATGGAAAACAGCCTTGCTTCACATGTACAAATAGACTTTTTTTGAATTCTCAGCCCGATTCCTCCTAAGAGAGGATCTATCACTTTGGATTCAGGAGCGTGAAGTAGTAGGTTATTTACAGTTTGGCAAAACTCTAGAAAAAGATGCACAAGATAAAGGTGGCCTGGTGTCAGTCTAAGCTCTAGTCCTTAGCTAACTTCCCTACACAGCCAAAGTGTTTTCTTCAATATCTTTTGTTGTTGCAATTAGCAAAATTTTGTCCACACTGAAAATAGGCCTGAGATACTAATGAAGCCCCCTGAAGCTCTTTTGAGGGCAGCTTAGAGTCAGTAACCCACAGCATAGCAGTGTGGTGATATTCTGATCAACAGCTTCTATTTAGGACAATATGGTGAACTTTTCTACGGCATGGACTCTCACAGCATTTCTTACCCTTGCTCAGCACTCCAGACTCTCCATAACATGCCTCCAAATTACATTCTCACCTTCACCTCCAAAAACATTCTTGATCCTCGGCACCTCTGGTTGGCTTGCCACTTCCCTGATCAGGAAGTGAACTTTTACATCTCTAGTCTTTGCCTATTTTCTTCATTACAGGCTCAAATTATAATGTCCTTCTTGACATAAGCCACCCATATTCATCTCTCTCTATCCAAATCCATCTTGTTTGTCATTATGCAACTGACATAGGTCTTCTTTTCCCAAAGAAAATTAATCCATACTTATTCTCTGCTACATTACCACATACATATGGACCAGTTTTTTTTCTCCCTCACCCGTTTCTTCATTCAGCATAACCTTTGTTGATTTGCCATGTATTGAATACTAATAATCCCAGTCAGAAACTAGGATTAATGGATAGGATAGACCCATTGCACTGGAGGAGTCCCTGCTTACCACTTCTTTGTCATTTGTCTTTGCATTTGACTGTTATCACTATATCTGTTTCTGCCATGTCTTGAAAAATTCTCTGCCTTGAAAGATCCCTTAATCATGTGTAAACTCTTTCTACCAATGCAGTCATCTCCCAGAATCAAACTGTGGGATCATTCCAACAGTGTTCTATTGGACACATGGGGGAAATTTCACTTTTCTTTGCAAACTGTATACTGATCATATACTATTAATGTGATATTTTGGAGAATCAAGACATTTTAGGGCTGGAAGGAATCTTAAAGATAATCTCCAATATTCTTACCTAACAACAGGAAAATGTAGGCATGGGAAGATTAGGTGACTTATTACAAGTCATAGGTTAAGTTACTAATGGAACCAAAACTAGAATCAAAGTTTTAGGTTTCCTTGTTATTCTCAACAAACTACCCCATCAATGGGTAATTGAGTCACAGGACATCATTGCTATAAATAAATAACAAGTCAGCCATCACCTCTGTTTTAAAAGCATTGTATGTGATTTCTTCCAGAAATAGATAAGTGTAGATATAAACATGACAAACTACATCACATTCAAAGAAGAGCAAACTCTTACATATCCAGGTGAAATCATCTAATTAGAGTAAAATTCTAGGAGAATACTAAATTGGAAAAATGAATATAGTTTTTGAGGCAATGTCATTTAAAGGGCTAAATAATTTCATTTAAAATAAATCAAACAGTAATTTTTCAAAATGGTATCATGCAAAGGGGCAGTTTAAACACTTTAATTTCTAAAAGACTAAAGGTAGAAGCATATAAGTTTAGTTATTGATAATCTTCAGTGCCAGAGGCATCATTAAGCTATCTGCAGAAAATGGAAAGGGCTCAATAAGATTATGAGCACTGGATCATCACAGTACTAGATATATGCTGAATCACAGATAATCAGAGAGAGAAAGCCATTGGAAATAAAGAACACATGCGTGTCCAGTCATTTGCTATGGCTGCTTTCTAGCAAATGGGTGCCTTTGCAGAGACCCTAAAGACTTGGGTGTAAAGACCTAAAGCTTGGGTGTAAAAGATATATAAAAAATTTACCCCTGAATTTGGGGTCTTATCTTGGGAAGGTAAAATTAAAAGCGTTAAAGTATTATTAGAATAGATTTAGTTGTTTGATTAAAACACAAGCATATGTGCCTGGAAATAATGAATGGTCACAGTTTGGAGTTAAGAATACAACACAATTTTTAAGTAACTCTTTAAGTAACTTTTTTTTTTTTTTTTTAATCAAGGACATGCCAAAGTCAACACAAAGAATGGAAACTTTTCAGGTTAGATAAGGAATCTCTGCTATCTGGGCAGATTACACAGAATAACCTTTTACTACCTCTTGTTAAGAGCAAACTAAATTCTCCTACACCAATTTTTCAATCCAACAGAGGGGAAAAAAAAAACAAGTTCTAGCTTTGCATTAATAATAGTAGTAATTTATCCACAAACTCCTTTATAAAATTATCTCCTAACATATTGTCTAAATATCTTTGATAATTAAACTGTTTATTATTTAATGAAATTTGTTGTTATTCATTGTTTTAAACCTATTTGGTTTTTTTCTTCTAATAAAGATTTAGATTTTAAAAAATTTATCTCCTAATTAATCCATCAAAACTGAGCAAATTTTACCAACATTTTTACACATTTTATTGCTTTTTTTCCAGAATCATTCTTTGTAGATATGATAATTCAAGGCAAATATAGTTTGGGTTTGTTGGCATATTTACTCAGTTTCTATTTCAATTCAAGCTCTGTTCTTTACTATCTCCTTTCACATTCTGAAACAAACCGTTTTAACTGAGAACAAAAATACTCTTATAGTTCTTTGCCATGTTTATTTCTAGTTTAATCTCAACAACCCATATAAGCCATAATTTTTAATCAAACTTACTATTCGTTCAGAGAAAAACTGGAAAGTAATCACTGTCTGTCATACATAAGCATTTTAGGAGACCAGCAAAGCTTACACAACTACATTGTAAGATCTCCACAGCCAAAGGCATACCTTTAACACTTTTGTAGATGGAAAAATATGTTCATTAAAATGACCCAAAGATATAGTCACTTTATTACTGTTAAAATTAAAAGCAAAGATATACATAACAATTGGTGTCCCATGTTTCAATATTCTATTTTCCTTAGAAATTACAGATATCTATAGATTTTTAGTTGTTAACTTGATTTATATTAAAGTTCTAAAATTAATAAATATCTTGCAAATTATGTTTAAACTGACACAGTACAGAACATAATTACAGTTGAATCAAAAAGATTAAGAGTTATAATGCAATATAGTTGAATACATAATTGCATGTTTTCTTAATCTCAGTATATGGAAGAAACATTAGCCTATCTCACAGTAAACCAGTATAAGAAATTTAGGAATTTAGTATTAACTGGTCTCTTCATTAGAAAATAAATCCAAATCTTAAAAAATAAAATAAAATGGTATGTTTAGTCTCCATACTGAAAAAAGCAAGGAAAAGGTATTCTGTGATTTATAACCTAAAATTACCAAACCAATTCATGTCTAAAGATTCACTTTGATGCTCCTGCGATAACATCGTGAGGAATTTTTTTTTCCTTAAAATGTCAGTACATTCAATATGCTAGAGTTCGATTTTTTTATTTTCTTGAAATTCTGGGAATATTAAAATTTTGCAAGCATTTATTGTGTCTCTAATTAGAAAATTCTCTTTTTTCCTAAGAGACTTTATAATTTATTAGTATACTCTAGAAGTAGGGAAATATTTCATTTTCTTATCAATGAGCAGTAAAAGGTTTTTCTCAATTAAATAGCCACCAACAGGACTTGAAACTTTAGGTCTACCACCCCAGGCACAGGGCACTAGAAAATGAAAGCACACATTCTCAAAGAGTTACTCTACTAATCAATGGAAATAATATTTTGTACATGGATTTGAGCACACCAAAAGACAAACAAACAGTATAGAACGACTAACCATATTCCTTGTCATCTCTCACCCAACAGAGAATAGATTCCCATCATCCTAATAGAGATCTCCAAGTGAACACATCATGAAACCAGATTGCCATTTAGAGCTACCCCAAATTGGGAATAATTTATAGATTATATGACCTTGAGTGGCCTAGGGGTTCAGTACACAAGTCCCTGGAATTGGCTATTTCACACATATTTTTTATACAGGAGAGTTCAGTACCCAGTTGTGGAAGTGGATATTACCTAAACAGTAAGTTAAGCAAAACTATTAGCCAAAAATCCAAAACAATAACAACAAAGCAAACAAACCAGAGTAAAAAGCACCAAGTCAGAAGAAAACTGAGAGTCAGAGAAGATAAAGTTCAATTGCTATTTGTGATTTCACTCCAGAGGCCACTTCCCGGGCAACTCTGTTTAACTAGTTCCAGTAGGTGAGCACACTAGGCATCTTGATGGCAACCTCCAACCCTATTAAAGTGTAATTATTAAGTAGTTGGAAACATGGCTCTCGTACAAACAGAGGGAGCACGTGTTGAAGATTTATTTAGCTCATTTAATGAGAGAAGCATCAAGATGATATAGCTGGTCCAAAAGAGAGGAATAGTTTATATATTTTCTCAGGAAAGACATATGAAATAATTTGGTTAGAGACAAAACTGTTTAATGTCGAGCAGGACAATAAAACCATAACTTGGAGATTTATTTTTTTTCACTGGACAGAAATCATTTTCATGTCTTCCAAACACAAATCTACAAGTCAACTTACAACTTCATAAATCTGGGCCAAATTAGTAGTAAATTATGGGTCACACAAAGGTATCTCCCCTTAGATAGTTAAATTATGCTTTGGTAGGCCTCTTAGGTTATGCTCCAGCACATCACTGAAGAGACATTTAAACTTGAGCTCACTGATCTTTCCTTGGCTGTGTCCAGTCTACTGATACATTCACCAAAAGCATTCTTCATTTATATTTTAGTGTTTTTGATTTATAGCATTTCCTTTTGATCCTTTCTGCAAATTCTCTCTCTGCTCACATTACCCACCTGTCCTTGCATGTTGCCTACTTTCTTCATTAGATCCCTTAGCATATTAATCATAGTTATTTTAAATTCCCAGTCTAAGAATTCCAAAATGCGTGCCGTATCTGAGTCTGGTTCTGACGCTTGCTCTGTCTCTTCAGACTTTTTTGCTTTTTAGCATGTCTTATAATTCCTGGCTGAAAGCTGTATATGGTATAAAAGGAACTGGGATAAATAGGGCTTTGATGTGAGGTTTTATATTTATCTGACTAAGAGTTAGATTGTGTTTACTGTATGCTGTAGCTGTAGGTATCAGAGAATAATATTTCCTCTAGGATCTTTTTTATGTCTATTCTGTTGTCGTTGGGTTTTCCTAGAGACTCCTCAAATAGAGCCTGAGGCCTGTAGTACTTTTAGCTGTAATCCCTTTTCTTATGCAGGAGCCCTATCGTTGCGATGTTAGGTGTAGGGAAGGAGAGGCATTCTGTAGTCCATGATTAGGTCTCAGTCTTTTCGTGAGCCTGAGTTGGGCATTTCCCTTCCCCCAGGTTAGTTAGGCTTTGGTAAAACCCCAGTCAGTGAGGCTCTGGTAAAACAGTGTCCCTCGACAGCAGGCCTTGTGAAGGAGAACAGAGAGCTCTGGGCATATTTGGGAGTGCTCACTTTCCCCCTGTCTGTGCCAGCAGCATCGGGGATAGTGAGAACCTGGTGGGGCTGCAGGAGGTAAAACTCATGAAAGTGTGGGGCTCCCTGTGAAGTTTTTAACTCTCAAGCTAGTCCACACTGAATCTCCAGCACTCATCAATTAACAACTTTAAGTCTTCCCACTGATAATTGGCTCCAGATGGGCCTTCTGATTCTGGGCATCTGTTTTCAGGAAGCTACGATCCTCTGTATCCACCTCTTTGTCTCCTGGGGGCAGCAGTTTACCCTGTGACCTCAAGTCTCTGAGGGATCTAAGAAAAGTTGTTGATTTTCAGTTTAAGTTTCTTTCTTGCTGGGAAGATAGGAGTGATAACTTCCAAGCTCTTTATATGTCAGATTGGAACCACAATGAGAATAATAATCAGCTTCACAGATTTGTTGTGATAATGACATTAAATGTATCAGATAAGTTAATGTTTAAGGCATGGCATATAAGTAGCAGTTAATAAATGGCAGATATGTTTATTAATATTCCTAAAGCTGTTTGTTTTTTTTTTTAAATGAGACAAAATCACTAGATAAAAAAAGTCAGTGTATGATCAGTGAATGTTGGAATACGGCAGGTGTTTCTCACTGGCCGCTCTTCAGGGTGTGAGATCACTGCTCCAACTTGTGTCATCTGGAGAGCCCTGCCCAAATTTTCCCAAATGAAAATATTTAGTCAGTGTTTAGGCATCATATGAAAAAGAAAAGAAAACTAATCTTCATCATAGAGTGAAATATTCCAAATATTACCAAATTATCAACATTAAGTAAAAACATGAATGGTTCTTAAAAAATGTCAGTGCCTCAGTTACATTTCCTATGCAAAAGGACCATTCTACAGAAGGCCCTTTCTAAAGAAACTGGGTTAATATATGAAATACAAAGTCTGGCTCATAGGAGGCACTCAATAAATACAGGTTTTATCCTTAACCTAATCTCCTCCTTCCTTTCCCCTAGTGAGGCCAAATTAAAGTGAACTCTTTGAATTAAATGAAGAATTTTGAAAAGCAAGAGTGTAATTTAGTGAATTTGTCAATATTGGAAATTCAAAGATATTAGTATAGTTAATCTTAGTGCATTCTAATTTCTTAAACTATATCTGAATGTTATTATTTACATTTATTATCTTATACCCTCCATTTTATGACCATCAAATTATAGGGAGTATTATTTATAAGTGATATCTATTGAAAGCATCATCTGTGTCACTAAATACCAGAGATATCATTTGTCATTTCTCCTTGAGGGTAATAAACCATCTTTTCTTAGGGAGAAGAAAGGTGGTCCTATGGGAGATGCAGATGGTACCTCAATGAAGACCTTGTGTCTCTTGAACATTTCTTGTCTCCATCAATAAACATTTAACTACTTACACAATTATTTACCTTTTTCAAACTATAAAACAATGTATCAATAGTGTAGCATTCCACAGACATGGCGGTCCAGCATCTACCATCCAAAATTATCCACGAGTAGAAAGACATCTAGATCCTTGCTACTCATAGTATAGCCCATATACCAACAGCATTGGTGTATTAGCTATCCCCACTGCATAACAAATACTCCAAAACTTAACAAGGTAAACAACAAACGTGTCATCTCACAGCTTCTATGAGTCAGAAGTCTGGGCACGGATAAACTGAGTGACTCTGGATTAGGGTCTCTTCCAAGTCTGCAATCAGCACGTCAGTTGGGGCTGCTGTCACTTCAAGGCTCTATTCAGGGATCATCTGCTTCCAAGCTCAGTCACATAGCCAGTAGCACTTGGCAGGCCTAGCGCCTTGCTAGCTGCTGTCCTGAGATATCAGTTCCTTATCATGGAGATCTCACAATAGGACAGTTCACAGCCTGGCAGATGGCTCTCCTCAGAGCAAGTGGGAGAGTATACCCAAGACAGAAAGCACAGTCTTTTTGTAACCTTTTCTCAGAAGTGACATCCCATCATCTTTGTCATATTCTATTCCTGAGAAACTAGTCAATAGGTCCAGTCTGCACGCAAGGGCAGGGAACTACACAAGGATGTAGATCCCAGGAGAGAGGGGGTTTATTGGGAGATATCTTAGAGGCTGCCCACCTGTATTGGCATCCACTGGGAACTTGTTAGACATGCAGGATCACAGAACTAGTGAAGAGAATCTGAATTTTAACAAGATTCCAAGGTGATCCATATGTCAAGAAGCACTGCTCTAAGAAGCAAGGGCCATGTGCTTTATTCTGTTGCAGAGGCTGCTTCCTCACTTAATTTTACTCACTGGTTAATGTTACTTTCTAACAATTGCAAAGATTAATTTTCCTTGCAACTCAGTTCTCTCATACTCAACAAATAGGAAAAAATGTAGGGATCCTGTAGGACCAGTGGGCTGCAGAGAGCAGATTAGAAAGAGTTGAGGGACTGAGGAAGAGAAAGGGAGCAAAAGGACTGTGCCAAACAGATCTAATATCAATATCCAGTAATTACTGAAAGAGAAGATTGAGCATTTGTACAAGGAGGGACGTTCAGGACCATGGGAAAAAAGGACTAATGTCCTATTCCCTCAACAGCCCCTAAGTGCATTGCTGAATAATTCTGAATTAGAAATACTCTGTTTATGGTGGCGACCTCTTACTACTTAATTCTGCTTGGGTCTACTTCCTTCTGTTTACCAAGATAGAGAAGTTCACAGCATATTTTAGAAATTATAATATAGAAATGCAAATACTTAAGTGAGTTTTAGACATCTTGATTATTCCCTTTCCAAATACATTTTATATCTCAATGATGCTTAAAGAACAATCTACATTCAGTATTTGAAACCTTTCCATAAAAAAACACTAGTAACTTTGGTATAAATATTTTATATCTCCCTCAAATTCTTCTTAGGGGAAAAGATAAAATTCCATTGAGCTTTTAATCCTCTATTAAAAAATGGCCTAAGGGGAAAAATGGAAATCTCTAATCTACTTATCACAAACGCAGTAGACTAGGGAAAGCTTCTATTCTATACCTTCAGTGGTAGACTGGAGGCAACTCCTACTGGGGTCCTACTGGGGTGTGGGAGATGTTTGTTAAATTTTTAGGAGTTTTATATACTAGTTTTTAACCACAGTCACAATTAAAACTTAAAGTATGTATATAAACCTACAAATTAATAATTTATATGAAAAAACAAAGGTAACAAATACTCAAAATCATCACTTTGTAATTATTTTCTACATTTTACGATTAATTTTTTTTAAGGTTATTTAAAACATTTGTTGTATCTACAGGGTTTTCACACTACATAATGCTGTGCTACTAAGGATCTCTTACCAACCCTGTTTAGTGACATCACATTGGTAGCTTGAAACTGGCCATGATAGGAGTATTTACAGCACAGAAATTGGAAAATGCTATAAATCAGAACTTGACTTAATTTTGTTGATTGTCCTCAAGACAGGGAAATGTTAATACTACAGATTCAGCTTAAAAGAGTGTCATGTCCTTAGCTATTACATTATCAATAGCACAAAAAAATTGGTAAATACTCTTCATGCAGTCAAAAACTATTATCCAGTTCAGCAAAATTGCTCCCATCACTGACAAACCAGTAAAGTTCAGACGTAACTCGCGCTAAGGCTGAAACAGGCTTCAGTTTAATGAATATAATTTGTACTAGGGTGAAAAATACTTTAACAACAGATCACGTATCAGATTTAAGGATGAAAAATTATTTAGAAAAGAGTTAGTGGACTGGGATCAATTCTGTGTGTTAAATTATGGTTGAAACTGAAACCCCAAGTTGCTGTACATACAAGAATTCAACAAAAATGAACAAAAGCAGTCTCTGAGAATCAATTAGTTACAGTATATGGAATTTATAATAAAAGGTACTGTATATTTTAGTGTTATTTGTGAAGAGTGTGCTACACCCCTTTTGTATCAGAACAGTTTCTACTACATGCATGTATGCATGTTTGTGTGTGTGTACGTGTGTGCATAGTTTTGCCAGGGAGCCAATTATTCAACATCTACCAGCACACCACCCTGCCTCCTTCCCTCCCAAGGGAAACATGGCCACTACAAATCACGGAGGGGTACATTACCATATCCTAGTCTTCCATGTAAAAATATCATTTTAAGTTCTAAATTTAAAAAATGCACATGCAGAGAGAACATTTATTATAAGTTAGTGGAAACACTTCTTGGCTGGTCCGTGTTCTGCTACAAATGTGGGAAGTCCATGTTTTAGTGACATCATTCCAGATGAATTGCAGCTCAGGTGATTTACAGTCTCTTACATTAGCCAAAATTACACTTTGCATATACATATTAAAAGCTCTCAGGAAAACAATTTTCACTGTACTAGGATATGGAAAAGGAATTGACGTCATAGGCATCTAAGTATCAACTGGACCTAAAACCTGACCGAATAAGGCTGAAAAGCTCTCTGTCTTACTTTGGTAATCGGAGGACTCACCAGCAGACACTATACAGATCTCATGAGCAGGCCTGGTGGCAGGAATTTCTGTTCAAGATTCAGGGGAGTCACATGTGCCCCTTTCAAATAAACCAGATGCAGCATTCTAATTTATCAGAACAACATCAGTCGGTCAGCTGTGCTGATGATAGTGTTTTTATGTAGTAATTTAGTCTTTGGGGAAATTACTCTTCTGTGAGGTTTTAAGAAAAAAGTGAACTGTTTTAGTTAATGTTCAATTCCACATAAAAACAACTCAAATGGAGGAAGACAAAGCCGACTGATGTAAAAATGGAATCCTTTGTTGCCCAATTCAAAACAAATTCTGTTGTAAACTTTGAACTGGCTAAGAAAGCAGAGGAAAGCTTTGGCAGAATATCACTGACCTGTAAATGCTACAGGCTCTTCTCCTAAAGCATTCTAAACCAAAAGCGATGGGTGCAAATATTGTAGAGTGTCTTCTCAGACTGTAAAGAGACAGCGATATCCTTATGGGTCCTCTGAGAGAACAGTTAGAGGAGTGCTTTAGAATTAAAGCTATTAATAAAACTGCTGGAAATTTCAAGGATGAGTAGGCAGAAAATCTTCTGTATTCATCAAACTGAGGATGAGGATTTGGCAAATTTGAAGAGGGAGCAGATTTAGACACGAGGAGGTTATATAAAGGGAACATCCAGATAAACTGGGATAAACTACCGGAAAAACAATATTCTAAGCACCTTTACAGTAGCTCTTTAAATGAGTACACATAGATGCTTTTGACTTTTTTTTTTTTTTTGTATATTTAGAAATAAATATGGCTAGAAAAGAGGCCTCCCACTAACTACAAATTTGAAAAAATGCTGATTGGTTTCTTCTACTTAGACACTAGGATTAGGGCATCACATTGAAAGGTAAATCTTATTTATTTTCCTTTCTTCATGTGCATGATTATGAACTTGCTTGCGAAGTAGTCTTCTAATTCATATAACAGCTTTCTGGACATTTGGGATTTGGGTCATGGATACTGTGGATTTTATAGTAGGGATTTATAACTGGGAGATGGCTTGCTTTTATCTGATTAGTCAATTCCCATAAATAAAAGGATAAAAATGGTGCAGGAGAGCTTTGTGAGAGAGATGAACACACGGCGCTGTGCAAGCCTGCATGATGACAAGGTGGAGTGAGCAATGTCCCTATTTGGCAGATCCATCCAGCAGCTCATGCGCACATTTCAGTTAATATATAGACCTATTAAAGATGATATGTATGTTTCTCTTGGAGCAGACACAAATACGATTTTTAGTGAAACTCAAATGGCAAGAGCTAAAATTACTATTACCACACAATTTCTGATAAGGTGATTAAAATTCACAGAGAGCTCAAACTTCAGCCATGAGTTTTTTACTAGATAAGTAATTTGCCGGAGATGGAGCAGCAAATTGATTGGTCTGTCTCCTGTAGAGCCTGAATGGTTCTCTAGTAGTGGAAACAATTTTGTAATCAAATGGCCACAGGAATGACAAACAATCAGAGACTATGTTAGAATGAAGGGTAATCCTGAGACAATCTGATCTACAGAATCTTCTTAGCAAATAACATTTTCACTGAAACCTCAATATAAAAAGCAGACAAAAGTGATAGGTGGATTCCTCAGTTGAATTAAATCTTCATTATTGGGCAGAAACTAGTCTTTTTCACAGACTGCTTTCCTACGTTCACTGGATCCTGTGGCTCACTGGAGCTCAGAATAAACCCCCAGGATTCTTCTTCATGTATACGTTAGTTGTATATGCCAAGCCACCTTGCCCAAAGGTCAACAGGTAGACGGTGGCAGTGGCAGGCCAGAGCCCTGTCCTGTGTTCCTCACACCATCACCAAAGAAGTCAACTTAGTTGGCAACTCCCTGATTAAATGAAAATGTGACCACTTCCTCTCTTTCTTGGATTCCACTGAGCTAATTCATAGCCTTTGTATTCTTGCGGTATTAAAATGATAGTCTGGACAAAAACATAGGTCTGGAAAAGTTTGTTATTAAGAATATTTGCAAGATCTTTTCTGACCCACCTCCTAGAGTAATGAAAATAAAAACAAAAATAAACAAATGGGTCCTAATGAAACTTAAAAGCTTTTGCACAGCAAAGGAAACCATAAACAAGATGAAAAAACAACCCTCAGAATGGGAGAAAATATTTGCAAACAAAGCAGCAGACAAAGGATTAATCTCCAAAATATACAAATAGCTCATGGACCTGAATATCAAAAAAATGAACAACCCAATTAAAAAGACCTAAATAGACATTTCACCAAAGACATACAGATGGCCAAGAGGCACATGAAAAGATGCTCAACATCACTAATTATTAGAGAAATGAAAATCAAAACTACAATGAGGTATCACCTTACACCGGTCAGAATGGCCATCATCACAAAATCTACAAACAATAAATGCTGGAGAGGGTGTGGAGAAAAGGGAATCCTCTTGCACTGTTGGTGGGAATGTAAATTGATACAGCCACTATGGAGAACAGTATGGAGGTTCCTTAAAAAACTAAAAATAGAACTACCATATGACCCAGCATTCCCACTACTGGGCATATACCCTGAGAAAACCATAACTCAAAAGGACACATGTACCCCAATGTTCATTGCAGCACTATTTACAATAGCCAGGACATGGAAACAACCTAAATGTCCAACGATAGATGAATGGATAAAGAAGATGTGGTACATATGTACAATGGAATATTACTCAGCCATAAAAAGGAATGAAATTGGGTCATTTGTAGAGATGTGGATGGACCTCGAGTCTGTCATACAGAGTAAAGTAAGCCAGAAAGAGAAAAACAAATATCGTATACTAACGCATAAATGTGGAATCTAGAAAAATGGTACAGATGAACCTATTTATAGGGCAGGAATAGAGACATAGATGTAGAGAACAGACATGTGGACACAGAGGGGTAAGGGGAGGGTGGGACGAATTGGGAGATTAGGTTTGACATAAGTACACTACCATGTGTAAAATAGATAGCAGTGGGAACCTGCTATATAGCACAGGGAGCTCTGCTCTGTGTTCTGTGATGACTTAGATGGGTGGGATGGGGTGGTGGATGGGAGGGAGGTCCAAGAGGGAGGGGATATAGGTATACATATAGCTGATTCACTTCACTGTACAGCAGAAACTAACAGAACATTGTAAAGCGATTTGACTCCAATAAAAAAAAAAAAGAATATTTGCTCTTTCAAGACCCCCCATTTCAATTTCTACCCTAGACCCAGTTCATTGCTTGTTCAAAAATGACATGAAATTTCAGGCTTCATTCAGTCTAGAGTTGAGAGACCTGTTAGGCTACATCCTAAAGCATGAGAGACTTATGAAGTACAAAGATGGAGTGCATTGCAATAACTGTAATGGCTAGAGTGGACAAGTGAAGAGGAAAAGAGGAAAGGACATTGACATCTGTTTGGATCAATGAATGAAAACCTTACAAAAAAAATTTTTTTGGTAATGTCCTATTTGTTTGTTCCCTTTAACTTTTTTCACCAAGTGTTCACAGAACAACTGCGCTGTGCTAGTATCAGTTATTACCTTGGAACAAACAGAGTAATGTTTGGAGTGTGATTCACCCCATGAAGTCCACTTCCTTTCAGAGATACTATCTTGTGATCTGTACATTTAAGCTAGGAATAACCTTGCCCCAGTTATTCAGTGTTTGAATTCTGTGAATGAATGGGAATGGGATTTCATACTGGATTTGCTTCAATGTTGCAAAGCTCTTTCCTGAAGTTACCTTATTCTTTCCCTTCAAGTATCATATCACAGCAAAACCCAAGGGAGGGGCATTCCTGACAGATGGTTCAACCTGAAGCCATCATTCAGCCCTTGGACAAATACTAATTGTATACCTACTATGTGTCAAACACTCTTGTAGGTCTTGGGCACAGAGTGGTGAACAGGACAGACCAAGTCCCCTTCACTGTGATGTTTACAAGCTCATGTGGGATACAGAAAATAATAAGTAAAAATAATAAGCAGGATGATTTCCACTAGTCATAAGTATTATGAGGGAACATAAAAACATAGAAATGTTGGGTACAACTAAGCATGGGGATTGGATACCATGATTGATCAGGAAGGGGCTCTCCAAGGAGGGGTCACTTAACCTCAGACAATGAGGAGGGCCTCCCAACTCCCAATATCCTCAGAGTAAAGCCCTGGGATCTTATATGACCTCAAGTGAGAAAACCACACATATTTCTGCCCAAGGGGCAAGTCTACTGTCTTTTTAATGGATGGCCAGACTTCCTAAGGGCTGACATAGTAACAGTGAGGAAAGGCAGGGCAGCTATTGGAGACAGAAGCCACACTGTGATTTAGTCTTGTGGTGAATTGTTCCTACTTTGAAGGTTCATCAGCAGTAGCATAATCGCACCTTAGTTCCAGGAGAAAGCAGTGTGAAGTGGCCTGGAGCGCCAGGTAATGGGCAGGAAGCCGTGTGAATCAGATGGCCCAGGGCTCCCACGGTGGGAAGCTGTTTACTCTTTCCCCAGGAGGACACAGGGTTAGACAGTTAAGTCTGTAATCATTATCAGCCAGATCAACACGTTCTAAGTGACTCGCTTTCGTCATTTTTCCCCTAACAGTGGTTCAATGGCCTGTGAATGTTTGCTTTCAGAAGAAAAGAATTTTTTTTTATTTAAATAAATCATTCATGGTCAAAGGAAGCTTTTGTCACTTCAGCGTCTACTCCCCTCTCATTCATATTGCTCAACAAAACTGAACAATTTTTATGTGATGCAGCCACTGTGTAGCTCAGACAAAAACTGCTGGAAAAAACTATCCTAAGTATGTTTTAACCCCCAGTTGACACAGTTGCTGGGAATGTGTATTATTATTGTCTCAAGAGCTGAACTTTCTCAGATCCTAAAATTATGACTATTTCCAAAAAAAAAAGCAATCCATGCATAAGACAGACCTTAAGAGATGGACGAAATGTAAGACATGGCTTCTTTAAGGAACTGAAAGCTTACCTGAAGAACCAGTGAGAAGACACAATAATGGGTAGCAACGTAAGTGTACAAAATTAAGATATACTGTTAGATACAAACTAAAAGGATGTAGAGGTTAAGCGGGCCAGCAGAAGAGGCTAGAATCAGCAAGTGGTGCTTGATGGAAGAAGTAGAACTTCAAGAATGGGGAGGATCTGGAGAACAAGAGAGTATTTCAAGTGAGGGGAGTAACAGTGAACACGCCCAGAGCTGGGCACACGCGGGAACATTTTCACAGGACAGCGTGGGCACGTGAACAAATGCAGCTGTGGTTCATTTGCGGGGCTGTCGGGAAATGGTCACACTTATATTGCACCATGCCTACAATGGGCACAGCAAGTTTTATCAGCTACAGATGCCTAACTGAAGAATTTTGTAAGACTTTGGCTCCTATTTATTTTCTAGGCTCCTCAGTGGATGTAAGCAAATTGTGGATGATCTGTAAATATTTGTTGTATCACTTGTAATTTGAACAGCATCTTGATGACTCACAGAGTATGGGGAGTATTTGAATACGAAGATTGCCAAAAAACATCCTTCCCCCACACAACATTACTGCAAGGTCATTGAGACAACACCACAAATAGAAAAGCATCTCAAGACTTACTAAGTTCTGCTCATGAATACCTCAGAGAGAAATGATTTTCATTGCTGACCCCCTATGCATTTTTGGTGCATTTCTCAGAGAAGATAAGGTAGTCACACAAGTTATTTTATTTAATATCCTAGCAAAATTAAGGGTTTTTAAACTGTACTTCATGCTTTTTATATTTATACATACATACGTACGTGTGTGCATATACATGCACACACACACATTTCAACCTATAATCTTACATCTTTGAAGTCACTGTAGAAATTCCATCGGTCCCAATGTCTGTTTATCATATTCACTCAATCCAAAGTTCCCCTTCAGTTATAGATTAACTCCTACCCAGGAAATATTTTTACAATATGAATGCATACATTTGAAGACAATAGGCTTCTTTCTCCCTTATGGCTTGAGTCACTCACGACTGAGTGCCTTTGAGAATTCTAAAAACCCACAAATCTGAATTAGTCCTGGGTCTTAAAGAGAGAATTAGCAAAGTACAGCCTCTTGGGTTAAAGACCCCAACAGAAGAAACTGGAATCCCTTTCAAACCATAATGAGTGTGACTAGGCCCTCTGGTGGCCAAATTTGTCTCTGCCTCCCCGTCCAGGCCCCGGCATTTTCGTAGGAGCCTTATTTCTTCAGTTCCAACAAGGACAAGGGCTATCATGAAACTTCTTGCAGCCTCGCTTTCCCCAACTTCCCCAGAACCACCACACCCTTGATGTTAACATATATTCCCATTGAACTGTAGGGCCTACAAAGAAATTCTGCTTTGTGGCTGAGAAGACAGATTTCTCTGAAGTAACTTAAAACCATCAAAAAGACTATACACCCAGAAAGCCCTTTGGGGAGTTCTAGAACCTTCCCCGAGTCTCATATCCAATTTTGATTGGGACTGCCCTTGACAAATTTGAAGCAAATAATCAGATCTACAGAAAACATCTGTACATCCATTGTGTAGAGTGGATTGGCCTTGTGTATCAGCACACTTTTGGATTCAGGGAATATTAAAACACTTTGGTTCTTCTTAAAAATAAAAGCATTATTCAGCATTATATATTTGTCAATATAGTCATAAAAAGTGCAGACCTTTTCTGTACTCTTAACTTTTTTTTTGTAGATTTCAGTTTCTTCATCTATAAAATGGGGATAAAAATAATAATACCTAGGGCACAGGGTGACTGTTATAATGAGTGTTGAGGTTTTGTAATGGTGCTTGCCACAACATCACTCAAAAAATAGGAGCTGCTGCAATGACGATAATGATTCCTTAATTTATACACATTCCTCCTCTCCCCACCTCTCAATATCCACACACATAGTCTCAATTAACATGGATAAACTATTAATCTGGCCAGAGAGAGAATAAGTTTCTTGACAGAATCTGACATTCAATAGGTTATTTCCAGGCAGCTTGGTTAGGGTCAGGGATGCAGTTGGAGTTTTTTTGTGCTTTTGGAGCCTGATTGGGGCTGACAGGAAGTGAGTTCTTTGATTAAGACGCCTACCATTGGTCAGCAGTTTTCAAAAAGATCCTGCACTCAAGTGAATTGGTATTTTATTCTATGAATTTAAAATCACGGACTGCAGAAGACAGAATTTAAATGCCTTTCGGGTCTTTCAAGAACATCGTATAACCGGCCGGTCTCTCCTCTCTCCCTGTCCTCCGTAGGTTAACCTCAGAGCCACAGATGGCAGGCTTATGCGCCAGTTGCTCCTCATCAACGAGAGCATTGAGTCCATCAAGTGGATGATTGAAGAGAAAGCCACCATCACCAGCCGAGGCAGCAGTCTCAGCGGCAGCCTGTGCAGCTTACTGGAGAGTCAGAGCACCTCCTTATATGGCAGCTACAACAGCCTCCATGATGGCAGCGACGGGCTGGATGGCATCTCCGTGGGGAGCTACCTGGACACTTTGGCAGATGACGTCCCAGGCCATCAGACCCCGTCAGACTTGGACCACTTCAGTGACAACTCAGTCATAGGGGACGCACACGCACTGCACAAGCGTCCCAAATTGGATTCTGAATACTACTGCTTTGGCTAATGACCCAGTCTTTTGCATGGGATTGGTGTGCAATTAACTTGTATTTATCCTTCTTCTCCGCTGCTATATTTTTGGTGTGATTTTTTAAAATATGACAACCTTTTAAAAAGAAGCTTATTTTGAACGGCTTGATGGTATTTCTGTTGCTCCTAGTATTTCTCACCTGGACTGATTTATCTTTGTCTCTCTTATGTCTCTATTTTTATTTATTACAGCGATTTTTCTCCCTTCTTTCACAGTGGCACAAATAAGGTAGGGGGAAAAGAATAAGCAATAATTATGTTTTTGCTTCTGTTTTCAGAGCAAGGGGTCAGGGATTACAAGATAAACTTTGCTAAATTTTACAATAAACCAAAGTCTGATACTAGCTAATTTTGTTGCTTGTATTCTTAAATGTTTCAAAGATTCATTTTTCAGAAGACGCTGAGGTTTATTACTGTTTGTATGTTAGGTTGAACAAAATGCTTGGGACAAAGCTAGGCATTATTTCTAGGCCACAATGTCCTAGCGTGAAATCAACAATACTGTTAGTCACACACTTCTCATGACAATCATTTGGAAGCCCCAACTCTATGCAATCTGTTCAGTTAAATTTGCTGTTCATAGATCAGCATTTTGTCATCAGTGATTCTAACTCAAGCTGTAGACTAAGTTGTGTAATTATATGTATGATTCTCCCAAATTTCAAAGAATAATTGAGATTAGGTATGGAGGTGATTAGAGGTTAAGGTGTCCTAAATTTAATAGTATTTTGAGATTTTGTTGATGCTTACTGCATGAATTTTACAATTCTAGGATATATAAAGACATAGATGCATACAATGGATGGATGGATGGATGGATGGATGGGTGGGTGGGTGGATAGAGTGGGAAGTAGAGTCACTCTTCCCTTAAGAAGTCTAATAGTCTAATAGATCCTTTCATCCTGGGATGGGTAAATAATCTCTTAATTTTCTGAAATGACATATGAAAATATCACTCGTACTGAACATTTAGTTTTGATGTATTATTAATCCCCTACATTTCTTTTACCTTGATGATTCCTAGTGAGTGAATCTTATTGAGATTTCAAACTGTTCTTTGTAATGATATAGGTTTCTGCACTAAACACTTGACAATATGAATCAAAAAGTCTTTCTACTTGTAACTTTAAAATGCCTATACTCAAGAAATGATTTCCCCCAGATTTCCTTTGTTATTATACGTATTGCATACTTGTCAAATTTGTTCTTTCCAGGTTATATATTATTCAATTTCCAATTAATATAGACCCTGTAGGTTTTTTACAGTAGTCCTTTTTTCATAAATTGCTGATAAAATCCTCATCAACAACAATCTCATGATGTCAGGATTGTCTCCCTTCTGTGTTTGAGGAAAATGAACACGCAGAAAGTAGGTAACTGGGTCAAATCTCCCAGTAAGTGTCAAAGCTGGGACTTAAACATGAGCCTGTCTTATTCTAACAGTAAAACTGGGTACCTATAGTAGTTAAATAATAACGTATGGATGAGAAAGCAAACTTAACCCCTGACAAAAATAAAGTGACCATTTTTCTTCCAAATCAGTAGGACCTACATTTTTGAATATGAGCTTTTTGAGCCCTTTCCTGAAATCACATGTCCAGTCAGTGATGTGCTTATAGGTAAATCAGGGAGTTGGCCGCGTGCCAGCTATTCCTCATATATTCCCCCCTTTCTACTTACTTTCATTTTAAACTTAGTAAAGGCTGGTGGGCTGGCTATTTTATTTGTTTGGTTTTAATCTGGAATTAAGCCAAGCAATTTTTAGCACAGATTTTTTTTTTTTACCATATTAAAATCCAAGAGCATGCATTATGATCTAGGAGATAAAACATCCTTAGAACCAAGACTGAAGAATTTCAAACAGAGGGTAATGACATATGTAACTGTATGTCTATAGCATTGCAAGGAGAACATTTCCAGCAAGAGAGAAGTAAGCAGACAGCAAGACTATAGGAGGCATCGAGGCTAAATTCTAACCTCTTCAAAACCTGAGATTTGTCTAGAATAAGCCAGACACAGGAAAGATGATTTCTGTCCTCACATCACTGTTTCAGATTGTAAATTCAATCTGGCCAATTTCTTTCACACCCTCCTTTTACCAATCAGCTTCCCCTGCTATCTGTCCATCCTACGCCCTCTATAAATTTCCTCCCTATAGAAAGGAAATGAACAAGCATGAGTATAATATGAGTGAAATGTGTAGAATAGTTTTCATTTATGCATCTTATTTTAAGGGACCTATAATGAACATTGGAAGAACACTTGAGAACTTTTTTTTGGCTCTATAAATTTCACTGTTGTATGTGCTTTACAGTTATTCCTATTTTTTTGGTAAAAGATACCAAATATAGAGTCTATAATTTAGACATATGGAGTAACATATAAGCCAACAATGTTTTGATAGTTGATTTTACTAAGAGGAGGGGAATATGCAACTAAACAACACTAATTATTGACCTATTCATTGGTCTCAAGAGAATGAATGCATTTTCAACTAAAGAATTCCCGTAACAAATCTATGACCTGGAGCATTTGATATTTGATCTCTGTCAGTACCATGAGGAAATGGGGTAAAAAGTTAAAGTGCCTTCAAACTAGTCTGCCTGCACTGAGTTGTGTTCTCCCAGAAAAATGGAATTTTCCTCAGTTACAGTAACCTCTCCGTTTTATGGACTTGTCTGTTTTATACTGGGAAGAAGATAAGATAATTGGAGGTAAGGAATTTAGACAATTTAAAGCTATTACATTTTCGGAGTTTTGAAAATAAAGGAACTCAAGATAACCAACTTAGAAGTCTTAACTTCAAAGAAACTTCAGTATTTATACTATGTCAGCCCCAAATTGCATAGCATCAAGTTCTAGGTATTTGCCAACCTTTAGAAATGCAATATGATCCTTTGCTGCCGGGTGAATTGTAAAGACACTTGGAGCTCCACGAATAATGTCAATCAGGCATTTTGATCCCCGATCCCATCAAAATACAATCACCACCATGATACCCAAGTAAATGGTTATTTTGAGGTCCTCATCTCATTGATATCTCAGCAGCAGTTGACACATTTGATCACTGCTTTCTTGAAAGACTGTCTTCATTTGGCTTCCAGGACATCCCTCTCTCTTGGATTCCCTCATTCCCCACTGCCTGCTTGTTAGCATAACTCTGTTGCGGCTTCTCGTCAGACTCCTGACCTCCACACACAAGAGTGTCTCTTGGCTCAATTCTGGCACCACTTCTTTTCTGAAATTATTCCCCTGGGGATTTCATCCAGTGCCACAGCTTTAGATGTCATCTACATGCTGAGATTCCTCAAAGTATATCTCTAGGCTCAGTCTCTCCCCTGCACTCTAGCCTCCTGCATCTATCTGACCCCACGGCATCTCTACTTGATGTCTGATAAGCATCTCAATCTAAACATAACCAAAATTGAAATTTTGCTCTTGTTCTGTAATCTTCCCCAGTTCGGTAAAGGATGGCTCTAATTATCAAACGCTCAGCCCAAATCCTTGAAGTCATTTCTTAAGTGCTCTCTCTCACACCACATCCACCATATCCAATCTGTCATGTAAATCATATGTGTTCTACCTTAGAAATATATCCAGAATGAGCTATAGATTTTCATAGTACCCCTGTTACCACTCTAATCAAGTCAGTGTCACTTCTTCCTGGGACTATTTCAGTAGCCCTGTCTTGTTTCCTGGCTTCCACCCTTACCTTCCCACAGTTAATATTCAACAGAGCAAACAGTAATCTTTTAAGAAACAAGTCAGATTTTTTGCCAGCCTCTGTACCAACCCTTTAATGTACTTCCACCTCTAAGCATAACCCAACTCTGTAGCACAGACTACAAAATCCTATGCAATCTGTCATCTTTCTACCTGTCTGACTTCATCTCATACCATTCTCTACCCTCTCTCATTGTGAGCCTCATTTACATCCTTACTATTCTTTAAAAATCTCAAAGTCTATGCAAGTCCTTACCTCAGAATCTTTGCACTTCTCATTTCCTCTTTCTGAAATGTTCCTCTCCTGAATGTTCATAAGTTTTGATTCCCCAGTTCTTTTTGGTCTCCAACCAAATGGCAAGAGGACTCCTTACATAGCACACCTGGAACATGCTGCCCTTACCCTGGTTTATTTCTCCTCAGATCATCACTTGATACATAATTTTTGCAAGTACTCTCTGCTTCCCCACACTAGAATGCAAGATCTTTGAGAACAAGAACTGTGTTTTGTCCACCACCATATGCTTCCAGACTCCTAGTACTCCCCAAGACACACACACACACACACACACACACACATACATACATCAGTCAGCTCTGGGGCTGCAGTATGTATGACCAGTCCTATGAATCACCTGGATAAAGTGAGGACTCAATAAGTATTTATCAAATGAATGAATGAATGAGGGAATGGGTGACTGAGTAGCTGCATGAACAGGCAGACACATCCTTAGAGACTGCTTCCTAATCCAGGATGCTGAGTGCTCCCCAAGAAAGTCATTTGGGACTTTCCTACTGCGTGCTCCATGACAGAGCCACACCCTCTGATTTTCCTCCAAAGTGTCTTATAGTAGACACAAAATACATTTTTTTTTTGACTAAAGCAATTATTAGTTTTCTGAGTGCCTTCTAGGTACCAGGCAATAACTGTGCTAGGATCAGGTGACGAAAAATGGAGGAAGGTACCAACCATGCCCTCCAGGAACTCATTTGTGCAGCATGTTCTTTGGTAGGAAAAAATAATGGCCCACCCCCTCCATCCCCCAAAGATGTCATATCCTAATTCCTGGAAACTGTGAATGCTTTCCATGGCAAAAGTGACTTTACAGATGTGATTAAGGTAAGGATCTTGAGATGGGAAGATGTCCCTAGATTATCTGGGTGGGTACAATGTATTTATGAGGGTCCTTATAAGGGAGAGGCAGTACTGTCAGAGACAGGTGTGATATGTTACACTGCCGGTTGTGAAAGAGGAGAAAGAGCAGTGAGAAAAGAAATGCAAGAAGCTCCTAGAAGCTGAAAAAGGCAAAGGAATAAAGAGCCCCTAGAACCCTATTGACACCTTGATCTTAGCCAAGTAAGACCTGTTTTGGACTTCTGACCTCCAGAATTGTAAGACAATAAATCAGTGTTGTTTTAAGCCACTAAGTTTGTAGAAATTTGTTAAAGCAACAATAGGAAACTGATACAGATTTTGGTAACTGGAAGTGGGATACTGCTGTAACAAATACCTAAAAATGTGGAAGTGGCTTGGAATTGAATAAAGGATAGATACTGGATGAATTTTGAGAAGCATGATAGAAAAAGCCAAGACTGCTTTGAATAGACTGCTAGGAGAAATACAGATTTTAATGACTCTGCTAGTAAAGACTCGGAAGTAAGAAGAACAGTAGAGAAAAAGCTATATTGTCTTAGTGGAAAATTAAATCATCATAATCTGACTCTTGCAAGAAAGGACAGTAAAAGCATTGCTAGTAAGGGCTCAGAAGGAAATGAGAAACATTACAGGAAACTGGCAGAAAGAGAATTCTCATTATGTAGTGGCAGAAAGTTTAGCAGATTGTGTCCTACAGTTATATGGAAAGCAGAACTTGTAAGTGGTGAACTTGGATATTTTTTCTGAAGAGATTCCCAAGAAAAGTGTTGAAGATGTGGCTTGGTTTCTTCTTGCTTCTTATGGTAAAATGCAAGAGGAAAGAGATAAGGAAGGGGGGAAGAGCTTAATCAAAAGGGAACTGGGACTTGATGAAATAGGAAATTCTTAGCTATCTAGATGGCAAAAGACACTACAATTAGGAGATTCACTGTTGAGAAAGAGTGTTCTGGTGGGAAAACCAAGGGTGTGTCTGGACAACCTTTTTCTAATGCTTCAGAAGAATCTAAAGGTCAGAGTATTCAGTCACAGTGAGGACTCTTTGAAGAGATCAGGCATGTGACTCATGGATCCCCTCAACCATGCCAGCAGAAGCCAAAAACAGAGATGCAATTCTCTAAGAAAGGCCTGTGGAAGGGCTTCTTATCTAAGGTATTGAATTCCTGTGACATACACAGGAGACTCATAATGTCCTTGATAATTTTATACCAGCAAAACCACTGCCATCTTGGACTGAAAGGGATAGAGAAGTCAAAATGAAAGAGCTGTAGGAACCCCAAAATTCCATAGGGAGGAGACAGGCTGATAAAGCTATTCAGCTGCAAATACATGCTACCCTTGGTGGAAAAGGGAGGATGGCTCCAAGGGTAGAACCTCAACCTCAGAGGGAGGAGTCATAAGCCCAGAGGACGGAGCTGATGACCACAGAGGATATTCTCAGGCCTTGAAACCTAACGTTCATGTCTGAGCTGCATTTTAAAATTGCTCGAGAATGGTGACCCCTATTTTTCTTTCCCTTCTTTTTCCCTCTTTTTTTGAATTGAAATGTCTCTGTTATTCTATACCTGCCCCACCACTGTATTTTGGGAGCAAATAATTTGTTTCTTGAGTTTCATAGGTTTGCACATGGAGAAGAATTGTGCCTTGGGAATGGATTATACCCAAGCCACACCCATATCTGATTTAGATGATTTAACTGAAGAAATGTGGGACTTTTGACGAGATGCTGTGTTGAGTTGAGGCATTTGGGAATGTTGAGATGGAGTGAATGTAATTTACATATGAGATGGACACACACTGCAGGGGGCCAGAGAGCAAACTTTGTTATGCAGTGTAATGACCCCCGCCAAAGCTGTCTACCTCCTCATCTTCAAAACCTGTGAATATGTTACTTAACTAATACAATGCCTCTACCTAAGTCTTTCTCTGCTGTAGCTCTGTGCTTTTTTTTTTTTACTACCCAAGAAGAAAGTAGATAACTCAACAAGAAAGTTCTGGGCTAAATTATAAGAGAGGGGACAATAGGATTTGGCCAGCTACCCAGAATTTTCACAAATCATGTTTTAAGACAATTCATGTGGGACCAAACTCCCATTCCTTTTGACTTCAAGAATAAATATGATGAGTGCTATAAATATGCTTGGACTCCTAACAGCTAAAGTGACACCACTTGAAACCTCCACTCTGGGAAGAAGCCCTAAAAGTCAGATCTTCCTAAGAAGCACTTAGGACATTTTGTGGGGGTGACTTGAACCATATTACATGAACCGGTCAGCATGTGCTCTGTAATCTCCCTACCACACTGGTTAAACGGGAGATCAGCCATCTTTTAAAACTGGGTTTTTAATTTCAACAAGATAATCTTCATTTGCTTATTTCCTCAGTGATTGTTATGACTCATTCAGAGTTACCCTTCATCTTGAAGTGTTTGTCATTTGATGGCCATTTGTCTGAAGAGTGGTTGAGCTTCAAATACATTTTCTGTACTGTCAAAATGGATATTATAACAATACTTACAATTATTAGTTTCAATAAAATGCATTTGTAGTCAATAATGCTGCCTCCGTTTCTCCATATTTTAAATACCACCTGAACCACAGCCAAAAAATTTTTTAAATCTCTAAACTATTTTTAGTTTTTTGTCTTGCTTATATAAGAGCTTATAATCTAAGGAGGAATGAAGACAATTACAATACAGTATGACAGTTGCTGAATAAGAAGCATGGTCTAACGTGGAAAGTGGTATCGTTGAATTAATGTAAAATCTGTAAAATACATCCTTGGGAAATATCAAAAGTATATCTTAGGGAGATTTATTTTATTCATTTTCTCATTACTAAGGGAGACATCGTATAATTCAATTATCTCTGCATAAATCTTTCCACTATTAAATCGTGTTTAATCCTGGACCATTTTCCAAGAGAAGTATTTAAGATAATGCTAATAAATTGGTGGTTTGGAGTTTGTCAATAGATTCCTTGCTAACACAGCATCTATTTGTTACTTGTTCCAAGGGGATAGGTTTATTGAACAGAATCAGAATAAAAACTAAAGAGAATGAGAATACCTATTTCCATGATTACTACCAGATGCTGAATACCAGAAACTGCATCTCATGGAATTGAGAATATTCTTCTGCTGAGGGTTGTCTAATGACCATGGGTACAGTAGCAAATCCATGCTATTTCGAACCCAGCTAAATCTCTAAATAAATTACTGAAGTTCATTCAAATAGTAATGGTCAGATCTGAGATTCTAACTTAAGCATTACAGACTCCAAAATTTAACAGCGTGCAGATTATAGCACAAAAATATTATGCTTAACTCAAAGTACCTTTTCTTGGCCTGAGATGTACCAAAATAAGACCTGTCTGCATATAGTTATATTTATAGCTAACATGTATTGTTGTGGTCCAATATCATGCTATCTGTGTTTTGCAAAGCAGAAGAAGGATTTCTCAGAGTAAGTGTGGAAATATAATAGTGGTATGAAGGAAGGAGAGAAAAGGAATTAGAATTCGATTTGCACAGGGTTTTAATTCCTTGCACAGCAGAATATAGTTTCTGTTTGGATTTGGTTGACTGGTACATCCATCTCACACTATTTCTATGCAACCACAGTTACCATTGCTTAAATGTTTAGTAGAGCATTCCCATAAATGTTAAACAACACTCTTTCAAATCTTGTCACCTATTATTCTGGATTATTGTGTAGCATGCTTAACCTAAGGCCTGGTCAAGCCAAACCAGAGCCAGTGTTGGGATCATATGACATCCACCTGTATTTATGAGTGCTAGTTAAATTCCAAACATTGCCTCAAGTTGGCATTCCTTCAAGTCATTAACATCATGCCTGTTTGTCCGATGTGGGAGAAAGAATTGTCAAAGCCTGCGTTATTTCATTCTTTACTAATGAGGGATCATGTACCAATAGAGAAATGCTTCATTCTTGATGTTTTTAGATTATTCTCAGAGTAATTTACTACAATTATTTTTACATCAGCCAAATCCACCTATAAATCAAATATAGTTTTAGCTATTAACTCTGCATTTTTTCCCTCTCATGCAAAGGAATATATATGAGAAGTCAGAAGACCTCCTACTCCTTTATAGCTGATGCATTCCAGCTCCTTATCACTTTCCCTCCCCTCAAAGCATTATCTTTGTGTTTTTTTAATTGAAGATTCTTTGCAAATTTGCTAGTGATGGCTCTCTCAAACCATCTGAAAATTTTGTCCCTCACAGAAAACGAACTGAGGTGACTATATTCTTCTGGACCCTCAAAGCTCTGATATTTTTTTTAATTCAGAGATTATATGATGATGGATCTTGAAGGGCTGCTAGAGGGCATGAAGAATAATCTATCATTTTGCAAGTAAGAAAAATGAAGCATTCTTGGGCAGCTTGTACCACATGATAGACAGTGTGGCCAAGTTGTCTTTCTGAATTGTGTTTTAGAAAATGATCTGATCTACACTTGCTGCAAAGAATGAATGGCTTAAGGTTTTTTGAGGCAAAACAAACAAAAATAATGAATTCTACTTAAAATATGAATAATGTAATACAAACAAAGGGAAAAGAAAGACATTTAAGAAGCAAAATGGCACAGTCACTAACCTACAATTAAGGGGTGGTATAAAGTGTAAAGACTCTGGTTTCAGAGTGTTTCCCTTCTGCCAATTACTAGATGTATGAACTTTGAAATAACTAACTTTACTTCTCTGTGCTTCAGTTTTCTCATTTTTAAAATGGGCATAATGAAATCTGCCTCAGAATTGTTTGGAAAGGGCTTGAAATATGACCTAGCACACAGAAATGCTTGATAAATTATGTTATTACCATTACAATAACTAGTTAAGAAAAGGAATCTCTTTATAATGAAGAAAGAAGAAATTAAGGGTGACCTATTAATGGTCATATAATATAGGTACATGTACTGTTGTATGACCAATCCAATAATCATTCCCAACTAACTTCTCTAATGACGACCCCTCCTGCAGAAGTTAAATAACCACCCTTGTAGCTAGGCATGGCCATGGGACAAAATTTTGGCCAATAAGTTGTGAGCAGAAATCTGACAAGTGTTTCTGGAAACCCTTTTGCTGACTTTCAGTTGTTTATATAAACCATTCCTGAACTCAGAACATTTTGAGCTTCTCACATCCTTATTTCCTATGGCAATTGTAAAACTCTTGCAAGAAAACGCATTAAAAGTGCAACTTGAATGTTAGGACTTTTAACACAAAACGCCAGTGGTGAATTAGACAAACTGAACACAGTTGTTTTTCTTTTGTCCTCAGGGTCACAGTAATACAGCTAATAATTCTGGGTTTTTTTTTTTTTTAAGCAAAACAAGCTTTTGCCTTTATAATACATGCTTTAGAGTAAGAGTCAAGTCTTCAGAATGATGAAAAGGTGCTAAATTCAGATTCTGTTTTTTTCAAATTTAGTTTTTGGAAACCAATCAAGGTACACAGAGAATTATTTAGACATCAATATTTTCTGAAACATTGTTAATTTGCTGTCTCAAATTTCACTTGGAGCTATGTTTAAAAAAAAGGAAAAGGAATATTTATATGTCACTTTTTTTCTTTTAGCTCCCTTAAAGATTTAGTAACAGAAAACTCATGATTTATTTTGGTAGATTTATTATAGAATGAAAAACAAAGCCAATATAAATATGAATAGAGTTTAAAATGTAACTATACCTGACCCACTTTTCCTACTAGGTTTATCCTATCAATCAATGAGAAAACAATAGTTGGCAAAATGATGGCTAGTGATACCATTTAGAGTCACATGTACCACTTATCATAGAGTACATTTTAATTCAGTGGGAGTTCAATGATTTATTTTTTAAAAATCTATCATGACTCTACATTCTTCCACATGTTTACTACGCATAGAACTTTGGAACATTAAAATTCTTGTGGATTTTCACATTTTTGTGGAGGCTTGTGTTCCTAAGAAGGAAAGTCTATCCTATTTCACATTATACTTAGGTTCCCTTTGAAGAAGTAACTACAAAACACTTTTTATGTATAACTTCCCTTTAGTCATAGTTATTCTATAGTTATATACTCTTAACATATTCCACCTAAGAGCTTTCTATTGCAGAATAATTCCCTTACCTTAGCATTCATACCTACAGTTTTATCTGCCCATGTTAGCTTTGCAATGTAAGAGCACTCTTCCTTCCCAATGGGAGGAGTAAAAAGACGAGAACTACCATAAAGATGTAAGGGATAAACCAGATAATAACATCATCACTGAAGATTTTCTTAATAATCAAAGCCAATAGTAAAGTCAATAATAAAAATTTGCAAAGCCACAAATCATGCTTAACAGCCAAAGTCAAAGGACCAGGGAGATAATCACAAAAAAACCATGTTAGAGAGCAAATCAGGATACAAAGCTAAAAGTGTTAAATCTTGGCAAAGGAAACCAGGGAAAGAGGTTAGGGTTCAAATGGGGAAAAGGAGTAAACTCTCATCTGTTATCCAAAACACTGGGCAGTTCTAAAGACCAGCAAAAGCATGGCTCATGAGTGAGTCAAGCTAGATAAATGAAGCAGGGAAAGGCCACACCCACTATTCTCACCTTGAACATTGGTCTGCCTATTCTCTGAGTATACCTTGAGAATACTATATCCATGTCTTTGCTTTTCCTTCCCCGTGCTCAAGAATGCCTTTCTTTTTGTTCTCTGTCCATCCAAATCCATTCATCTTTGCAGATCTATCTTCTCCAGGTAGCAGTCAGCTTTACTGCAGTATTTACTGACTGTACCACGTGCTTTGGAACTTAAGAATTTGCTATAATATGATGTGAGTATATGTGTATATGAGCATATATATGTATAAGTAATTTGATGGTAGAACCATAAATTTTTAGCTCCTCATTGCCTATGTTACATATTTCATAATATTCATTCTCAGTATATGTTCAACTGATATTTCTACAAGTAAATTAGTTGAATTTTTATTTGTAAGCCCTACCAAATAAAATTTCAGTCATTAAAATCAGTAGAAAAATTATTCATACCATCAACATATTGCCGTTATTTAAATTTTCTTCAATAGATGGTAAAAGATATATAAGAAGAGAAACAAAAGGTATCAAAGAAAGAAACAATGGGAAGTTTTATAAATATTAAATTTAAATTCAGAACAGATTCAAAATTCAAAATGGATTAAAGACTTAAATTTAAGACCTGAAACCATAAAACTTCTAGAAGAAAACATAGGGAGTAAGTTCTTTAACATCTGTCTTAGTCATACTTTTTTGCCTATATCTCACCAGGCAAGGGAAACAAAAGCAAAAATATTGGACTACATCGAACTAAAAAGTTTTTCCACAGCAAAGAAAACTATCAGCAAAATCAAATGGCCACCTGCTGATGGGAGAAGATATTTGCAAACTATATAACTGATAAGGGGTTAGTATCCAAAATACACAAAGAATGCATACAACTCAACATCAAAAAAATAACACTATTAAAAAATGGAAGAGGATCTGAAGAGAAATTTTCCCAGAGAAGACATACAGATGGACAACAGGCACATGAAAAGATATTCAACATCACTAATCATCAGGGAAATGCAAATCAAAACCACAATGAGATATCATCTCACATCTGTCAGAATGACTATTATCAAAAAGACAACAAATAACAAGTGTTGGTGAGGTTGTGGAGAAAAGGGCACCCTCCTGTACTATTGTTAGAAATGTAAATTGGTGCAGCCACTATGGAAAATAATATGGAGATTCTTCAAACAATTAAAAATAGAACTACCATATGGTCTAGCAATTCTACTCCTTGGTATTTAATTGAAGAAAACAAAAACACTAATTAGAAAAGATATATGCACCCTATGTTCACTGCGGCATTATTTACAATAGCCAAGATAGGGAAGCAGTCCAAGTGCCCATCAATAGATGAACGGATAAAGAAGATGTCATATATTTATACAATGGAATATTAGCCATAAAAAGAATGAAATCTTACCACTTATGACAACATGGACAGACCTAGAGGGCATTATGCTAAGTGAGTAAGTGAGAGAAAGACAAATACTGTATGATTTTACTTATACATGGAATCTAAAAAACAAAACAAATGAACAAACGTAACAAACCAGAAACAGTTATAGATACAGAGAACAAATAGGTGGTTCCAAAGGGGAAGGGGGTAGGGGGAGGGAAGAAATAGGTCAAGGAGATTAAGAGGTACAAACTTCCAAGCTGCAAAATAAATGAGTCATGGGTGTGAAATGTACAGTGTGGGTAATATAGTCAATAACTATGTCATATCTTTGTATGGTGACATATAGTAACTAGACTTATCATAGTGATCATTTTGAAATGTACAGAAATATAAAATCACATTGTTTTGTAACAGGAACTAACACAGTGTTGTAGGTCAATTATATTTCAAAAACAAATTAACAGATAAAGAGATCAGATTTGTGGTTACCAGGAGTCAGGGGCTGGGGGAGGGGGAATCAGATGAAGGCAGTCAAAAGGTACAAACTTTCAGTTATAAGACAAGTACTAGGGGTGTAATGTACCATATGACAAATATAATTAAATGTGGTTTATGTTATATATAAAAGCTGTTAAGGGGCTTCCCTGGTGGCGCAGTGGTTGAGAGTCTGCCTGCCGACGCAGGGGACACGGGTTCGAGCCCTGGTCTGGGAGGATCCCACATGCCGCGGAGCAACTACGCCCGTGAGCCACAATTACTGAGCCTGCGCGTCTGGAGCCTGTGCTCCGCAACAAGAGAGGCCGCTACAGTGAGAGGCCCGCGCACCGTGATGAAGAGTGGCCCCCACTTGCCACAACTAGAGAAAGCCCTCGCACAGAAACGAAGACCCAACACAGCCATAAATGAATAATAAATAAATAAATGAATAAATAAAAATTTAAAAAAAAAAAAAAAGCTGTTAAGAGAGTAAATCCTAAGAGTTCTCATCACAAGAAAAAATTTTTTCTATGTTTTTAATTTTGCATCTATATGAGATGATGGATGTTCACTAAAGTTACTGTGACAACCATTTCATGATGTTGGTATGTCATTATGCTGTACATGTTAAACTTACACAGTGCTTTATGTCAATTATATCCAAATAAAACTGGAAGAAAGAACTATGAAAACAGAAATAAAAGGTATCAAAGAAAGAAACACTGGGAAGTTATACAATATTGTGATTAGAAAAGCCAAAACTATCAAATAAAATTTTTAATTAATAAATAAGTTAATGAAATGAATGACTAGATCAATAATTTTTAAATATATCATTTTGTTATATGCCAGAGTCATTTCAGAGATGGCCAGGAGATAGCATTCACAATAAGAATATATAAAGTAATTAACAGTAATTCTAATGAGAAATTATTTGACCTACTGAAAAAAACTATGAACCTTTCAGAAAGACAATATAAAAGTTGAAAGAATGGAAAGATATTATAAATGTGTAAATTATTTCCAATTAATTTGCGTTTATGGAACTAAATAAGCAGGTGATATAGACTGCTGTAGAAGAAAAAAACAAACAGGATAAGAATTAAATCAAGTAGGGAAGACTGGGCAAAAATATGAGAGAATATATTCAGCAAGGAAGAAATTCCCTACCAGATAATAAACCTCTTTGGATCTATAATACTTAAAATAGTGTATTGCTGGTACCAAAAAAAAAAAAAAAAAATCTTCTGGAAGAAAATAGATAAAATTACACATAAAGATTTAATATTTACAAAAAGAAGCATCTGAAAATAATGGGAAAACAGTTTATTTAATCAGTAACACTGAGATAACATGTTAGGAATTTGAAGACAAAAATATCTTTTAGAGCTACAACTTATAGTATAAACCAAATTAATCCCATGTGCATTAGAGTGTCAGTTTTAAAAATAACCATAAGAGAGCTACAGAAGAAAACATTTTAAATTTCAAACATATTGGATAAAAATCAGATATTAAAACAATAAAAAATGTATATGTAAAAGCTACAACTCTGAAATTTAGAAAAATGATAAATAGATTGAGAAAACTAATTGCAGCAAATAGAATAAAAAGAATATAACTACAGAAAGTAGCTCTATTGGGAAGCTCTTATCAATTATTTATTATTGTTTGGTGCTTGTGATCTTTATTTATGATTCATTTGAAATTATTTCAAATGAAATTATTCTATAAAGCAAGACTAATTGAAAATTCCATAGTTCCAGAAAAACTAGATAAGATAACCAGTTATTATTGAAACCTAAGATTTACAATGTTTTCTTTCATGCTCTGAGATTGTCACAAAAGAATATCTTATCTCTAGCCATGAAAAGACTTTTAAAAACACTAGTCAAAAGCTATCAGCACTAAGAATTATTCTTCTATCTGCACTAAGAATGATTGAATCTTTTTAACTTAGTGCCAAACACACTGTAGATACTCAATAAGTACATATTATATTATTTATACCATAAAAATATCCCACTTACAAGTCATTTTCCAGAAAGCCTTTTGAAGTTGTTTGGTTAGTTTAAAATTTGATTTTGTATAATATGACTTTGTAATTTGTAATAATAATGCTTTTTTACTCCTTAGACTGGCACAATTACCATTTCGATTTGTACATTATTCACGTGTGGCTCTGCTTGGTTTCAGAATTAAACTCTAAGTTAAGTGGCTCTCACTGAAACTGCACTCAGGGTAGAATGTCTACGTCCAGCTGTTTATGCTTGCTTTCTTTCTTCTCTTCACTTACCAAGTTAACTGCCATTTTAGTCTAAATCAAATTCTCACAAAAGAACTGAAAACCTCCTTTTAACCCCGAGAGTCTAGTAGAATTTCTTGAACTTGTAAAGAGAAAAATATGCTTATATACAAATAAAAGAAACGATAGGAAGCTGATTTCTGTGTGGTTTTATGAATTAAAATATTGTCCTATTTTAAGATTTCTGACAAAACATATGATATACAACTAATCTATTCTGGGTCAACACTCACACCTTTGGAAGAACAGCAAGAGAATGTGGGAAGATGAGAAACAGTTTTTGTGAAAACAAATCTAATCTTTCAAGTGGTCATTCACTCAACAAACACATTTATGATGTGCTCTAACTGAGGTGGGTGCTGTGTTGGAGGTTAAGCTAACAAGGAAAAGGCATAATTTGATTTTGAACAGTTCACAGTCACATAACAATGATAAAGTATGATAAGTGCTGTAAGAATGTGACAGAAATCACAATAATAAAAAATACAGGTATTTGTCTTTCTCTCCACCTTCTAAGGATTATCATTTGTAAGCAAGGCCTGATTACATGGCTATTGTTTTTCTAAGAAGAGTCATGGCTGGAGCTGCAACACTGGTGAGCCCAAAGAGGCACTGACTAGCTTTGAGGTTAAGATACAAGTATCTGGGGAAAAAATTTATGAATTGGTGAAAAGACTGGAGGACTGGTGACAATGATGGAAGGGAGACATTAGAAAAGAATAGTCAACTTGCGATGCAATAGAGAATTAGAGAAAAACTAAGAAAGGAAGAAGCTGTCATAAAGGGTAGATCATTAACTGGTAAAGAAAGAGGCAATCTATTTTAGGAAGTACTACTGGGTTCTATGTGGTGCAGCTGTTATGTAGCTAGTCAGACATGAGCGGGTCCTGCCCCATCCTGGATGGGTTATCCCCCACTTGGACACGTGATCAGAACACACCCAGAGATCCTCCCTCTTGTGGTCAAGGACCACTACTAGGTTTCCAGCCTATGAGGACCAAGCAAGATAAAACCGCCAGCACAGGCTGATGCAGGCACACCAAGACCTAAAAGATGACTCAAGGTAACCTGGGGTTCATTATGCCATATTTGTAATAAATTAGCATTGCGGCTTTTGCTCTCCCCACACCCATCCCTATGGGTTTCACTTGGCTGCTTATGTGTTAGCACCTGTGCACTAGGAGAAACATTACACAACCTAAGCTGTCAATCAACTTGTCAGCCAAATGATGCAAGACACAGGGAGGGACCACCACTCTAAAAAACCCAACCCTACTCCATTGCAGGGCTGCTTCTGGTTTCCAGACAGCCTGCTCTCATCCTTTCTCCAGAGTGTAGTTACACTTCTGCTTAATAAAACTCTTGCTACTTAAAACTACTCTCTGCCTCGCAACTGAATTCTTTCCCTTGAGAGGGCAAGAACCAAGGAAATTGTCATTCCGTCAGTAACACAATTCCTCCTCCGTGATATCAAAAATCCTTCCATAACAATGAAGGTTACTCTTCAATCCTTTTTTTTTTTTTTTTTTTTAAAGTCTATTTATTTATTTATTTATTTTTGGCTGTGTTGGGTCTTCGTTTCTGTGCGAGGGCTTTCTCCAGTTGCGGTGAGCGGGGGCCACTCTTCATTGCGGTGCGCGGGCCTCTCACTATAGCGGCCTCTCTTGTTGCGGAGCACAGGCTCCAGACGCGCAGGCTCAGTAATTGTGGCTCACGGGCCTAGTCGCTCCGCGGCATGTGGGATCTTCCCAGACCAGGGCTCGAACCCGTGTGCCCTGCATTGGCAGGCGGATTCTCAACCACTGCGCCACCAGGGAAGCCCTTCAATCCTTTTTTAGAAGGATTTTTTAGAAGGGTTTGAGTGCTTCTCTGGGAGCATCTACATTTGAGATTGGACTTAAGGTTAGCTGAGTAGTTCAAGATGGCCTACAACATTTGCTTGGAAGTTATGTTTGAAGTGTTATGGGATAAGAGAAGAAAAAGCTGCCTTATTCTGAAAATAGATGAGTGATGTTTGGAAAAGACTTCATAAATGTAGTCTTTGAACAAAAACTTAAAGATGTCAAAAAAGGAGAACATGTGTAAAGGAAGGCTGATGAATTTCCAGTTTAAATGTAATGGGTGAAATTTGGGAAATCGGACATGACAAGACTAATGATGGCATGCAATAGGCAGTAAATAACATCATCTAAATTTTAGTACCTAAAAAAGCAGGAACCACTGTATTCTGATAAGAATCTCTAGATTTAACTGCCAGATTAAAGGAAATCTATGAAGAGTATGTTAAGGCACGTGAAAGTGAAATCACCCAAAACCAGGATATGGACATTCTATAAAACAAAAGGCCAGGCTTCTCTAAAACAAAAGAAAGAGGGAGAATTGTCAAAGGAAAAAAAAAAAGACTTAAGAAAAATAAGAGCCAAATACAATATGTGGACCTTGTTAAAGCTAAATTGACACAAACCAATGGGAAAAAAAGTTTTATTTGAGAAAATTAAGGAAATTTGCATGTGAGAGAATATGAAAAATTAATGATAATTCTTTTAGATGTAAACAAAGATATATTTAAAAAATTCTTTATCAGAAGTACTTATGAATGAAATGACATGGTGACTACATTTACAATAGTTAAAAGTGTAGGAGGCTAATTACTTCATGATACATGTAAATCAAATCATTATGCTGTATATCTTAAAGTTATATAGTGCTGATGTCAATTATATCTCAATAAAACTGGGAGAAAAAATGTAGAAGGCAGAGAATAGATTAAAAATTAGATAATGTGATCTAATTTTGAAATTAGGTGATGGGTACCTGGATGCTCATTATATACTCTTTACCTTTTATATAGTTTTCAAATTTTTCATAATAAAAAGTAAAAAATAAAGTAAATATAGTAGAGGAAAGGTTTCTCTGCTCTTTTTTAGCTCTCTAGAATCACAGTTCCAGAACTTCCTCTGTTTTTTTTTAATATTTTCTATTTCTCTGCTAATATTTTGCACCATTTCATTTACTATGAACATATGATCCTTTATATCTTTGAACACCAACGGAATTGCTGCTTTAAAATTCTTGTTTGATATGTGCCACATCTGGGTTATCTGTTGATTGGTCTCCATCATTTTGGGTTTTTTCTCTTGAGAATGGGTCACATTTTCTAATTCTTTGTATGTCAGATAATTTTGAATTTTATGTTAGGCTTTGTCAACATTAAACTGTAGAGCTTCTAGATTCTGTTATAGTCTTCTGAATAATCCATTTGTTAATTTTAGGAACCATAATTTATTTGGATTCAAAAAGTAAATTTTGTTTTCTGAGTTGCTCATATCTTATGTCAGCCTTTTATCATTAGCTGGATTTTGTCCTGCGCCAGAAAAAAACATGGGCATAGTTTTACATGGTACTTGGGAATCCTCCTCTCCAACTCTCTCCCTTTCTAGGATCCTCCCTCAAATTTTAGTGACTTTGGTTGCACTGAACTCTGTATTCTGGTTTTTCAGTACTCAAAGCCTTCACGGTTCTTATTAGAGTTTTAGTCACCTCACAAATAATCAATTTCAGCCAGTATTCAGGCTAAAATCATAAAAATGGCAAAAATCTCTCTTTGTTGACATTCCCTTCTTCTAAAGGTCAAATTACCTCTAAAATCTACCTATTTTTATTTTCTGTCCAGGGCTTCCCATCATTTAAAAAAAAAAAATGTATTCATTGATTGCTGTTATCCATGGGAGAGTTGGATTTGCTTGGAGCTTTACTAGGCATATTACACACACACACACATGCGCACGCACACATGCACACACACATGATTACTTAAGGCTGAAGTCAAGTAGTGTGATTATAAGAATATTAAAAGGAGTCCCTCCCACCAGGAAGCTTGCACAAGCCTCTTAGAGAGCCTCATCCACCAGAGGGCAGAGAGCAGAAGCAAGAAGAACTACAATCCTGCAGCCTGTGGAACAAAATCCACATTCACAGAAAGACAGACAAAATGAAAAGGCAGAGGACTATGTACCAGATGAAGGAACAACATAAAACCCCAGAAAAACAATTAAATGAAGTGGAGATAGGCAACCTTCCAGAAAAAGAATTCAGAATAATGATAGGGAAAATGATCCAGGACCTCGGAAAAAAAATAGAGGCAAAGATTGAGAAGATGCAAGAAATGTTTAACAAAGACTTAGAAGAATTAAAGAGCAAACACCTAGAAGAATTAAAGAACAAACAAACAGAGAGGAACAGTACAATAACTGAAATGAAAAATACACCAGAAGGAATCAATAGCAGAATAACTGAAGCAGAAGAACGGATAAGTGACCTTGAAGACAGAATGGTGTAATTCACTGCCACGGAACAGAATAAAGAAAAAAGAATGAAAAGAAATGAAGACAGCCTAAGAGACCTCTGGGACAACATTAAATGCAACCACAGTCACATTATAGAGGTCCCAGGAGGAGAACAGAGAGAGAAAGGACTCAAGAAAATATTTGAAGAGATTATAGTCGAAAACTTTCCTAACATGGGAAAGGAAATAGCCACCCAAGTCCAGGAAGCACAGAGAGTCCCAGGCAGGATAAACCTGAGGAGAAACATGCCAAGACCCATAGTAATCAAATGGACAAAAATTAAGGACAAAGAAAAATTATTAAAAGCAACAAGGGAAAAACGATAAATAACACACAAGGGAACTCCCATAAGGTTAACAGTTGATTTCTTAGCAGAAACTCTACAAGCCAGAAGGGAGTGGCATGATATATTTCAAGTGTTGAAAGGGAAGAACGTACAACCAAGATGACTCTACTCGGCAAGGATCTCATTCAGATTTGACGGAGAAATAAAAAGCTTTACAGAAAAGCAAAAGCTAAGAGAATTCAGCACCACCTAACCAGCTCTACAACAAATGCTAAAGGAACCTCTCTAAGTGGGAAACACAAGAGAAGAAAAGGACCTACAAAAACAAACCCAAAACAATTAAGAAAATGGTAATAGGAGCATACATAATGATAATTACCATAAAGGTGAATGGATTAAATGCTCCAGCCAAAAGACACAGGCTCGCTGAATGGATACAAAAACAAGACCCATATATATGCTGTCTACAAGAGACCCACTTCAGACCTAGGGACATATACAGACTGAAAGTGAGGGGATGGAAAAAGATATTCCATGCAAATGGAAATCAAAAGAAAACTGGAGTAGCAATTCTCATATTAGATAAAATAGACTTTAAAATAAATAATGTTACAAGAGACAAGGAAGGACACTACATAATGATCAAGGGATCAATCCAAGAAGATATAAAAATTGTAAATATTTATGCACCCAACATAACCTCAATACATAAGGTAAATGCTAACAGCTATAAAAGAGGAAATCGACAGTAACACAATAATAGTGGGGGACTTAAACACCTCACTTATACCAATGGACAGATCATCCAGACAGAAAATTAATAAGGAAACACAAGCTTTAAATGACACAACAGACCAGATAGATTTAATTGATATTTATAGGACATTCCATCCGAAAACATCAGATTACACTTTCTTCTCAAGTGCACACGGAACATTCTCCAGGATAGATCATATCTTGGGTCACAAATCAAGCCTTGGTAAATTTAAGAAAACTGAAATCATATCAAGCATCTTTTCCAACCACAACTCTATGAGATTAGAAATAAATTACAAGGAAAAAAACCCATAAAAAACACAAACACATGGAGGCTAAACAATACGTTACTAAATAACCAAGAGATCACTGAAGAAATCAAAGAGGAAATCAAAAAATACCTAGAGACAAATGACAATAAAAACATGATGATCCAAAACCGATGAGATGCAGCAAAAGCAGTTCTAAGAGAGAAGTTTATAGCAATACAATCCTACCTCAAGAAATAAGAAAAATCTCAAATAAACAATCTTACCTTACACCCAAAGGAACTAGAGAAAGAAGAACAGACAAAACCCAAAGTTAATAGAAGGAAAGAAATCATAAAGATCAGAGCAGAAATAAATAAAATAGAAACAAAGAAAACAATAGCAAAGATTAATAAAACTAAAAGCTGGTTCTTTGAGAAGATAAACAAAATTCATAAACCTTTAGCCAGACTCATCAAGAAAAGTAGGGAAAGAACTCAAATCAATAAAATCAGAAATGAAAAAGGAGAACTTACAGTGGACACTGCAGAAATACAAAGCATCATAGAGACTACTACAAGCAACTCTCTGCCAATAAAATGGACAACTGGAAGAAATGGACAAATTCTTAGAAAGGTATAACCTTCCAAGACTGAACCAGGAAGAAATAGAAAATATGAACAGACTAATCACAAGTAATGAAATTGAAACGGTGATTAAAAATCTTCCAGCAAACAAAAGTCCAGGACCAGATGGCTTCACAGGTAAATTCTATCAAACATTTAGAGAAGAGCTAACACCATCCTTCTCAAACTCTTCCAAAAGATTGCAGAGGAAGGAACACTCCCAAACTCATTCTACAAGGTCACCATCACCCTGATACCAAAACCAGACAAAGATACTACAAAAAAAGAATATTACAGACCAATATCACTGATGAATATAGATGCAAAAATCCTCAACAAAATACTAGCAAACAGAAACCAGCAACACATTAAAAGGATCATACACCATGATCAAGTGGGATTTATCCCAGGGATGCAAGGATTCTTCAATATACACAAATCAATCAATGTGATACACCATATTAACAAATTTAAGGATAAAAACCATATGATCAACTCAATAGATGCAGAAGAAGCTTTTGACAAAATTCACCACCCATTTATGATAAAAACTCTCCAGAAAGTGGGCATAGAGGGAACCTACCTCAACATAATAAAGGCCATATACAACAAACCCACAGCAAACATCATTCTCAATGGTGATAAACTAAAAGCATTTCCTCTAAGATCAGGAACAAGACAAGGATGTCCACACTCACCACTATTATTCAACATAGTTTTGGAAGTCCTAGCTACAGCAATCAAAGAAATAGAAATAAAATGAATACAAATTGGAAAAGAAGAAGTAAAACTGTCACTGTTTGCAGATGACATGATATTATACATAGAGAATCCTAAAGATACCACCAGAAAACTACTAGACCTAATCAATGAATTTGGTAATGTTGCAGGATACAAAATTAATGCACAGAAATCTCTTGCATTCCTATACACTAACAATGAAAGATCAGAGATAGACATTAAGGAAACAATCCCATTCACCACTGCAACAAAAAGAATGAAATACCTAGGAATAAACCCACCTAAGGAGGTAAAAGACCTGTACTCAGAAAACTGTGAGACTCTTATAAAAGAAATCAAAGATGACACAAACAGATGGAGAGATATGCCATGTTCTTGGATTGGAAGAAACAATATTGTGAAAATGACTATACTACCCAAAGCAATCTACAGATTCAATGCAATCCCCATCAAATTACCAATGGCATTTTTTACAGAACTAGAACAAAAAATCTTAAAATCTGTATGGAGACACTAAAGACCCCAAATAGCCAAAGCAATGTTGAGGGAAAAAAACAGAGCTGGAGGAATCAGATTCCCTGACTTCAGACTATACTACAAAGCTACAGTAATCAAGAAAATATGGTACTGGCACAAAAACGGAAATATAGATCAATGGAACAGGATAGAAAGCCCAGAGATAAACCCATGAGCCTATGGTCAACTAATCTATGACAAAGGAGGCAAGGATATAAGAGTCAATCAGCCATATTTGTATGGGTCTATTTCCAGACTTTGTATTGTCTTTCGTTGATCTATGGTCTCTCCTTTTACCAATACCACATGGTCATGATTACTGTAGCTTGTATGAGTCTTAAAAATCTGGTAGTGTGATTTCTCCGTCTTTATTCTTTTCGAAATTATTTTGGCTTTTCTATCAGTTTTGCCTTTCTGTATAAATTTTAGAATCAGCTTATCTATACAAAAACACTGCTGAGATTTTGATTGAAATTACATTAAATCTATATATTATAAGTTTGGAAAGAATTCACATGTTTATAATAGTGAGTCTGCTAATCCATGAACATGACATATCTCTCCATTTATTTACATCTTTGGTTTCTTTTACCAGCATTTTGTAGTTTCAGCATGCAGAGCCTGTATAAGTTTTGTTAGATTTATAGCTAAGTATTTATTTCCTTGGAGCTGTTATAAATGGTATTGCCCTTCTTAAAAAAAAAGAGAAGAATATTAAAAGGTATAAGAATAACTTTAGAAGAACTAAGAAAATATAATAAATGAAAATATCATTGTAGTGGTAAAGAAAGGATGTGGGAAGAAAAGAAAATATTACAGAGTTCTCATTTGTTACAAATATGATATTAGTGCTAAAAATAATAACACATTCCATATTCTAGAGTTGCTAATACATGGATTAGTGGGTGGGGATGTTGTAGAGTAGCTTAAGATGAATTCGATAAAATGGGTTCATATCAAACCGTGATGAGCTTCATGTAATATGCTAAGGTATTTGAAATTTTTCCTATAGATAGAAAAGAAAGGAACCCCCATAGGCAATGGGAAAGCTACTCATATAATAACTAGAGTTCATTAGGAGAAGATCTGAAGAAGCCAAAAAAATGATGTGATATATTTTTTCTAAAATAGAAACAGTCTTGTGGTGATCATTTCACAATGTATACAAATATCATACCATTATGTTGTACAGCTAAAACTAATATGTTGTATGCCAATTATACCTCAATAAAAAAGAGTGAAATTTATATCCAAAGTAAATTTGTAAATTTTTGTAAAAAAGTGTTATTTCTTCATGATCCATGTTTATATTTTTAAGCCAGCACAGAGAAAAAAATGCACCCCTAACACAACGGACCTATCAATAATGAGCCTGAAGATAAATTGCCATTTATTAGAAAGAAATTTTGCTCTTTTAAAAAATAAAACTAAATGTTACTGAGATATTACAAGTATGGATTTCTCAAGGTAGTTTTGGATTTACTATAACAACAGTGGGCTGCAAACATTCTCCCACGAAACATATAGCCATTCCACAAATGGCTAGGCATTAAAAAAAAAAAAATGAGATGAATATTGTTCTCACTAACTTTTCCTTAAAATAAGCTTTAGCATGTAGCTTTAAAAATAAATTAACAAAATAAAATTGTTTACCTCTGAAAAGAAACCCAGCTTTAAAAAAAATGGCTTGTGGATACACAGAATGAAATATATATATTACGCATATATAAAATCTGGAGAACCCTTAGTTGACATATAGTCAGTAACTACAGACTTGCTACAACATACATTGTTGTTAACCCTTTTTTCTGCACTTTCTCTAATGATATGGATCAGTTTTAAATCCCATTCTCTATAAATAAAATAATAGTAATAATTTTAAAATGTTGCCATTAGTATAAACTAATTATGTATTAGAAACCATATGAGGTATATTTATTTTATTTAATTCTTGGCATGTGTTTACAGCTTAGATACCATTGCCTCATTTTACAGATGAGGAAATTATCAGAGGCAAGTGAAAGTATGTCAATGTGTAATAAAGGTCATATAGCCAGTAGGCAACAGAGCTGAAAATGGCAACAGAGTTCAGTTTAGCATGAAAGCCTTCTCTGTCCATTACAATTATATTGTGCTGCCAACCAAGATATAATACTATTCTAATATTGCCTGCACCACTAGCTGGAAGTCTCCATCACTAACACAAAGTCAGCATCTGTGTATCAAGTTCATTATTGTCATCTAAAGCAGCACATCCCCTTCAACCATCCATCATGCTACTTTACTAGCTGCATGAGCATCTGGGAAACTTAAATTATATATGATTCATCTTCCCATTAGTGGGTTACTGCAGCAAGGCAGATAAAACTGACTCATAGTTCAGATATTAAAAGAGATGGATGTTTAAGTAACTATACAGAGAAATGTGTATTCTGCAATGTCAGTATTCTGAAAATAGAAGTACCACCCCTTAATTTATCTGTTTTGTAAATTATAAATTTGGGGTTATAGCCTTTCTTAAACCTAGTCATCTTTAGAGACAAAGCCAATTCTCAATAATGTGTGGCTTAAAGAAAGTTATATTGTATGCCTAAACTGCCTGCACAGTACCAGCTGGCTTTTTATATTTAGTCATCTAACACCCTAAATGCAGAGTTTCCACTGCAGGGTTTCATGGAAGACAGGTTTTCTTAGTGCTTTGAATATATTGTGCCACTCTCTCTGGCCTGTAAAGTTTCCACTGAAAAGTCAGCTGATAGCCTTATGGGAGTTCTTCTGTATGTAACTAGTTGCTTTTCTCTTGCTGCCTTAAAGATTCTCTCTTAATCTTGATTTTTTTACTCTTTAATTGTAATGTATCTTGATACAGACTTTTTTTTTATTAACAAAAATTTTTTAGAAAGATATTGATTTATTTATTTATTTTTGGCTGCATTGGGTCTTCATTGCTGTGAGCAGGCTTTCTCTAATTGCATTGAGTGGGGGCTACTCTTCGTTGCAGTGCTCAGGCTTCTCATTGCGGTGGCTTCTCTTGTTGCAGAGCACAGGCTCTAGGCATGTGGCTCTCGGGCTCTAGAGCGCAGGCTCAGTAGTTGTGGCGCATGGGCTTAGTTGCTCCACGGCATGTGGGATCTTCCCGGACCAGGGCTCAAACCCATGTCCCCTGCATCGGCAGGCAGATTCTTAACCACTGAGCCACCAGGGAAGTCCCAATGTAGACTTCTTTGGGTTCATCTTGCTTAGGACTCTCTGTGCTTCCTAGACCTGAATGTCTGTTTCCTTCCCCAGGTTAGGGAATTATTGAGCTATCATTTCTTCAAAAAAGTTCTCTGCTCATTTTCTCTCTTTCTTCTCCTTCTGGACTCCTGTACATTTGATGTGGCCCCTGAGGTCTCAAACTACCCTCACTTTTAAAAATTGTTTTTTTTCTCTGTTCATCTTGGATGATTTCCACTACTCTGTCTTCCAGATCACTAATTCATTCCTCTACAACATCTAATCTACTTTTGAGACCTTCTGCTGTATTTAAAATTATTGTAGTCTGAAGCTCTGATTGATTTTTTTTTAACATTTTCTAACTCTTCATTGGAATTCTTATTGTGTTCATCCAACTTCTCCTGAGTTCAGTGAACAGCTTTACCTTGAACGCTTTACCGGGTAGATTGCTTATCTCTGTCTCATTTAGCTTTTTCTGGGGTTTTGTCTTGTTCCTTTGTTTGGAACATATCCCTCTGTCTCCTCAATTTGCCTAATTTTCTGTGTTTATTTCTATGTATTAGGTAGGTCCATTACACCTCTTGATCTTGGAGAAGTGGCCTTACGTAGGAATATCCTACCAGATCCAGGATCCATCAGCATGCTAGATGCTAGCCCTGGTCATCAGAGCTAGATGTTCCAGGGGTACCCCCTATGTGAGCTGCACATGCCCTTCTATTGTGGTGGGGCCAGTTACTGTGGGCATGCTGGTAGGCAAGCTGGTCCCTGGCCCAGCAGGCTGCGAGGTCCTGCCTTGTGTGGTTGTATGGGTTTGCTGGTAGGTAGTGCAGGACCCTGGCGTGGCTGGATTTGATTCCTGGCAGTACACACCTGGGGCGGAACCACTGGTGAGCAGGGCAGTCTCCCCATGAGGCTGGCTATGCAGCCTGGTGGTTCATGACAGCTGCAGGCCTGCTGGTAGGTGGAGCATTTTCCCCATGTGGCTGGCTGTGTGGCTCAGCCATTCATGACTACGGCAAGCCCGCTGGGGGGTGAGGCAGGGCCCTTAGAGCTAACAGGCTAGACAGAGGATTACCAAAATTGTGCTTGCCAGCACTGGTATCAGTGTGATAGAACAAGATCTCAAAAATAGCTGCTGCCAGTGTCTCCATCCCCCAGGTGAGTTCTAGCTGCCTCCTGCCTCTCTGAGGGGCTCTCCAAGATCAGCAAATGGGTCTGACCCAGGCACCTTTCAAACTATTGCATCTGTGCTGGGATTCAGAGCACGTGAGATTTCATGCATCCTTTCAGAGCAGAGTTTCTGTTTCTGACAGCTCTCTGGCTCTCCTGAATGTAAGCCCTTCTGATTGTTAAAGACAGAATTTCTGGGGACTCATCTTCCTGGTGCAGGACCCCAAGCTTGAGAGCTCAGTGTGGGCTTCACACCCCTCACTCCTCAGGGAGGATATCTGCGGTTGTGATAGCCTCCTTGTCTGTGGGTCACCAAACGGGAGGTGTGGGTCCTAATTATACCATGTCTCCATCCCTCCTACCCATCGCCTCATCGTTCCTTCTTTATATAGTTGTGGAAAACATCTTCTGCTGGTTTTCCAGCCTGTCTCATAGATAATTGTCCTGTAAGTAGTTGTAATTTGAGTGTGCCCATGGGAGGTGGTGAGATCAGGGTCTTCCTACCCCACCGTCTTGATCCCTCTGCCAAAATTATTTTTAATTAACAAATTTCACTAAAAGTTTAAATCAAAGAAAAAATAGTATAATTGCCTCCAAGATAGCAATAGCTCCTGATTTTGATGATATGAATGCCAGAACATCTATGGTTGTATTCATATCTGTTCTAAGTGTAGGTATGAAAATAATCACAGAAGTTTGGATTCTGCATCCCAGTCTCCTCCTGCGTTCCAGGAAATGGACAGGGTGCTTCATAAAAAGATGTCAGAACCTCCTTTATGCACATTATGACATAGTGGTAATGAAATCTAAGCTTGCTAGCTGACTTCTGGCCTTGAATACATTATGCTTTATCTGATTCACCAGAATGGAATGGAGCAGATTTAGTGTTTCCCTCAAAGATTATATATAAGATTCATTTTAATCTACCTAAACAAGACTATTCCATTCATTTTAACATTTGACAGAATCAGCCCATGTTTAGAGCAAGCCATATAGACAGCTCAAATCGAATCCATATTATTTAGCTATAGGATTTTAAAGTTTACTTACTTAAAAACAGGCAAACAAATGTGTTAGTTCTTTATTTTCAAACTGTCTGGAGCTATACCATGAATTGTGAGGTTAGAGCTGTAGTTTCTATTATATTGTGGCTGGTGACTTATTTGTTTGTTTGTTTATTTATTTATTCTCAATACCTACTCTGAAATGCCAGACGCTCTGCGAACTAACATAGTATTTGAGTAATAGCAGAAAAGGACAGAAGACCAAATATATTGTGACAATGATATCATATGTGCTATATTAACAGCAAGCACAGGAACTGTGGGATAATGTTATAGAGATAGTTAAGGATGTTAGGGATACCATCTAGCGGGAAAACAACCCCTGAAATGATTTTTAGATGGTTATAAATGTGAGATAAGCCAATTACTCTTGCCTGATTGGCAATGGGTGATAGGGCTCGTCAGAATGAATTCAAGCATGATAATGTCAATTTTAGTGAAATGGGAGGCATTCAATATGTTTAGGTATCATAATGAAGTATACATGGTGGGAAGTTAGGCTACAGAGTTTGACTGGGACAAGATTATGAAAAGCCTTATAGACTAGTGAGGGTTCATAACCATTAAAAATTTGAGATGGAGAAATTATAATAAAAGAGTAAAACAATTTTAGAATCTCATTGTCCATATAGTTTCAAGACTGGCTTATGTATTGAAGAGAGAGGATCATGCAATCTTTAGCCTAAAATACCCTTGCTAACAATTTATGGGCAACATTAAAGAGAGTACTTGAGTAATCAAAGAGTTAATTCATATTTAATATGTGACTCTTGTGGGTTTCTCACCCAAGAAGTGACTTTAAATATATGTAATATACTTACTTTCTGCACCCCCAATTCCTTTGAGTTGTGTCCTCAGGTGAGCTTTAATTTATGGAAGAGAAGTGTTAAAAGCCAGGAGAGAAATCTAGATATTGCTTGGAAAAGAACAGAGGAGAAAATTAAACAAATCATTCATAGCCTCTACTGGGATAAGATTAGTGTCAAGATAATGACTCCTGCTTTTACAACAACCTAGAAAACCTATCTGCAGCCTTATGAGCCCTTTAGCTTCTAAGAACCCCAGAAGGCCCCTTTGTTGAAAAGCAAGCTACACTCTTCACAAAAAAGAACAAAGCAATAAAACAGATGAAACTTATTAATATAATGTTGACCAAAAGAAGAGCAGAATATGTATAGTAAGATGCAATTGTATAAAGTTAAACAACAATGTTACTTAGAGCACTGTGTATAGGCAGTACAAGTCCAAATAAATAAGTTTTCAAAAAAAAGGTCATGATTAGTACAAGGTCAAGACTGTGATTACTTCCAAAGAAGAACAAAAAGGACATCATCAAGGAGGTAAATCATATAAAGGGCTTCTAGGATGTTAAAAGTGTCTTGTTTCTTCACCTGGGTGGTGGTTACATAGATTATTCTTTTTCAAATAATTGTTTTTTGTACTTTTATATATGACGTGATATATTTTACAATAATATTTTTAAAAGGAACTAAGAATACCTAATTTTTTCCAACTCTGGAGGATTAGCAGAAAATAAAAATTGAGCTGGGGCTTGAAGAATAGATAGAACACAGGTAAAGATGAGATGAAAGGAATTTCCAAAGATATAAAACTTCATGGCCAAAAGGAAAGAGGTAGGGTACCAAACAGATAAGTCTGGCTGTATTGATGGGTGTATGAAGGAGGAAAAAGGAAAATTAAGCTAGAACATTATAGGCAAAAGAAACCCCTGAAAACTAAGCAAATTCCTTACTATGATAGGATTAACGTAATGGTATTTTACCCAAGTAAGAGACCTGGATTATTCCTCTGCTTTCCCTACGCTCCACCTGCAAAATCATTTCATCCCAATACCCTGAACCATTGGGACTTAGAACAGGCAGGGCTGAAAAACCTTTAGCAATTGCCTCCTTCCAGGACTGAGAGCAGTTTAATATATCCACTTCCAACACCATGGAGTTTTAAATCCATCAACACCTATTCATCCTGGTCTCCGAGACTAAAGTTCTGCTTTGGTTCCCATATATGTTGCTTTGTTAGTTCCTGTTCCAGAAACAGCCCTAAAGTGGTCGAGCCTTTCAGGTTACAACTACACGATTCAGGTTCCCTGTCTCTGTGTTTCGTCTGCCTAATGGGACACCTTTACTGCACTTGGAATCTGGCACTGAGTATAGTTTGCCTTTTTGAGGTCTGTGTGCCCATCTCCCTGAGAGCCCCTGGTATCTAGGCTGCTCTGCAGGTCATGTGGGCTTAGCACCTCCTCCGCAAAAAGCCTGGCTGTAAGAAGTGTGGACAAGTTCCAAGATGGATTTGCATCTCCATTTCCAACTTAAAAAATAGAAATGATATTCGTTGTTCAGCAAATAATGGGAATGAAAATCAACTGCTACATGTACAAAGAATTAATGCTTTATTTCTTGCTATGTTTATGCTAAAAATATCAACATCACTATTCCTAGAAGGAATGGAAAAACTGAATAAATATATGTTGCAGTTATCAACTATAGATTATTTTTTTTAAATTCTATTTTCATTTTTAGGAGAAATTCAGTCCTATTTGCCCAGACATTTAACAAAAATTACCTTTGAAATATACCATTTCAGTATAACTCCTTGATAAAAAATGAGAAAAATCCAAGAGTAATTTCTAATGTCCTATAAAGTTTTTCCATTCATTAATTGTGATGACGCATACACAGCATTTTCCTTTCCCTTAAGAATGAGGAGTTTCCACAGTAAAAACAAACATATGAGTACATTTTTAAAGTCTTGGATGTTTATATTTTAGCCAAATGAACAATTTATTGATTTAAAAAAATGAAGAGCCTTTGTTTTCAGATATTTTGTTTTTATTTAATATCTTTCCCATAAAACAATTATAAAAGAGGGTGGTACAAAGCAATTAAAATAGCTTTGTTTATAAATTATCCCTCCAGAGACTATGACTTGTAGTGATACATCTGTTTTCACAAATAATGATTATAATAACATTGCATGACTACATTTTCTTCTATGTAAATATTTGTGTCAACCCAACTTATCCCACGTTACTCCCACTGAAGCTGTTATTGATGTGTGCTGCTTAGAAACTTCAGTTTTTTGACATATCTCAGTTCTGTGTTTCCTTGCCTGTTGTATGAGTCAGTGTGCTATCCAAGGGAATTGTCAGCTCTCAGTTATTCTGTTTCACGTGTGGCATCCTATTAAAATACAATGTTTTCTCTCCGGCTGTTTTCTGTGCAAAACTGTAAATCAATTTCAATTTCTAAAGGGGAATATTAAGAGTATCTGCCCATATTTACTTGTGTATTACTATCAGTCAAGACCCTTAAACTGCAGATAATTGGCAGTTACTCAAGCTAGCTCAAGCAGAGGGGGAAAAAGAAGGAATTCAGGCAGTCCTCCCAGGACAGAAAAGAGATCAGGAACCTTGGTGGAATTGTCTCAACTGTCTTTACGTACATCCCTCTCTGAAAACTGGCTTTCCCTGCTCCGAAGTGCACATAGGAAAATATGAATGCCCCATGCTCCTGAGTCGTTAAGTTAAACTTCTAAATATACGTAGTATTCCATTCTTTCTTTCTTGGTCTCTTCTCAGTTTTCAGGAGAGCGAAAGAGGTTGCCCCAATCCCCCCATGGTGTGAAACACTCCTCATTACAAGGAGTCAAAGCAAACCTAGCTGCTGGAAATCAACAATTTAGATAGGTTGATTTGGAAAATGGTTTTGTAAGAGGGTCAAATACATTACACATGTCTACTCTAAACTATCTTATCCAAAACCAGCCTTTTTGTTTCTTGAAATACACATCTGCACTGTTTGTTAGTACCACCTTTGGCACCCATTTGAATTCAGGCCCAGAATCTGGGAAGAGGCCTAAGAACCTAAACAGATATATTTTGTAATAATTAGTCCCTTTAAGAGAAAACACAAAAGTCTTTCTGATCTACTCTGTGATTCAGTTCCCTCAGGTAACTTTGGCATCAACAAACGCGCAGCTATTCAAGGCCCTGCTGCCTCAATTCTCACACAGAGACTCGTTAAGCAGGTAGACAATTTGAAACAAAGGCCAGGAATGGATGTTACAAGGAAGAAGCTGTGTGAGTATTAGGCAAAAACAATGCACCATTCATTCCTCCTATTAATGAGCCGTTTCCTCGTCAGGCAAATTATTTCACCAACGTATGATAAAGAAGGGCTTCAGTCAGACCCTCTAGACAAATTGGGCAGGTTGCTGGACAGGTGCCACTGTCTTAGAAAGAAACATAAGGCTTTTGCAGCAGAGCTTTCTCACAAAGCAACCGGGAGAGAGAACGCACAATTTGATCAGTCTCGGATGATCTGATCTGAAACTTCAGAGGATTTCCTTATGAGCCCAAAAGACAAGAAGTTATTTGGGCAGTAAGGGAAAACTAAGACTTACAGAGAACCAAAGTCAGAGATGAATTTAGTTAGTGGAAGAGAGATCGACAAGACCTACACGGCAGCAGAATATGGCAATTAGAAATACTGTCCCCTTAGCCTTTTTGTTCTGATTTTTAGAAAATCTACAGCTCAGAGGCAGAAGATGCAGAAAGATGAAGTCATGTTGTTAGTACAGCCAAGCACTTCCACTGAAAAAGCTCAGTTTTGAATGTACTGCTTAAACATGCTGTTTCATTTTAACAGAGCAAATATATTTTGATGGGATTAAATTTTTTTAGCAACAGGATAAATTTAAGAAAATCACCTTCTTTGCTATGATTCGAAAATTACAAGACATTTCTCAGCAGATAATTCTCGTTCTTATAGCATCATTTAAGAGATGGGAAATGGATGGCAGTAGGACAAAACAGAAAGAAATAACTGAAATTTTACTAATGGGGAAAAAAGATCATAGTACTCTAATACATTAAAGAGAGAAAATAAAGGGGAAAGAGAAAGAAAGGGAGGGAGGGAGGGAGGGAGAGAGGAAAAACAGGGAGAATCTTGCATTATTGCTTTGAGAAGTCCTACAACCAATATCAATTTGGCTGCTTCTCCCTTTACTCTGTCCTATTTTATAAGATTTTATGGTTTTAATCACTTTAGGGAAGGAAGTGCAATAAAAGAGCAGTGTGATTTTCCAAATACACAGACTCTAGTAATTCCTATGAGATCCCTGTCAGGATTTTGGAATAGAGATTATGACTACTTTATGAAAAGTATCCACTGAAGAGAGCTCATTTGTTACTTTACTATAACTAGCATTTACATTGTGCCAGATAGTATCAAGGAGCTAAACCACAAAATGAGCAGTGTTTAATATGTGCTTTGGCAGTCATGCAGACTCAAATTAGGATACCTGATTCAGATTACAATTTACCCATGTCTTTCATCCTAAAATTATGTCTCTGTAACTGCTGAGGTATTCTAAGATACTGATATTTCAGCTCATAGGATTTTCAGCTTCCCATCAAGGACAATGTTGAAATATTTTAATACTCAGCATAAAGAAGCTACTTTCCTCCCCTCACTTCCCAAAACCTCACTCCAGGACAACATAGAGGAGACCTGACTCAACTCCATCCTGGCACAGAGAATTGATTCTCAGTGAAATGATGGTAAAATGAGAGGTTTGGACAATAATATTTTATCTTTTCCTCTATGTGGTGTTATTACTGCTGGGAGATCATACTGGATCCAATCTTCCCAAACTCTGAAAAACAGTCTGCCACAAAAGCTGTATTATCTTCCTACCTGACCTGATTTTTTTTTAGAACTAGAATCCCTGTTAGGGACTATACAGCTATTTCAATTGCAAGTAATATGTTCTATTTTCCTCATAGGCAAATTATTATGCAGACGGGAAATGTTGAGAAATGGTTCTTAGAAGACTACGTTGGTAGTAACTGTTTTCTGCACTGGATCAGGAGTTCTTTGTCAGGGAGGGTTATGTCTCATTTACTGTTGTATCTCCAGCTTCTAGCTCAGCACTTGGCACATACTAAGAACTCAACAAATATTGAAGGAACAGATGGACTTCAAAGGGAGCATCAAGTGGCAAAAGAAGGAGTACCTCCATTTCTCTCCTATTAGACAATGACACCATTTAGAAAGATAAAGTCCAGTTTAAATTGAGTTTGTATAGTTCTATTGGGTTGGCCAAAAAGTTCTTCTGGGTTTTTCATAGGCTCTTACAGAAAAACCCTAACAAACTTTTTGGCCAACCCAATACTTCCATGACAAATCAAGATCACCAGAAAATATCACATTTACGAGGGTACCTAATGCCAAAATCCCAAGAGTTAAGCCTGGGTTAAATATGAATCAATTCCTGATAAGGCACTCAAAACTAGGCTTGATTACTGTGACAATATATTCATAATTGAAGGGAAATAACCTAATAATTGAGGAATGTTTCAATAGATCAGGGCACAACAATGAAACAATGAAATGAAGTAAACTGTATATCCATGGAAATACTAGTTTTAAAGCACCTTCAACAGCATGATGTATCAAATTACCTGTGCCACATTTCAGATCCTATTCACCTACTAGCCATGCCTTTTTAAAAATTCTAGCTCTGCTACAGTGACCAGCTTTGCCTAAGTTCTAAGTGATTCCCATAAGCTCAAGTTAACACAATTTGCTTTATGTCTAATACAGGGCCTCTTCCTTTTATTCCAAGGTTTCCCCATTGACTGTGAGGTGTGGCAATTTTTCTCTATGGACCTGGGGAAAAGAGCAGCTGGTGAATAAATTCTTTTCCCTTTTCTCCCCCATGACTGACAACTCTATGATGTAGTTCATTAGCTCTCCCGGAAAATGTTTCCACAGGACTGAGATGAAAACTTTGCATTGGTTCTACCTGTTTCACTTCCCTTTTCCTTATTCCTCCTCCCTGGAATTGCACTTTCCAATAAAGTAGGAGCACATAAGACTTTACCTCAAGCTCTGCTTTCTGGAGAAACCAGGTAAGACATTTAGAATGTCCTAGAAAGAAGACATGCAGGCTAGGATTTTGGAGCTGGAATACCCAGTTGTTGGATGGCAGCAAGCTCAAGATTTTTCTGCAGAGATGTATCACCCTCATGCTCCCTATTATATTACAGTCAGTAGAATCTTTGATCATCTTGACATTTGAGTGAACAAACTGGTACGGTAATTTAATATCCTACTAATTTGACTCTGTGAACAAGAAGAGGTAAGTATGCTAGTTGCCCTAGTAAGACACATGCATGTAAGAGAAGTAGAAATAAGATCCATGAACCCTCAGTTCTACCACATTAGTGAAGTTCTTCTGGACCTAGTGGCCTATGGCCATTAAGGTAAAGGATGTGACTGCACCTTGCACCTTATACCAAGAGAAAAGAGGCAAAACACCTGTACTCCGGATTTTGGAGCAAGCATCTACTATACCTTTGCTCAAGCCCATTTATTTGGAGACTCTTGACTGGTACTCAGAGCAACAGAGGGATCTGTAGTACATACAGGCTGAGGTGCATGTAGCAGTTCTATTTTATTATATTTTGGGGAGTAGGTCTCAGGAGTTCCAGAAAGTATAACAGGTGATTAGACTTCCATGTCAATCACCTCTGTTGTACTGACCTCTTGACTTCAACTCACACCTAGGGCCATATGGGGATTTTTTTTTTTTTTTTTTATAATCAACAGAGAAGAGATGAACTTGGGCCTGGTTTACAGGTGAGTTGGCACAATATGAAAGTGGATTGTGGACTGCTGAGCCGCACACAAGGTGGCCCTGAGGAACAGTGGGAAGCTTAAGCAGTATTAGATGATCCACTTTGTATGGAGGGAGAAGTGACCTGAGGTCCAAATATACAACGACTCCTGGGCAGTGATAGATGTTTTAGTGGTTGGGAAAGGATCAATAGGGGAAAAAGACTGGGAAATTAGGGATGAGAAAATATGGGAGAACACTAGGCGATCTGGGTACTGCAAGGGGTTTGCTGTATCAGATACAAGAATTGCTTCAGATCTCTCATCCACAGCTGTCTCTTATTCCAGATGCCACTGTGGTAACAAGGCGTGCACATGTTCTGACCAGCTTCACACTGTGCCATCTCGCCTCCTGCCTGAAACTTCCTCACTGATGCCAAGGTTTGAGACACAATCAGAGCCCAGGGAACCCCATTTTGTAACCGAAGCACGTGCAATGCAGAAGTACAGGGGAATCGATATTCTGTGAGAAGTTGGCTAGTAGGAAATGCATCTAATGTATAAATTTTCTTCCTTTGTCCCCTGGAAAAGAGGTCCTAATACAGTATGTGATGTTTCTCATGGAATGGACCCCACGACCAAGTAAGCAGCGCTTATTATCAGTCACCTTGCTGTCACATTTTCATGCTAGCTTTTCCCTATCCTTTCTCTACTTCATTTGTTCCTCCCTGACCTGCTCCCTAGTATATTCCAGAATAAAGTCCCAGGCTCTGATTTCTTGAAAACTAGATTAAGACACATGAAAAAAATCATCATGATATAAAGTTATATGACCAAAAACAGAATACAAAATTATATATCTGAATGACTTGTTTTATAAAAAGTGATGTCTAGGGGCTTCCCTGGTGGCGCAGTGGTTGAGAATCTGCCTGCTAATGCAGGGGACACGGGTTCGAGCCCTGGTCTGGGAAGATCCCGCATGCCACGGAGCAGCTGGGCCCGTGAGCCACAGCTACTGAGCCTGCGCGTCTGGAGCCTGTGCCCCGCAACGGGAGGGGCCGCGATAGTGAAAGGCCCGCGCACCGCGATGAAGAAGCGGTCCCCGCACCGTGATGAAGAGTGGCCCCCACTTGCCGTAACCAGAGAAAGCCCTCGCACGAACTGAAGACCCAACACAGCCAAAAATAAATAAATAAATAAATAAAGTAGCTATTAAAAAAAATTAAAAAAAAAAAAAAAAAAAAGTGATGTCTAGAAAAAAGTGTTAAGAATATATATCATGAGGGAGATGCAAGAGGGAAGAGATGTGGGGATATATGTATATGTATAACTGATTCACTTTGTTATAAAACAGAAACTAACACACCAAAAAAAAAAAAAAAAGAATATATATCAAACAGAGTGTTAACAAGTGCTATTTCATGGGAGCAAGACTAGAAATGGTTATTTATTTATTTTATATTCTAGAGTCTCCAAATTTTTTACATTGAATATATGTTATCTTCAAACTCTGAAAACATTTTTCTATGGGAAAAAGTGTCATCAGGTTTCCATAATAGAAAGTGGTCTAAGGATATGGTCATGGTACAAAGCAGGGGAAATCCCCTGCTTTGTACCAAAGCACGGTACAATCCATTCCCTGCATGGGAATGCATTTCTTATAAAACAATGAAGAAGGGTCAAGTTCTAGAACAAGCTCAGTTTGCCGCAAAACAGAGATGGAGCTCAACAATGTAGATATGCAGAAGCAAAGAGCATAGAGACACTTGCAGAGATGCAACAGGGGCCGTGAGTTGTCACGGAAGGTAGGACTGGGGCTGAGGACAAGTAGACCCAGATCCCTAGGTACACTGACATCATGGGGGATGGGTGCTGGTTGCAGAACTCATGACAGTGAGATGTCATATAAGCCAATGTAAATGTGTGCTATGTGGCGGTCAGGATGAAGAAACACAGCTTGAGTTGATGGCCAGGGAGCAACATGAGGAAACTAGATACCAGAAAAGACAGTGCTTCCTGCATTACTTCATGCTGCCTGTCAGCCCCTCTGCCACATTTGTAAAGTAAGACCAGAAATGTACAGTAGCCATTCCGGAAGAATTTTCTGCAGCAATTTATTTCAAAAATAAAGCTAGACCCCTGTAAATGGGGTTAGGCGAGTCATTATAACTTGGAGGTTCATTCAAAGAATACAGTTTTAAAATCAAATGACAAGCACTCGTTGAAATTGATGTTGATTTTACCCGCAACATCAGACAGGACCACAGAACATCATATTTCCACTTTTAACTTTCAGTGATTGATCCCAGTTTGCCAATCCACGAGGTGAAAATATCCTTGGGGGGAGAAAAGACACATGATGGTGTTTGTCAGAGAGAAGGAAATAGAGGGTAGAGAGAGGGAGACAGAGGACAAGAAGAGGGGGTAAAAGTAAAGAGGGACAGGGCCAGCTTCCTGCAAGTGTGTTTCCTGCAGCTGCACAAGGCCCTGCACTTAGATTCCAAGTTTGGTTTAATGCCCTTTTGTCGGGGTCTTGAAATTCTTAATTTTTATTTTGTACAAGTGATATAGCCGGTCCTGAGGCACAGAGATAAGGGAAGAGAAGTCAAAATGGAAATAAAGAAACAAAAAAATTATTTTAGTCTAGTTAAGATGAAAGAACTAAGAGGCAAAATGGGCTTTACATAGCAGGTGCTCGGTGAATGTGGCACAATATTGAGTTGAGTGGGATGGGAAGAAACTGGGACATACAAGATATTTGATGCTGTTTTATTGTCATTAACTAAGTGCTCAAAGAAGCTTATCTGTGGCATCTTCTTAGTTTCTCAGGACCCAGAGGCATAGAGAAAAAGCACAACAGATACGCAAATGTGATAACGGGAATAAACGTGAACAATGAAGCTGAACAAGTACATGTGCACGGGTGAGGGTTGGTGGCAGGGTTGGGGGGGTGTTCAAGGGATGAGACTGGAGCATCTATAGGATATTGGGATCAGTGACCTGGAAGAGTATAGGGTAGGGGCCAAACAGACAATAAACTGAAGTGCCTTTATACCATTTAATGCTGATACATTAAAGTGTCAAAAATCCAACCTGAAATGAAATCTACCTCGTGGAAAGTTTCCTTACAAATAAGATTATATGATAATATTTTCTTTGTCACGAGCACTGTTTGAGACACTGGGAGTCTGGTGGTGAATAAGAAAGCGCATGAATCCAGTCCTAAGAGAGCTTATAGCTTAGTGAGCCTACTTGCCACGCCACTCTATTGTGAAAATTGTAATCAGTGCTTTGAAGAAAGTATAATGAGTTATAAAAATGTATATATTGGACACCTAATCTAGTATGAGGAAGGGAATTTGAGAGCCTTCCTGAAGAAGTAGCATTTAAATTGAGATTTGCATGAAGAGGAGTCAGCCAGGCGTAGGGTGAAGGAATTATAGGAGCATTTTGGGCACACAGCTACTGTACCCAATTGTGTGAGGCCTAAAGACCCCACAGCAGAGAGTTTTGCTTTTCTTTTGTTCCCTGCTGTACCTGACCACTCAGGGCAGTGCCTGACACACAGTATATGTTCAATAAATACTTACAGGCTGAATGAATGAATGAATAAATGAATGATATGTTCTAGGATAGCACTAAAGTTTGAAAAGCCCTGAGCCAATGGGATCAAGATAAAATTAACCCTTCTAAGAGTAAGCAGATTGTAGCCAGTAACAAGTAGATGTGGAAATAGATTCAGGAAATAGTGGGGAAAAGGCACTGCTAATTAACCATCAAGGTCTGACACAGTTTCAATCACTCCTATTCAGAATCACAATGCTCAGAGACAGCATTTTTTAATAAGCTGTACATCAAGGAAGTCCACAGTTAAAAAAGCACACGTTATGCAATTCTAAGTAATGGGTCATCCTTTATAGAAACCAGCTCAACCCTAGTAATTCCACAGACCTTTGAGTAAACTATCATGCATTTCTCATGAGCCATTAAGGCTTGAGTAGAAATGCTTCTGTTTTATTCTCTTTCAGTCTAAGCTAGGCTGACCACAGACCAAGACAGAGAGTTCTTATTGCCTAATTCTTAAGTCACTTTGCTGGATTGTTTGGCTTGGACAGAAATGTAAGGCTTAACAGAGACTCACTGGGGTGAGGAACTCAGGACTCACCCCCTTTTCTTTTCTATGATTCCACTGTCTCCACTAAAGGGCTGCCCCACCCACAGAATCAATTTTCTGAAAGAGTGACTTCAGTCTTTGCAACAGAAAGCAAAAGAAAATTGGAACCTTACTTAAATTATTGCTTGCACTCTTATACTTTATAATCACCTAAATGAGAATTTCCTGTTGTTACCATCTAATCTTGCTGTCTCTAAGTGAACACTGTAATTTAAAATATTTATTTTGTAAATTAGTATTCTTTGCCTCTCACATGTAATAAATCGTAAGTACCAGTAGGCTCTATATAAAAATCACAATATCTTTTCATTATTTCTTTGATGAAGTCCAGTACCTATAATAAATAGACCAAGAGCTCCTGAAAGGCAAGAACGATGTCATCCATATTTAAACTATTTTAACTCTATCTTTAATGTGCCTGATATGCATCGGTTTCCTTTCTACAGCCTATTTTCTCATTGAACAATTTTTTAAATCCATTTTTATTTATCATTTATTTTGTGCCAGACACTGAGCCAGACACCACATTCACATGACACGTTGATTAAAAGAGTCCAAATATACAAAATTCTAAAAAAAAAATACTAGGCACAGGATAAGCACTCAATAAATGTCAGCTATTAATTTCTCATTTAATCTGCACGTATCTAACAATATCTAACAAGGTAGGTATTATTTTCCCACAGCACAGTGAAGACAGTGTTCAGTGAGGGAAGCGTGAAGCGACTTGCCCGAAGTAACCCAGCCGGTTTGTGTCTGAATTCAGGTGTGTCTCCTCTCCTGCAGCCACTCCTCACCGCATGTGCTTTCATAATATACTTGGTACAGATTTTGTGGCTTGACAAAAAATATGTGCCGAGATAATACAGAAACCTAAGGCCAACTCAGACGAATGGCATAATGTAAAGTCCATGCAGACAGAAGAATACTGACTTTTCTCTTTGAGGAAGTGAAGTCAGCAGCCAAAGGAACACAGGCTGCAGAGACTGCGGTAAGAGCAAAGGAGAACCCAGCCTGTCGTGTGTGTGGCCTTTCCCACAGCACAGACCACCCGAGAGGGCTCACTCCTCCAGCATGTTTACTAAGTACCAGCTTTGTACGAGGCACTGTGTTGACACTGGGCAATCAGACAAAGATGGGTAAGTTAGAAGTGCTAACTGCCCTCGGGGAGATAACAGACTAAGAGCAAAACAGACCCAAGACAAAAAAAACAAAATAACTGCAAACTGGGATATATTCTATGATGAAAGCAAAGGGGATACTGAGATAGAGACTTGGTCACAACTTTAGGCATTCAGGAAGCAGTCCTTGTAGTTTTTGGATTTCATATTCACTTTTTAAATATAATAAATATTATTCACAACCACAAAAAATACAGCATGAATAAGTACAGACTGTCCCGTAAGTAAAATGATATTTTTAAAGTATTTTAAAAACCCATTCACATAATGCATCATATAGATGGGTTAAAAACAAAACACTATATGGTCTTAATAGATTCAGGAAAAAATTTCATAAAGTATCACCAGTACATGACAAAAACTCACAGCCATTTTCCAATAAAAGACATCTCTTATCTTAATGAAAGGTATTCACAGAACTACCGAGAGCACCGGTTCTCACACTTTAGTTTGCATGAGAATCACCTAGGGGGTCCCATTAGAACACTGATTTCTGAGACTAACCCCTGTCCCTCAGAGTTTCTGATTCAGTAGGTCTAGGGTGGGGCTTAAGAATTTGAATTTCTACCAAGTTTCCAGGTGATGTTAATCCTGCTAGTCAAGGATACTGGCAATATTTTGAGATTCACTGATTCACATGCTTAATTGTAAAATGGCAGAAGCATTCACTGTTGAAGTCAGAATCAAAATAAGAATTCTCACTTCTACTTTATCACTTATAGACCCTATATAGAAAAGTTAAAAAGTAAAAGAAAGAAGAGGTTTAAAAATTAAACAGAAAAAAATTTTGTCTTTATTTGTGGGCAATGTGAAAGACAATATGTATAATCCATTCATTTACTGAATAAAAACATTCAGCATAGAGGTTCTTACTATATGCCAGCAAGAACCAATCAAACAGGTAATTATATATCTTACATAAAATTATCTCAAAAACAATGCTCTACCTAGAGATAGAGCTAAAAAAGGTATAAGATCTATATGTAGAAAATATTTTAAATTTACTAAAGCATGCAAATGAGGGCCTATGAAAGGGATGGAGATATACACGATGTTAATAATGTTATTAATCTGTGAATTTAATTAATTGATAAATATAAAGCAACACCAATCAACATCTCAACAGGGCTTTTCATAGAATGTAACAACCATAAATTCATAGAAAAATACAGAAACAAGGAATCTAAGAAAATTTGGAGGAGTAGGAGGACATATATAAATTAGAACTATAGGTGCAGTCAGATAGAATGAAGATCAGAATACAAAGCCCAGAATAAACAAATCCACAAATGGAAACATAACATATGAAAGAATGGCATTAGGAAGTACTGACTTTTTAAATAAATGATGGAAAAAAGAGACTTCCTATAAGGAGCAGAACTTTAAAACTTATGTAAGTAATTTCCCCCTAACCAAGATTATAAAAATACTTCATTAGTTTTTTCTTCCATAAAAACAAAAAACAGTGATCATAAATTTAAAGACTAGTGTATTCAAAAACATCACATTTCAAACTTCAAAGCAAGGGACTTCCCTGGTGGCCCAATGGTTAAGAATCCACCTCCCAAATGCAGGGGACACAGGTTTGAGCCCTGGTCCGGGTAGATGCCACATGCTACAGAGCAACTAAACCCGTGCACCACAACTATTGAGCCTGCGCTCTAGAGCCGTCGTGCCACATCTGTTGGGCTCGTGTGCCACAACTACTGAAGCCCACGCGCCTAGAGCCCGTGCTCTGCAACAAAGAGAAGCCACTGCAGTGAGAAGCCCACACACAGCAATGAAGAGTAGCCCCCGCTCACTGCAACTAGAGAAAAGCCCTCGTGCAGCAACGAAGACCCAACACAGCCAAAAATTTTTTTTAAAAAAGAGTTTTAAAACTTCAAAGCAAAAGACCCATAAGCAAAATTAAAGGTCAAACAACAGGGTGGATCAAGATTATTTAAATACATATAATAGACAAAGAATCTCAACCAGAATTCTGACTAATCAACATAAAGCAGACAAGCAACGGATAAGAAAAATGGTCACAGGATGTGAACAGCCACTTGACAGAAGAGGAAAGCAAGATGGGCAATAAACTCGTGAAGTGATGTTCAACTTCACTGGTAGTGAAGGGGACACAAATAAAATAATAATGAAAGACAATTTCCTACCCCCTCTTATTCAAGAAACTTTATGAAAAGCCTAGAAAGCCCAGGTGTTGGAGAGGATGTGAAGAAATGGTATCTCTTATCCTGGTGGAAGTAAAAATTGGTACAGACACTTTGAAGAGCCATTTGGCTGTATCTATTGTGCGTATCCAAGAGAAATACATTAATGCTGACACATGTAAATGATGTTAAATGTAAGAATGTTCAATGTAGTACTGACAGCAATAGTAAATATCGTGAAATAATTTGTTTCCAACAATAGGAGGATGGACAAGTTGTGGAATAATCATATAATGAACAATATACAACTATCCATTAAATATCCCTATTAGCATAGATATATGATTTTGAGTGGGGCAGAAAAAGTCAAATTCCAAAATGAGAACATTTGTGGGTATTTTGAAAACCTACAGATTAATCCACTGTATTTCATGTAATAGAAATATCACAATCAGACCTAGGGGGCTATCCATCAACTTCAAAATAGTGGTGCACTTTTGGAGATGGGAGGGAAAGCTCAGGGTATCTACCTGTATTCCCAATACAGTGCCTTATAAAGCTTGCATTCATCAACCAGCTCACCAAAATTCATGTTAGTAAAGACTCTAGTGATTCAGATAAATAAATTCCTTTCTTCTTTATTGATGATGGTGACTTGACACACTTTTAAAAAAGATCTTGGCTCATTTCTGTTAAAAGTTTCTTTGGGAAAATTCAATGACGCAGAATCCTTCCATAACCCCTCAAGTTGGCGGTTGCCATTATTAAAATTGTTACCATATTGTGATGAACTTCTGGTAGTTGTGTTAATCAAATTGCAAGAAAATGTCATTTCCTTAAAGAAAATATTTGGTTTCACCAGCCTGTAAATCTGTATTAACAATTCTAAGTCACCGGTTCAAACTGAAGGCCAGTACCTTGTTCACAGTAATCAACTGCAGATAAATCAGTTTGAGTCATTTGGCTATCTTCTCTAAGAGACACTGTTAATATTAAAATACTCAATGCCACCTGCTTAGGATGTTTGCCTTCATACACTATTTCCAGTTTCTTTGTAAGTTTGCCAAGTGTTTTCAAACATATCCCTTGGGAAAATGACCTATCAGTAATTTTTTCCTGCATTTTCTCAGGCTGATAGGAGAGAAAGTCTTTGATCATGTTGACTGAGGGCTTTCTTTTCAACTAAGAAAACTTCTTAGTTTTCTAAGTACAGAGAAACCTTATGCTTGTGCAGCTAGGCAGAGCTTTCTGCCAGCACTGGATATTTGTATGTCATACATAAAGCTTAAAAGCCAAAATCATTACCTACAGGTTGGAGGGATAGAGAATGTCTCAATATTTTAACTAAAATTACGTTAAGGCTCTTTTAAATTTCATCCTTTGGAATACCAGTTATTTGCTCTTTTCCATTAGTTTTCTCCACTAAATCCTCTTCCGTTCCCACTCAATCCCTCCTCCCACACCCTACCCCTACACGGAAAATAACTGCAGTTCTTTCACAGACAGAGGAATATTTTGTTTCCATTATTTGAGATAAAAAGCTAATAGTAATAAAGTCATCATTTTCAATGAAATTGACAAAAGTCATCATTCTTTTTTGTTTCCAAGTGGTGGGAGAACAAATGTTATTTAGAAATATCACACCATAAGACAATGGAAGGCATTAGGGGAATGGGTTTCACATCAGGAAATCTGGGGAGGAAACAATCCCGTCTTGTGGGATGGTGTTAAGTTTCTTTTTCCAGAGAGGGCAAAAGATCCACTAAGACGGAAGCAAAGCAAGCATGCCTGTGATAGCAGTGAAATTCATTTATTTATTTTCTCCCAGGCGGAGAAAGAAATCTGACAAATTAATTCTAATTTGGGGCAGGGGAGAGGTCAGATTTCATTTTCTTTCTTTCTTTTTTTTTTTTAATTGGAGTATAATTGCTTTACAATGTTGTATTGTTTCTGCTGTACAATGAAGTGAATCAGCTATATGTATACATACATCCCCTCCGTCTTGGACCTCCCTCCCACTCCCCCCCACCATCCCACCCAGCTAGGTCGTCAAGAGCACCGAGCTGAGCTCCCTGTGCTATACAGCAGGTTCCCACTAGCTAGCTATTTTACACATGGTAGTGTATTTATGTCAAACCTAATCTCCCAATTCATCCCACCCTCCTCTTCCCCGTGTCCACACGTCCATTCTCTACATCTGCATTTCTATTCCTGCCCTGCAAATAGGTTCACCTGTACAATTTTTCTAGACTCCACATATATGCGTTAATATATGATATTTGTTTGTCTCTTTCTTACTTCACTCTGTATGACAGACTCTAGGTCCATCTACATCTCTACAAATGACCCAATTTCATTCCTTTTTCTGATTGAATTTCCCTATATTTTGAGTATCGTTGCATTTAGAAATAAACCAATTTCAAAAAATATATATATTTGTTGAATTGTTTGACTCTGGTCCATCATAACATCATTGAGAATTGGTTTCCCACCTGTGAAATGTGGCTGTCTTTACCTTCCTCACAGGGTAATTATAAAGCTGAGCTGTTGGGAGAAAAAAAACTGGTCTAGGAGAGGAAATCCAAACATTTGCAGGAGTTTAGGGGGTCACTGAAATATGATCACCAAGGTGAGAGGCGAGCAGGCTCTGTAGAGTTTGAGATGAGCAAGTACACTCACAAAAGCATTTCATTTCTTAACAAACTGTTAACCCTGTGCTAGACTAAAAACAAAAACAAAACCACAAGTCTTTGACCACTCCCAAATGTTAGTTTGCAGCCCCTTTAGTAATAAAAGAATGGGCTCTGGTTTGAGACAGCCTAACAGTTTGAAATCACCTCAAAGTAACTTAGGCCCTTAAGTAACTTAGGAAAGTTCTTAATTTCTTCCCCCCCCCCCCGTTTTATTGAGATATAATATACACATAACATTGTGTAAGTTTAGGATGTACAAATGTGCTGACTTGATACACTAATAAAGTACAAAATAATTATCATCAAAGTGTTAGCTACCACTTCCATCCCATCACATATTTACCATTTCTTTTTTGTAGTGAAGACATTTAAGATCTACTCTTAGCAACTTTCAAGTATATGATACAGTATTATTAGCTATCATCGCTGTACATTAGATCCTCAAACTGGTTAATCTTATAACTGGATTGCACCCTTTGACCAACATCTCTAATTCTCACCACCTCTCCTCAACCACCACTCTGCTCTCTGCTTCTCTGAGTTTGTCTTTTTTTTAGATTCCTCATGTAAATGATATTATACAGTATTTGTCTTTGTCTGACCTGGGAAGTTACTTAATTTCTTTAAGTCTTGATTTCCCCCAAATGATGACATTATAACATTATGTTTCCACATTGAAACATACAGATAATAGTAGCATATTCCTCTTAACAGTGCTATAGGACTCAAACAATATCCTGTATGCACATCCTACCTCCTCAATAAATGTCTGTTGTTACCACCTCATTAGAGTACTTTGTACACAATAATGTTCTATACAGATGTAAGAGGTTTCTGGTTTATTTACTATCATTTGCTATGTGATATTTAAATAATAAATTACAAATATCAAATCAAATATAGAGTTCAGATAAATTAATCACTTCCAGGGTGGCGGTGAGGAGACATTATTTGAAATGCTATAATTCTTTTGCATGCAGATAAATGTTTATTTAATTATTAGATCCTTGTGGGATACATTCTTATGAATACTATGAACAGAAAACTATTCTTAAATTTTCACTGAGAATAAAACTAGATCTAAATAAATTAATCTTTTTTTTTTTTGGAATTTCAGACAGTAAAGAAAAAAACATTGGGCATGATCTATCAAAAAAAATATAGATCTACAAAGCTTCCCTTTTTTTTTGTGCAATATATCATACACACCGAAGTATATAGAAGGATATATAATTTGAAGAATAAAAATAAAGCAATCACCCCTAGAGATATCATCCAGGTTAAGTAATAGAACACTGCTAGTAATGTCTTAGCAGCCTCCTGTGTGCCCCTCCCAAATGAATTTCCTCTCCTTCCCACAGATGTGACAACTAATTTCTTTCCTTCCTTCTATGCATGCAAATTTAAACAATGCATTGTTTAGCTTGGCCTGTTAGAACTTTGTTAAAATAGAATCACATTGTATAAATTCCATAGCCACTTCTTTCGCTCAACATTGTGTTGACAGAATTTTTCTACGTTGGTGTGTGTAGCTGTAATATGTTCATTTTCCTTGTAGTACAATATTATAATGTATGTATATACCATGATTTATTTATCCAATCTATATTAGATTAACATTTCTGTTGTTTCCATTGAGAGTTGCTATGAAAATTTTTGTGTAAGTTTCCAGGTAAACATGAATAAGAATTTCTCTAAAGTATGGATCAAGAGTGGAATTCCAGGGTCATAATTAATGCATATCTTCAAATATGCTAGAAAATGTCAAACTGTTTTCCAAATCGGTTCCATCAGTTGACCCTCTGTTCCACAGGAAATGAGAATTCCCCTTGCTCCACATCCTCACCAATATCTGATATGGTCAACAATTTCTTTTTCCCCCAGGCTCCATACAGCACAGGGATCTTTCCAGAACCTTAATCTGATCACCTCCTTACTTTCAACTCTTCAATGGTTCCTCTTACTGTCAAAATAAAGTTTCAAATCCTTGGTCTAAACCATAAGGCCACGCTTTATCTGATCCCAGTTGTTAGACATTTAAATGTTGCTAGCTTTATGATGAAGAGTTGTATGTTATAGTAGTTTTAATTTGTATTTCCCTGATTACTAATAGAATTGAGCATCTTTTCCTCAGTTTATTGGCCATGAGTGCTTTCCTGATTATACCTTTTGCTTGGTTTTGTATAGGGCTGTTTGTCTCTTATCCCTTTATATGGGTTCTTTTTATATGTTGTAATAACTCACCCCACCAAATATATGTGGTTATTACAATCTTCTCTCACTCTATGACTTCTATTTTCAGTTTCTTTATGTTATCTCTTGGTGAAGAGAAGTTCTTAATTCCAATGTAATTAAATTTATTAGTCTTTCCTTTATAGTTCATTGTTCGCATTTTGTTTAAGAAATTCTGAGGATATAGAAATATTCTTCATACTAACTTCTAAAAATTTTTATAATTTTGCTTTTCACATTTATAACTGAGAGTCACCTGGATTGATTTTTGTGAGGTAAGAATCCAATTTCATTTTTTCCTATATGTATAAACAAATGTCCCACTTACTGAAAAGTCCAGGTTTTCTCAATGAATCTACAATACCTCCTCAGTAAAATGTCTTTTTTGCATTAATTTTTACTAGATTCAGTGTTCTATTTGTTTTACATTTTTTATATCCCTGCACCCGTAGACGCTAATCAGTAGAGATTTTTAAGTTTTCATGTCCAGTAGGGCCAGTACACCCAACTTGCTCTTCAAGAGTATCTTGATGGGGACTTCCCTGGTGGCGCAGTGGTTGGGAATCTGCCTGCCAATGCAGGGGACACGGGTTCGAGCCCTGGTCCGGGGAGATCCCACATGCCATGGAGCAACTAAGCCCGTGTGCTGCAACTACTGAGCCCACATGCTGCAACTATGGAAGCCCACACGCCTAGAGCCCGTGCTCTGTGACAAGAGAAGCCACCGCAATGAGAAGCCCATGACCTGCAATGAAGAGTAGCCTGTGCTTGCCACAACTAAAGAAATCCTGTGAGCAGCAATGAAGATCCAACGCAGCCATAAATAAATAAATAAATAAATAAATAAATAAATAAATAAATGAAATGAAAATTGAAGATTAAAAAAAAAAAGAGTATCTTGATGGTTTGGGCCCTTTGTACTTTCATGTAAATTTTTCATTCATTTTGCCAAATTCCATTAAAAAGACAAAAATTTTAAAAGCATTAGCTCTACAGATCAATTAGGGGAAAAGTGACACATTCACAATATTGAGTCCTCTATGCCATGAACATAATCTGTCTATTTGTTTTCAAAAAATGTTATTTCGGGCTTCCCTGGTGGCGCAGTGGTTGAGAATCTGCCTGCCAATGCAGGGGACACGGGTTTGAGCCCTGGTCTGGGAAGATCCCATTTAAAAAAAAAAAAATGTTATTTCAATAGAGTTCTGCAAGTCATTCTATACAGATTTTGGACAAATGTTGTTGGATTTATTTCTAGTTACTTTATGTTTTTAAGCTAATATAAATGATACACTTTTTAAAAAGATTCATTTGAACTCTTTTAGCTACTATATTAGAAATGCAACAGATTATCGTACATTGATTTTCTACCTACACTCTTACTAAACTCTTATTTCTAACAATTTACTCCTTGGGGATTTTAATTCTTTTGGCTATTCTATGTGTTACCTGCAGTTAATAACAGCTTTGTTTCTTCTTTTAGGATTTTTACACCTTTTATTTACCTTGCCTTACAGAACTGGCTCAGATCTCCAGTATAATATTGAATAGAAATAGTGACAAAAGGCATCTTTGTCTTTTTCAGATTCTAAAAAGAAGCATTTTGGTTACTTATTATTGAATATCATGTTTGTGTATCAAAGGATGTTGAATTATAGTAAATGAAAGGCTTTGAGGAGCTTATATTAAGATGATATTATATATAGTTTTTACCTTCAGTCTATCCATATTTATTTCCTAGTTTTAAACAAACTTTATTCTTAGCAAAAATACAACTTGGTCATGATGTTTTATTATATTTGTTCTACATTGCTGGATTCAGTTTCTCAATATTTCAGTTAGGTATTTTGCATTTATGTTCATTAGTGAATTTGACTTGAAGTTTTTCTTATTTATACTCTCATTAGTTATTTTGGTATTAGTGTTTGCTAGGCTAACTTTAAAAAATGAATGGGTAGAGGAGAATATATCTGTCTTTTTCTATGACCTCAAGTATTGAAATTATTTATTTCTTTAGCACGGAGCACAACACTGCAGCAGTCACAACGACATGTGATCCACAAATCTTCTTCCCTTTTCTGCAAGGCACACAGCTAGACTGTAATTTTCTGCCTCCTCACAGTTATATGGGGCTATTGATTATGTTCTGGCCAATGGAATGTGGTCTGCATTATGAGAGTAAATGGGATACTGTATGTAAAAGTCCTTTGTTTTAATGAATATTCATATCTGACACATTACTTTAAAAACTTTCCTCATTTTTTAGAGGTGGACAGTAACATAAACCAGAAATGGTAGTGTGTGGATTAAAATCTATATGTAAAGGGCCTAGAAGCTAAATGTTTGTTTAATAAATGTAAATTGGTACTATCATTTGAGGCAATAATGGTATGTTGATAACGCAATACTATTACTCATTCCAAAGAGATTTAACTCTGAATCTATATTCCTTGTAAAAAAAAAAAAAAAAAAACCCCGTCTATAACTGTAGTTTCCAAAGGAAATAAAATAGAAATAAAAGAAATGTAATTAAGGAAAATAAAGTCTTTGGAATTAAAAGTTACTCTAGACAACTATCATACAAATACTCTAAACATTTTATTTTGAATTAAGTGAAATGGACAAAACTGTGGTTATGGAAGCATTTTTAGAAATTCAGAGCATTTTGTTCTGTTCTTCATCCGGCATCAAAATGGCCGAGAGGAATAGCAGGAAAAGCTGGGTGGTCAGCCTTTGTACCCTTCTATGCAAGGTTCCTTTCTGTCATGATAGAGACCAGAGATCTGAGAAACTTCTAGATCTCTCACAGACTGGAGGGTCTCTCAGTTCTGGGAGAGTCACCCTCTCTGTTCCATTCAGAGCAACAATAGGTTGAGTTTAGGCAGGAACAATGATGTTTCTCTATAATGCCTGCTCTCCTGACAGGTGAAATCAGTCTAATTTGAACCTCAAAGACAGCCTCTGAGGAAAGATGAGGTAAAAAGAAGTTAAGTATAGTGACTGTTTTTACATGAATCTTGGATATTGTTAGAATGAGCTTTCTTTATTTCTTTCCATAAGCCACTGTCCAGCTCACAGTATCTTTGGGTAAGGGGTAAAACAGAACCTATACTAGAATACACAGTATAAGGACTAGGTATATGAATGGGTAGGATATGAACATGGCCTCCGTGATTTGGTCAACCAGATTGGTTTGGTGAGGGTAATAATTACTGACATGGTAGTTATGACCTGGTAAATGGTCAGGGAGGCAGTAAGGGCACTAGTAAAGAATGCTAAGTTTGGCATGTGTGGAAATAAAAAAAACTAGATTCCATTCCAACTTCTTTTCATTGTGAATTATTGTGAAATCATAGTATTTCTTCACTTCTAAAATGGGGCCGTTAGTACCGTGAGTACCTTACTTGTTCACACCAAGGAGCAAGGAGGTAGAGGAAAGCAAAGAAGGGTCACATGATAGCTAAAACCACCTAGACAAAGACTACATAGTAGAAAATTAGCTTTATGGAACAAGTAGCTTATGAATTTTATAAATATAAGAATATGTATACATATAGTAGATAGTGTCAGGGAGAGAAAAGTAAATAGTATTGGTTATTTTGTGGCAGTCAGTTGTACAGTTCCAATATATTCTAAGTTCTGGGGCTAAAATCAATGTTCTTTTCAATGTGACCTTTTCCAAACAGTCTCTGACATTGATCAGTGAAATGCTGATATTGATGTGCCTTGGTAATTTACTTACTGCTAAAAATAAAAATGTCTATTGTCCTAATCAATGATGAAAATGAGTCTTTTTACACAAAACAAAGAGCCACAAGCCCTTTATGGTTAAGGTGAGTTTATCTCTTGATTATAAAAAACAAAACAAAACAAATAGAAAAAACATAAAAACCTCTTTAAGTGGTATTAGAATGGGACTGAACAAGTTTCATTTATTTTAGAAATATGTGTAAAATAATTGTGGGGAATCAGTACATGGGTTGGATAAAACCAGAAAAGATTTTCAAATCAAAAAGGAACCAAAATATCATAGAAGAACTTAAAAATTTCTAATAATAGGTATGATATATAGTCAGTGTAGGAAAATTAGAATATACAGAAATATAAAACCATATATAATAATCAGACTTTACCCTCAGAGTTACCTATTTATTAATGTTTTGACCTATATCTTTCTAGACATTTATTTGGGGAGGGAGATAAAAAAAAGGACAACTTCTCTGCCAGGGACTATCCTTACAACAGTTCTAGGAGTGACTTGACATTATCTTCATTTTACAAAGCAGGACACCAAAACTCAGAAAAGTCCAGTTACTTGCTTATAGGCTGATAAATGGAAAAGTATGATTCAAATTCAGACAAAATGATTTCAAAGTTCAAGGTTTTCCCTGAACCCAAAGACTGAAAAGAATAATGGTGCTCAAAGTGACATGAGCAAGATGGAGAAGAGGAAGCACCAGACCTTCTTTCCTCATGTGTAGATACCAATTCAACAACAATGCATGAACCAATTCTCCTGAAAATAAAAAAAGAAAAGAAATGAGCAAATTTCTCTAATTAGGAATCCACACACAATACAGAGAAGACACATCCACAGAAAAGGTTAGAGAGGTCCCAAGGATCAACAGCTGGCCTGACTGGTGAAGTTCTTTCTGTGTATGAAGCTAGTCCATAAAGACTGGGCAAGGTGGCTGTTATTTTAAATGCATGGATACCAATGCAAACTTACTAGGAACACAAAGAAACAGGGGAAAACAGCTCAATCAAATGAACAAATAAATGTCCAAAAACCAACCTGAAAGAAATGGAGGTAAATGAATTATCTGAAGAAAAATTCAAAATAACTGTTGTAAAGATGTTCAGTGAGCTCTGGAAAACAGGACTGAACAAAATGAGAATTTCAACAGAGAGAAAATATATATTTCTTTTTAAAAAAAGAGATTTTGTAATTAAAGAATGCAATAACTGAACTGAAAAATTTACTAGAAAATTTCAACAGCAGACTTGATCAAGCAGAAAAACAAATCAGTGAACCTGAAGATAAGTCATTTGAAATTATCCAGTAAAAGGAGAAAAAAAAAAGAGTGAAGAAAGGCTAAAGGACTAATGGGATACCATCATGTGGACCATTATATACATTAAGAGAGCCCCAGAAGGAGAAAAGAGAGAGAGAGAGAAAAGGGCAGAAATATTATTTAAAGAAATAATGGCCCCAAACTCCCCAGATACAGAGAAGGATAGGGACATACAGATTTGAGAAACCCAACAAGTCTCAAATAGGCTAATCTCAAAGGAGTCTACACCAAGCACATTATAATCAAATTGTCAGAAGTCATGAAAAAGAGAGAATTTTAAAAGCAGCAAGAGACATTTTTCCAAAGAGGAAATGCAGATGGCCAACAGGCACATGAAAAGATGCTCAACAATGCTAATCATCAGGGAAATGCACATCAAAACCATAATGAGATGTCACCTCACACTTCTCAGAAAGGCTATCATCAAAATAGCACAAATAATAAATGTCGGTGAGGATGTGGAGAAAAGGGAACCCTCATACACTGTTGGTGAAAATGTAAATTGGTGCTACCACTGTGGAAAACAGTATGGAGGTTTCTGAAAAAACTAAAAATAGAACTACCACATGATCCAGGAATTCCACTCCTGGGTTTATGTCCAAAAGAAACAAAAACACCAATTCAAAAAGATACATGCACCCCAATGTTCATAGCCACATTGTTTACAATTGCCAAGATATGGAACCAACCTAAGTGTCCATCAACAGATGAATGGATAAAGAAGATGCAGTATATATATATACAATGGAATACTACTCAGCCATAAAAAAGAATGAAATAATGTCATTTGCAGCAACATGGACGGATTTGCAGGGCATTATGCTAAGTGAAATAAGTCAGACAGAGAAATACAAATACTGTATGATATCACTTATATGTGGAATCTGAAAAAAACAACAAACCAATGAATACAACAAAAAAAGGATCAGATTCACAGATATAGAGAACAAACTAGTGGTTACAAATGGGGAGAGGGAAGGGGGGGAGGAGCAGTAATCAGAAACATTCTAACTAAGAAAAGCCCAAGGGCAGATGGAGTCACTGGTGAATTCTACCAAACATTTAAAGAAGAATTAACGCCAATCTTCTCAAACTTTTTCCAAAAAATGAAGAGGAGGAAACACTTTCAAACTCATTTTATGAGGGCAGCATTACCTTGATACCATAGCCAGAAACACACACACACACACACACACGCACACACACACACATATATTAGGGGTATAAGGATGGTTCAACATATGAAAATCAATCAATGTGACACATACCACATTAACTCAAGAAAGGATAAAACTCACATGATCATCTCAAAATTGCAGAAAAAGCATTTGATAAAATTCAACACCTTTTCATTATAAAAACTCTCAGAAGCTAGGAATAGAAGGAAATTACTTCAACATAATAAAGAACATGAATATAAAGCCCAAAGCTATTATCATACTCAAAACCTGAAAGCTTTTCCCCTAAGATAAGGAACAAAGTGAGGATGACTGTTTTTGTCACTTCTATTCAACATAGTATTGGAAATCCTAGTCAGAGTAATTAGGCAAAAAAAGAAAAGGCATGCAAATTGGAAAGGAAGGTGTAAAATTATCTCTGGTTGCAGATGACGCAATCTTAAGTAGAAAACCCTAAAGATTCTACACACACACACACAAATTGTTAGAACTAATAAATGAATTAAGTAAGGTTGCAGCATACAAAATCAACATACAAAAACAACAAACTGAAAAGCAAATTGAAAAATTAATGCCATTTACAAAGGCATCAAAAAGAATAAGTTTCTTCCTATATAAACTTAACCAAAGAGATGAAAGACTTGTACACTGAAAACTATAAAACATTGCTAAAAGAAATTAAAGAGGACACAATTAAAGGAAAATATATCCCATGTTCATGGATTGTAAGACATAATATTGTTAAGATGTTCATACTACGCAAAGCAATCTACAGACTCAATGAAATTCCTATCAAAAACCCAATGACATTTTTTATAGAAATAGAAAAATACCTTAAAATTCATATGAAACCACAAGGATCCTGAATACATAAAACAATCTTGAGAGGAAGAAGAACATAGTTGGAGGCCTCACATTTCCTGACTTCAAAACATATTATTACAAAGGTGCATAATCAAAAAGTGTGGCACTGGCTTAAAAACAGACATACTAGTCCAAGGGAACAGAATAGAGAGCCGTGAAACAAACCCACACATATATCTACTGGTCTTCAAAAGAGCATCAAGAATATACAATAAGGAAAGCATAGTGTCTTCAGCAAATGGTGCTGGGAAAACTGGATATTGAAATGCAAAAGAGTTAAATTAGACCCCTATCATAGACTATACACAAATATAAACTCAAAATGGATTAAAGACTTAAATATAAAACCTGAAACTGTAAAACTCCTAGAAGAAAACAGGAGAAAATCTTCATGACATTGATCTTGGCAAAGGTTTCTTGAATATGATACCAAAAGCATAGGTAACAAAAGCAAAAATAGATACATGGGACTAAATCAAACTAAAACATTTCTTCATAGCAGAAACATTCAACAGAATGAAAAAGCAGACTTGAAAACTATATATCTTATAAGGGGTTAATATTCAAAATATAGAAGTAACTCCTACACCTCAATAGCAAAAAAATCAAATAACACAATTAGAAAATGGGCAAAGGACTTGAATAGACCTTTCTCCAAAGACAACATACAAAAGACAAATAAGCATATGAAAAGATGCTCAACATCACTAATCCTCAGGGAAATGCAAATCAACACAACAATGAAATACTACTTCATATGTATTAGTATGGCATATATATATATATATATTTATATAAACAACATCATGTAACGTGTTTCGGCACGCTTGTGCACTGCTGGGGAGGATGTGCAATGGTACAGTGTTGTGGGAAAACAGGTTCCTTAGAAATTAAAAATAAAACTACATATGATTCAACAATCCTACCTGTGGGTAATTATCCAAAAGACTTGAACCAGGACCTCAAAGAGGTATTTGCCCTCCCATGTTCACTGCAGCATTAATCATAATAGTCAAGAGTGGAAGCAACCTAAATGTCCATGGACAGGTGAATGGATAAAGAAAATGTGATATATACATACAATGGAATATTATTCAGTCATACAAAAGAAAGAAATCTTTTCATGTGCCACAGCATGGATGAACCTTGAGGACATTACACTAAGTGAAATAAGCCATTCACAAAAGGACAAATACTGAATGATTCTACTTATATGAGGTACATAAAGTAGTCAAACTCATCTAAGTGGAAGGTAGATGCAAGATGAAAACATTCTAGTGATCTCTTGTACAACACTGTGCCTATAGTAAATAATACTGTACTGTACTCTTGAACATCTTAAGAGAGTAGATTGCATGTTATACGTTTTTTACCATAAAAATAATTTAAAACCTTTAAAAAAAAAGGCGATGGTGCTCTTCTTCTCTCCACTCTGAATTCCAGAGACAATGTCTATTCCATTACTCCTGATGTCTTATTACTGTTTTACTATACCAGAATTCTATAAATATTGATCAAGCTCTCTGAGTATATTTTTTCTGTATCTCTCATGTTACCTAGAACAGGGTTTTGAGAACAGAAGACAGTTAACAAACACTTGTTGAATAAAAACATTTATGCATTTGTAAAGGACAACTCTATTAACATTTTCCAAATGTTGCAGGCTAGTTAATTTTTAGAATTCACTTCAAAGGCTGATTTTCAGAAATCTATAAAGCTATAAATCCACCAGGAATTCAAAGAAGGTAGCATTATTAACTGAGAAAAACAGCTGGGAAAGACTTAATGGAAGATGTTGGTCTTCATTCATTCATGTATCAGATATCGGCGGTCCCCAACTTTTTCGGCACCAGGGACTGATTTCGTGGAAGACAATTTTTCCACGGATGGGGTAGGGGGCGTTTGGGCGGTAATGTGAGCGCTGGGGAGAGGCAGATGAAGCTTCGCGCACTTGCCAACCGCTCACCTCCTGCTGTGCGGCCGGGTTCCTAACAGGCTGAGGCCTGGTACTGGTCGGCAGCCCAGGGGTTGGGAACCCCTGTCAGGTATAGTTAGGAACTACTGGATGGTGTGAGAATGAACTTAGCTCACAGTCTAATGAGTAGCCAGATGATATGTAATAAATGCAAAAAAAGTCAATAGATGTGGTTAAAGGTATGGCAAGATTAAAGCAACTGGCAACTATCAATGTCTTCAGGGGTCGCTGAAGGCTTTACATCTATGCATATTGAGTTTTAAAGAAACAATGTATACTCAAAAACTATATGGTATATAGTATATAGTATTCCTAGGCAGAGGAAGCAGCAGGTACAAAGGTGAGAAAACATGAAAAAAACAAAACAAAAACTAATTAGGACATTTGGAAAAAGTTCAGAAAGTATGGAGTATAAGACATAAGTAGGAGAGTAACAGGTAACATATGGTAATCAGATTGTGAAGGACTTTAAGGTCCAAGTGAAGGTATTTGTTAGAAATACAGAGAAAGACCCATGTCAGAATTTATCCCATCTTCTCTCCAGTTTCAACGAAATGCAAGGACTAAAAACAACGACAAAAGATGTTGTTAATAGTATATCCATGATCTAGATCAATGCATGTGAAAACTGTACCCATTTGCTGGTTCCAATCAATGGTTTTGATCTCCTCAAGCAGAATTAATCTCTGTCTCCTTTTGGGTATTTCAGAACACTTTTTACTATCTAATGATATTGGTCACCTTTGACTTTATACTCTACACATATTTAAGTAAATTGTACTATTTCCCCAACTACATTTTTAGCCCCTTGCTTATCTCTGTATCTACCACAGAGTTTGGGTTAATTGAACGGCACCAAATAGAACTGAGCTACAGCATTACTTCTTTCTCATAAATTTTATAATCTTTGATCTTTTTTGAATAAATGCAGGCAAAGAAAAAGTATCTTTCCCAATATGGTTAACTTACATATAAAAAAAAAAAAAAACTAAGAAAGAACACAGTGTTTGGTTACTGACACCTAACCCTTTGTTTTTCTTAGACCTGAGTCAGCAGAAATATGAACCCTGGTAAGACTGCCTGTATTTCCAGCTTTTGTGGCCCTTGTTTATTCATCAAACTATTATGAACTTTGGCCCAGTTATGCTCTTTTGCAGTCTATTTGTACCATTCACCTGCATGGAAGAGATATTCCTTATTTTAAGAACCTGTTTACAGACATTTTGGAGGCATGGAAAGAAGCTAGTCAACAATATACATTTTGTGTTTCTATATAGAATGACCAATTGATTTTTTTCAGGGTAATCTCAGCTCTGAGTACTAATCTGGATAGGAAGTGCCTAATCTTTACAGAACTACTGGAGTAAAAGGGTATGTTTTTCTTTGCTTATCACAGGTCCAGTTATAGGATAAACCTCAAAGAAGTGTGTGCCAAGCCACCCAAAGGGCTCAGTGTAGAAGAAAAGAAATTTCTAAGATTTGAAATGCTAGAGGAATAAAATAGTTACAGGAACTAAATCACAAGTCAGGCTTTAGAGGGAATATGGAAGTCAAGAGTGGAGAAGGACAAAGATTTTCACCTTTGTTTTCTAAAATTTTGATTTCCCTTTTTGTAACTTGTGCATCACACATTTCCTATTAGAGATATTTATGTGAATTTACCCTACTGTAGTCAAAAGTCATTTTAGGATTTTTTTAAAGTGCTGAATTCAAAAAGATATAAATTCTATAATTGAATATCTACATAGCTCAAAATAATTTTATAGATATTTATGCTAAGCTCTTGATAATCATATCTATCACTTTTATGCCATTATTACTATTTGGTATACAAATATGTTAATTTGGTTAATGACACTTTAGTTTCCTAAGGGAAATAATACAATTTCTAAAAGTATTCATAGCTTGAAATGCTTCTTAAGCTCTGGAAAAATTTGATCAACAAATAAAGCCAGTGTCATCATCCTTGATGAATTTTAGAAAAAAATCAATAGTTTAGTTTGAGGGTCACTTAACTATGTAATTCAGGGAAGGGAGAGTACAACAGGAGAGACTGTCTCAGATAAATGAAGGGTTTCAGATTCCGCAATTGGAAGAATTTAAAAGGAGAGTCTTTCTTAAATCTCTGAGGCTTGTCTGTTTACTTACGATAAGTTACATGAATATATCTAGGTAGATATTTTTTCAAAAATATGCTTCTATCATCCTTTTGCTACCAGGAAACCCAATATAATTTACTTTTTAATTGTATCTACTCTTTTTTATGATTAAAGGTAAAATTAAGTCCCTTCCCTGGTTTCTGTGTTTTCTAAAAAAAATTTGTTATTCCTGATCTCTCTCTTGAAATTTCCTATAAAATATGCACTCTCATGACAATATACACTGATTATTTTTAGGAAGGAGAAAAGTATGCATTATAAATCAAAAGAATTTTTAAAATGTACTGATTACAATTCATTGTTTTAAAATATATTTAATAACTTTGAAAAAGATGTACCTTTTGTAATGTTATACTTTATTAGACAAATGTTTGGGAAGATCTGAGGTTCCTTTCCCTTTTGCTTTACTATTCTCTTCTGTTTATATGAGAACTAGCATAGTTAAAGAAACTCTCCTTTCTTTCAAAGAGGACTTAATTCTCTTCTAATGAATTTTATATTGAACAAACTAATAGAAACAAATGATGGGAACAGAGTCAGAGAAGGAAAATGAAACTAGGAGTTGAAACTCTTAGTGAGTGGGAAGAATCAATGACTCCTAGTTTTGTAGTTTGAAAAGCTAGTGGAAATTGGTGCCCTAAGTAAAATACAGGCTACAAAAGGAATAACAAGTTTGAAGAGAAAAATAACAAGCTCAAAAGTGGTGAGCATTAAACCAATTGAAAAAAAGAAAAAGAAGGAAAATATACGTGTCTATGGTAACTCACTGAATCCCACCACAAACACACCTCCTCCAAACACTGGATGGAAGACCCATTTCAAAGGGGAGGTTTCCAGTACTTATCTGCAAGATGGACCTCAGTTCAGGCAAAGCACATAGCACCTTATAACTTAGATCATCCCCCCGGGTTGAAAGGTAAAGTATAATGTAACATACCCCACAGCCGGAGGATAAACAGGCTTGGGTTACCACTGCATTATTTGGCTGCCCTCATCAGAAACATAACCTGTCTCCACAAGTTTAAGATAAAACAGGAGAGCCCTGATCATTTGACTCAAACAAAACCATCTTAAGTGCAACTGCTATCTTCCCTCCTGATACAGCACATGACTCCTTGTCAAGCCCAGCTGGAGACTGTGTCTAGAAGGATTATAGTTGAGGTTTCTGAAGCTGCCCTTTTCTCTTACACACATTCACTGTGATCATCTCGTTTTTATCGAAACAACGTGATAAAAGTTGCACAGAATCTGCAAATGGTAACTAGACATGGAGAATTTCTGCCAGGAGTAGTACTGTCCTGAGACACATCCTGAAAGGTAATAGCTTTGTGGGATTTGGCTGCCTGTTGATAATATTTCATGTAATTTTCCATAGCCAAGAAGAAACAGATCAATCCAAGGGATTCTTGCAACCTTTTTTTCCCTCCCTGTATGTGAAAATACAAGGAAAAAAAAAATACATAATACAGTCCTCTAATAAAACTTTGTGGATCATTTTCATGCAGATGGCCACACATCTGTGAATATTAAAAATGAACTTTGGCACTTTTCCTCCTTATCGTAATGCTACTATCACTTATTTCCTTCCCTATGAATATTTTATACCCCACCCATTCTATGACCCAACCCCAAATCAATCTACTCCGGGGAAGCCATGTATGCTTATCTAAACACTGCAAGCAAGTATAAAAGATTAAGACAAAACTCCTACTAAAAAATGAGAATGTTAAAAAAATAATAAAACTAAAGTCTCTCTTTTAGCAACATGTGTTTGCTTTAAATATTATTCTCCTGGATTCACCATAAGCATTCGAGATTTCAAGAAAAGAAGCATTCCCTTTTGTAAAGTTTTATAAGCACAGAAACATATTTAGTATTTCAGAAACAGTTATAGATCACATACACACTAAGAAAGTTAAGCATATTACCTGTAAGATTCAAAGAAAGTAGGAGATTTAGTTTTTGTGAGGGTGATAATTGCTTCAAATGTTTGTCTAATTAAGCAATTAATGAATTGTTGATCATCTATTATATTGCCTGTGTTGGCAAGAATTATATACACACACAATGTATATAAACAAATATAACTGAAAAAGGAAATTATTTTAAATATGAAAATGTAAAAAATGGGACCAAAGGGTTAAAAACAAACATTCTAAAAGCGATGACCTAATTCACCTACAGCGTTTGATGTTTAAGATTCACGGGCGAAATACAGACTTCAGAGGAAGGTATTCCTTTGTGCAGTGAAGCTGAGAAGGGAAGATGGAGAATTCTGCTAAAGGTGCAGATAATTAAATTGTGCATCCTCTGTGGTCTTTCCAAACTTCTGGTTAAAAAAAAAAAAAAAAAAGACTCCTCAAAACAATAACTAGGCAAATACTATTGATTTGGCCTCTTCCTCTCAGTGTAGACTGAGTCTGGTGCTACTTTGACCTAAAAATAATAAATCAACTTTAATTAGTTCTGTGAACTGGAGTGTAGCATTGCCTATGATGAGTTGAAAGGCTCCATTTCTCCAAATCCCCACTCTGGTCCTTGAAACTGGAGTTTTGCAAAGCCTCATGTGCTCTCACCAGCTGTAGTCAGGAAGGGGCTATTTGGAGTTCATTGTGGAAATGAGACCAGAGCTGGAGTGGGAGCTTTTGGAGTTTTACACAATGTCAGCCCACCCTTTCCCTGTGGGATAGGAAATGTTGGCAAAGTAGACTTCCTCTCATAGTCAGAATAATCTCAGCTTTCTCCTTGGAAAACATACAGAAAGAAAAAGAACATTCTAACATGCAATCATGAGGAATGTTCCCTAGCATCCTGTTTAGAGGGATCAAAATCTGCATCTTGTATCAGCATTCTTGACTGCCCTCCATATGTCTGTCTGTACTAGGAATTAGATGATCCTTTTTATCTAGTGATATTTGAAAGACTGTGGTGTTCACTGCACTATATTAAGTAGCCAGTGAAATGCAAAGTTGACTGGAATGTTCCAGAGTTATCCAGTAAATTCATCCCAAGAAAAATAAACAACCTGAATAATTCAAGTAAAAAAATTCCATTACCACTCTTTTTTCTCATTAAGAAGTTTATTTTGGCTGCATTATCATAACATGTATTCTATAAGATCAGAATTTATCAAAATATAACTGTACTGAGTTATATTTTTGCAATGAGGAATAAAACTTAATAGTCTGTTTTCCTTTGTTGACAAGCTCATTTTGGAGTTATTTTAATGAATGACCTACACTTATATCCTCCTAATTTGCAAACCAAACAAGTTCAATCACCTCAAATTTGTGCCAAATAAGGTGAGAAATGGTGCTGAGAAAAATCTGAGGTTTCGAAAACCTTCAAAGACTTGCTAATGGCTCTTTCAGCAGGATTTGCCAATTATAGCTACTTTCATCCCTCTAATAAAAGCTACCATTCAATTGAGCAAGTCTAAATGGGAGGTTGATAAAATTTTCCTAGGATAATCATTTGATATTTGTATATCTTCAATTGTAGAATACGACAAGATTGTGGCATTGAGATGTATATATTATTGTTGAGTTTTGTATTCTGTGATGATAAATTCTACTGCACACAAATGAAACCAAATTGTGCATTTTGCACGAGTCCCATGGGAAGCTCATTCTTTACATAATGCAGGGGTGATGACTGTAGCTTTCTTTAGGAATGGGAATATTGTGAAGAAAAAAGGATCTGATCCCCTAAGCCCATGACTGAAAGCTATCTGGTTCAGACTGTAGTACATCACCCAGGGGTCAGGAGAGAAGAGATTTTTCTCTGCCTCATATCTGTAAGTATCTTGCTGTCTTCTCTAACAATATTTTTTTCACCATCTTGCCTAACACTGTATAGCACTGGAAGATGATTCCAGGACATAGGCTATATAAGGGAAAACAGTTTGCACGCTAGAGAATGAAGGAATATTACATCGGATGTTTACATTACTCAGTTCTTCATCTTTTCCTTTCTCATACTCATCTTTCAGTCAGCCGCAAGTATTATCTTTTGAAAAGCAATTCTATGCTCTGTTGCTTACAACCTTCCAAAGGCAACACATTGCTTGTGAGACAAGTACAAATCCACTGCAGGGCACACAAGCCCAACTATCATCCAATTGTTACTCATCTTCTCTACCTTTCACTTTATAACCTAGAAATACCAGATTACTGTAATTCTTCAATGCACAGCGTGATGAATCATGCATGCTGTTTCCCCTTATGTTTCCACTGCCTGCAGTTTTACAAACCTTGACCTTGCTGACCCATACTTAAGACTCAGCTCTCAGCACCCATGAACCCTCCCTGAACTCCTCAGACTGAACAATGGGCCCTTCTTGTTGATCCCATAGCACCCTCTGCTGTCTTCCATTATAGAATTGATCATAGTGGGTTCTCTTCACCTTTCCTTCTTAGGAGACTGTAAATTTCTCAAGGTCAAAGGCAAATGAGTTCTCCAACATTTTATTCCTCTCTTTGCTGCCCCCCATCTCCACCTTCCAAGATGGGAATGGGTGGACAGAAATAGAGAAAAGCAAACACAAAGATAACAGAAATATCTAGAGAGAGAACAGTAACACCAGGTGAATTCTAGCACAGCACAACTTGCTTATAATAAGACAAAGCCCATAACAGGAGATTGGGTATGTCTCTGTTTCTTGAAATCTAGAAGAATAAAATGGACAGGACACTCCGTAAATGTTCATGGGGTAGCTTCCTGGTGAAGGAGAAATGTTCACTCTGCTTCCACATCATTCTCTGTTTTCTCCTCCAATTATTTTCTCACCTGGAATGCCTGTACCAACCCTCTAGGCCCATTCAGACCTAACTTTCTAAGCCTGGGTAAAATCCCATTGTCTCTATGAAGCCTTCTCTAATTACTCCAGGAAACATTATTTTTATTATTTCTGAAACTCTAGAATACTTATTCTTATTCCCACCATTCATAAATATTTTAGGGCCTTCTTTTCTTCATCTTTAATCTCAAAAAATGTCTGATTAAACCTATTGATAATTGTATTCTGGCTAAAACCACTGATACTCATATTTATTATTGACAGTAAATGGAATGAATGCTTAATTAAATGTTTTTCTCTTTTCTCTGATTTCCCTTTCAGTTAGAATATTCATAAATCTATTGAGAACAATGGATTAAATGTGAGTGTATTTTAGACTTCTTTTACCCATCCATGTGCTCTTATAAAAAACTGAAATTTCAAGTGTCTGAGGGTTGATAAAGGAGCTGTTTATACACAGGGGAAAGTTTAGCTCTCCTAAAATAATTGAAAAATATTGTATGCTCAAATTTTCCACAAATCCTCTATGTAACCTTGGGAAAGTATATTTCCTCTTTGGATTTTAAATTTCTTCCTATGAAATGAAGCATGCGATGATTGGACATTTATATTTAGAAGGATTCCTCAATGTGTATAAACCTATAATTTCTTGATTCAGTTGGTGTTAAAGAGTGGTATTAGATTGTTAAATTATTACATAAAGATTGTTGAACACGTATAGCAGATGGGTCCTAGCCCACAACTCAAATGCACAAGAAGTATGTTTCTTTTTAAAAATTTCACTCCATTTTTACATTGTAAGGACATCCACACTGAATTTTATAATTTATTTTTAAATTAAATTTTTAAGATGTTCCTTATTTTTCATAGTACAGGTCTTCTCACTTCATTACTAATATTTTCTATAATTGTCTATAATTGAACAGCTTCTATTTTGTGCTTCATTCTATCTGTATGGCAGAAACTTAGTGAGTTTTGGGTTTCTGCCCTCTTTTTCCTGAGAGGTACTCAAGTTCTGGGGTTTACAGAGTGTCAATGCAATGGGAACACAGTAGGGATCAAGTGCTCAATAACAGCTGTCCATAGAGGTATTCACTGAGGTACCCTATATTGCTGCATCATTCTCCATAGGCTACGCCAAGTCATCCATCCCTGAATCTTGTCCATAAGCCCCTTGAAGCCCAAGACCTCTCTCTATGTGTCAGAATGGAAACCAAAATGGAAACCAATCTGAGATATATATATATATATATATATATATATATATATATATATCTTACAATAATTAAACATAAAACAATATATGTAAGGTACCTAATTCTGTGTATGATGCAATATTCGAAACTCAATAAATGCTAAGCACTACTACTATTATTATTTTTTTACTTCTTTGAGTAGGTAATCGGTAACATTGTTCAAAAATCAAATATATATGTATACACACACATATAAAAATCAAAGTGAGAAGTGTTCCCCTCATCCAGGTACCACTTTATCTAGTTTCCCTATTCACCCCCTAACAGATAAACTTGATAGAGTTTTTTTTAGGCAAAGATAGTGAAATAAAGTTTATGATATCCATAAAATGGGGAGTTGAGGATATTTATTTTCATATATTCATATACATTTATAAGACTATTATCAAAACCTTGCAAAATAGATGGTCAAATATTTATGGAGCACTTTCACTGACACTCTTCTAAGTGCTTTCGAAGTATTAACTAAGTTATTTCTCATACAATACTATGAGGGAGATGCTACTGGTAGCCTCTTTTGACAGATAAGGAAACTGAGGCTCAGTGAGTAACACTTGGAGAGGTGAGATTTTAATTTTTAGCACTTCTACCCTAACACATCTATTATAATTTATATCTGTACCCATTAGCCTTTGCATATACATATATTTTAACATTCTCTTTAATTTTTTAATCTCTTCATCAATTGTCAAAAGTTGCCATTATTCTCAGAAACTTTGGATAGCCTAAGAAATAATTTATGAAGAATAGGTTTGAATAGGGGAGCATCTACAGAGTAATAATCAAATGTATGTTTCCACTTAATCTTTGAAAACGTTACTTATTTTTAAAAGCACTGACAGTTGCATAAAATCAAGAATCCTAACCTCTAATAATAATGATGACTTATGTTGAAACAAAACACATCCAGTATCTCTCTGTATCCTCACAGCAATTCTATTAGGATAACTTTCTTATTACTACCTCTGTGACTTATTTTTCTCCTTTAATATATCTTTTGCAATGTCAATATGTCTTCCCAAAATGCAAAATTTATAATGGAATCCATGTTTTTAGAAAGTTTGAATATTTCCCAAATAATCTGTGAGTTTAATTTTTTTAAATATTTAAAATTTACTGACTCATAGATTCATATATTATGTAAATATGTATATATAAGCAATATATATATACTTCTTATACTATATATGACATAACCACCACAATGTCAAGTAAAGCATTCAATTTTCAACATACACTTGTAGCCTTATCTTTTACTCCTTGATTTTGCCCCCATCACCCAGATATTCAATTATTCTGAATTATTTGCTGTCACCTCAATATGATATTTGCTTTCTGTGCCTTTGCTTATATTGATCCCTTCTTCGCTGATGGAATACTTTTCCTCCTTTAAGGCTCAACTCAAATATCACCTACTCAAGTTTCAAGACTTAAAAATGATGTCAACTTGGAAGTCTTCCAATCATAGCAATGTGCTTCCATAGCACTGTGCATGTGCAGCCTAGGCCACATTTTATTATCGTATTTCTTTGCATGCCTATTAGAGTTATCATTGTGTCCTAACAGAGTACCCAGAATACAATAAGTGCATAATAAAGGATTATAAACTCCATGAATGCTGGTGAGATGACATAGCAGGAACTCTTACTTGTATTTACAAGATGAAGCATATTTCAAAAGTAAAAGTGGTTTGCTCAGGGCTACAAACTCCTTCAGGATATATTACACAGCTATATGAGCATGTGAGAAAGCTAGCTTCCCAATGTCCCTACCTTTCTCGTGATGCGTGATAGGAACTGAAGAACGACAAAGCTGGAGAAAAAAAAATCTAGGTATTTGCAAAGAGTACTAGGGCCAGTTTACAGGGACTGAATTATCGATATAAACACTTTCAATTTATTACTACACATGTCAGTGGGCTCTGAGAATTACCTGTTATAGCTATTCTACATCTCTATTTTTTTTAAAGGCCCTTATATGTTTTACTTTTTTATTGAAGTATAGTTGATTTACAATGTCATGTTAGTTTCAGGTGTACAGCAAAGTAAGATATATATATATAAAATATATATTTATATTATATATATATATGGATCTGTTCTTTTTCAGCTTCTTTTCCCTTATAGATTATTACAAAATATTGAGTACAGTCCTAGGTCCTTATTGGTTCTATATTTTATATAAAGCAGTCACATCTCTCTTTAATCCTCCAACACCTTCACGCCTCTCCTCACTCTCAAAAGCTGACCCTTCTTACGTCAATAAAAAATTAGAAGTAGCTACAACACAGCCTTATTGCAAGGGAGGGTAGAAGGATGGATGGACAAACAGATATATGATAAGAGACCAAGGGTGATCTTATTTTGACATCTGGGACTCCTTTGATTGCAAGGGCTTAACATCTTGACTTGGCTAACTGACCTCTTGCTCCTTACTCTGTATCCCTCCCAGTTAACGCTCCCAAGAGAGAGGAGATCTGAGATACGCTGCTGCCTTGGATCACCTCAACTAGTTCTCTGGATCAATGTTTCTAAAAATAGAAAGAATAAATAATGATGGGAAAGAGACATAAAAATGAATTAAACTAGTCAGTAAAAGAAGATGGAGTATACCATTTTTTCTGTGATGGTGAGATAGACTTCCTGAGACAACTTTCATGTATCAGTCAGAGATTCTGTTGCCACATAATGAAAAGAAGAAACTTTTTGGTTTTTAGATTTCTTTAGGATAGTGCAAACTCTTCCTTAGATTTTCTCTCTGTGGCTATAAGAAGTGATAAGGGCTATTGAAGCTTAGGTGACACTCTTTCCAAAAGTTAAGCTCACTTAGATATATAGCTTATACAGTACAGAACATACCTCATCAATTCTTTTTGCTTATACCACTCTCTGTTCCCTCATACTGTGAGTTTACGTGTATTCCCAACACCTAGTATATCACTAAACACATAGTAGATACTCAATAAATGCTTATTGAGTGAACATATACCTTGCTTGTGCTAAAAGTTTGGATGGAACTACAATTCAAAATGAAATAGAGGGCTTCCCTGGTGGCACAGTGGTTAAGAATCCGCCTGCCAATGCAGGGGACACGGGTTCAAGCCCTGGTCCGGGAAGATCCCACATGCCGCGGAGCAACTAAGCCCATGCGCCACAACTACTGAGCCTGCACTCTAGAGCCTGCAAGCCACAACTGCTGAGCCTGCATGCCACAACTACTGAAGCCCGCGCGCCTAGAGCCCGTGCTCCGCGACAAGAAAAGCCACTGCAATGAGAAGCCCGTGCACTGCAACGAAGAGTAGCCCCCGCTCACTGCAACTAAAGAAAGCCCGCACGCAGCAACAAAGACCCAACACAGCCAAAAATAAATAAATAAATAAATAAAAATTTTTTAAAAAAATGAAATAGAATGCACCATATTTTAAGGAAAGGTAGCAGTTTGAAATAATTATAAGTTATGGATATGATTTGCATACTACCTCATAGGACAAACACAACTTGGGGCAGTGCTGGAAATCTGGTACTAAGGAAAGACCAGCAATTTTAAATTCATTTTTTAAAGTGAGAGAGTACAGAATATACAATTTCAGAAAAGACCCTATGTTCTTGGTCTGATTCTATCACATTAAAAAAAAAAACTCAGGAAAAACACACATTTTAATAAGTTGCTTTCACTCTAGTGCCACCGCTAATAACTAGATTTAATTCTTAGCTGTAAGATTTGCTGTGTTGTTCATCGGAAATTTCTTCAGAAGAATGGATTATTTCTTGAGTGTGCTTCAACTTTAATAGGTTCAGAGTCATGCTCTGGATGACTTATAAAGTAAGAAGAATAGACAAACTGAGGGTTCCCTATATAGTGTTTTCCTCTTTGATTCTGGCTCATTTATAACTCTGGTGTAGTCTCAGGGTGACATTGCCAGATCTAAGCATCTTCACGTAAAATGAAAATAGACTTCAATCAAGGTTAAAGCAGAAGGAAATGACTTTCCCGTAAGACTTTGTTTTTTGTTTTTGTGGATGCATGTTTTCCACTTCCCATGGGATTGGCAATACAGTGCATGATGTTTATCCTTAGCTTCTTATATCTCTGAGAACCTTATAAGGCTCTGCATAGAATTATATTTGTTGGTTTATTATGAAAAGAACATACTCTAAAAAAATGATTTATTTACCATCTACATCTGATCTTGAGTTGGTCAAACTAGGCCCTGCTATTTAGAGCAAGTTAAAATATTTAGCCTTGCTAAACACAGGGCTTATAATATTTTAACTGAAAGTTTAACGTTGCCTGACTTTGTTTAGATATCGCTCAAGGACTCAGTCAAGGCAAATACATAATTCTTTAGGTTTATATTATAAGACTTAGAGAAAAAGACATTTGCAATTATTTCTATGTTACAGGAAATTTAAATTTAAATTTCACTTCAACCTCCAATATGTAGGTCAATTCACCTTTTTGCAAGGCACTGTTCTCTCACCCAACAGGATTTTGCTCACCTAAGTACCTTCAGAAAAGATCAGGCTGATTCAGGGTGGTATGGCCGTAGCCTCACTTAGGTACCTTCAGAGAGCATAACAAAAGCAGGGTTAAGTGATGAGTTCAGTGACTACTGGCTATGAGGACATTCCTAGGTCTCTGCCCTCACTGACCTGTTGATTCAGCTGGAGTAGGAAAAAATGTGGCGGCTGGCATAGGGACCATTGTTTCTGCTCTTATCATTATACTGAGACATTTTTGTGGTTTGCAAGAAATGTCAAACTCCTGATCTGGCAGAGTCTTGCCATTCTAGATTGATTTTGCGTCAGTAGTTTATTTGGCACAGAAAGAGTCATTTATAGGGATTCTACTTTTCCTACTCTTGAACATTATTCTTTAATTACTTATAGGAATCTGTCATAGTTGGTCCATAATTTTGTGTAAGCCATATTGCTTTGTTTCTCTTTTCTGTCCTCTATTCTTCCCAACTCTTTCATTCTCTGTGTGCATCCAAGGTTCCTCTCAGCACTCTCAGACACTTCATTCCTTTGTCCGTAGAAGAAAAGCAGGTTATGCCAGGGCGTGGATGGATGAGGGTATGAGGAAGCCAGAAGAGTTTTCATGCTAAATTGATAGAATCCAAACTGTAAGTCGGGGAGAATCTTCCCACAGTCATGACTCACTTTCTACATGTGCAAATATTTAAGGTGCAGGTGGTATTTTCAGAATTCACAACCAAATGCAGATCTCCCAAGTTTCCCACAGGCCGACTTCACTATGCTTAATGGATTAAGAATGCATGCTTGTCTAGTTAGTTAATTAGTTATATGCAAAACTAATACCTTTCTCACCAAAATTTAGGCAGTAAACATGTCTCAGAGGAAATAAGCATAAACTGATATTAGGCAGACCTGGGTAAAAAATCCCAGCTCTGTCACTAACTAGATTTTTTTTTAATATGAACAAGTTTAGTTTAGCACTTTAATATTCTGGGCCTTATTTTTCTCTTCTATAAAATGGAAAATAATTCTGGCCTCTTAGATGTGAGAGAAATCTAGAAGTGAACTCTATCAAAATATTGATAGAGCTGATCTTGCTGGTCAGGTTAAAAAGGCAGGCATCTCTTTTGCCACCTATGGTTCCATGTAAATCCTGAAACTTGATTGATGAAAACAACTTTCCAATTTAGAAGATCGTTCTTTGAAGATCACAACACCACTTAACAAAGTTGCTATGAAGTACAAATAAGAACATAGACAAAGGATATTACAGTATACCTACACACAGTGGGCTTTTAGTTAATGCTAACCTTTCATCCTGATCATGTTAATTACTATCAATACAATAATGATAATAAGCTGTGATGCAAAATCCTCAGTCATAATCCAAATGTGATGAGGCTAGAGGTCAGACTGGAAACCTGGGAGTAGGACATTGGTCAAATCACCTTAGTCTGGAGTTTGGCCCTAGCACGTTGACTCAGTAGACAGGGTGCTGGTCACTACTAGAGGATGATTCACAACCACCAAACTCATTAACAATAGATGTAACCATTTACAATGAGAAGTATACTTATCATATGCAAAGATCCTAGTATTCACAATTTAATTTGGCAGGAGAAATCAGGGTAAATTTAGGTTCATAAGCAAGTGAAATCAGAGCCAAGGTAGGAAGTCTCTGCCTGACCTTAAAAATGGGGGTTACCACACTTTGTTAAGCTGATGCATAGCTACTGTTGGAATTAACTTACTGTATGGATCGTAAGGACAAGATATTTACATAGGAGAGCTAGAACTTTCTAGCACCTAGTCACTGCTGGTGACACACTGACAATGGATCTGACCATTTTTTAATGCCCTTTTCTTTCCTCCAAGTTGACCAATTCCCTTTCATTGTCACTTCATTCTTTCTTCCTTTCTTTTTATCCTTTTTTTTCCTTTTGCTTTATGTGTATTTCTTCCTTTAGTCTTTCTTTTTTTCTCTCCTTTTTTTTAGGCAGGATATAATACGTTTCAATAGTTTACAACTTATATATGTTAATAAAGTCATTCTTCTTTATTCCAGTGCCCCTCCTTGGCTACTCAAGATTTACATATTAACACTGAGTTGTATTTGCATTTGACTGATCTCATCCAATGCACAGTGATTTTGGCTGATTCGTTTCTTACAGCTAAGATTAACTTTGTATTCTGGAGGTAATGTGCTTTAATCCCACCCTGTATATTAGGAATGTTCTTCTGAACAAGTCAATTAAACCCACGATGCATGTGAAGTGTACCATCCCCATAGAAATGAATGACTGACATATAATAATTTTCTGTGGAAAAACACTTCAGAATTGAACCTAAAGTGCTAGAAATCTAGGTCCTCTGTCCCTCCAAGTGCTCCTATCATCCTCAGCTTCCATGACCCAGCTGGCTGGTCATGGTGACTGTCAGGTCTGATTCCACATTGCGAAAAAAGAACAGGACCGCTAGTCTACAGGCTTCCAACCAGGATTGGTTTACCTGCTTCCCTTTTCATTGCCCTTCATGACTCCCAGTCAGAATTTTTCTCTTTCCTTACCACTGTGGCCTAGCCTAGAGATTCCTATATAGAATGTTTTGATTTCTTCTGATGTTTTCTATTTGAGTAACAACAGCTTCTACCTCCATATAATTGTCTTGGGAAAGGATTAAAATGATACAATACATGGAACTAAGTTAACAGAGTGCCTGAAAACTATTAAGTGCTCAATAATCCTCTGCCTCTTTCATACACTAAACAATAAATGTCATGTAAGTGACATTTGTATTTCCAGCAATTAAAATCATGCCTAGAAGATAGTCAATGGTCAAAAATAGTAGTTTAGTGAATAAAGTAGGAGAGGGAATGAAGAATCAAAACACCCATTCACATGGCTTCTTTCTCCTTTTTAAAACTTAAGAGTCCCAGGGCCTTTTGTCCTTTTCCACCAAAAAATCCCAAAGAAGAAGACTGAACATAGCCTGGGAGAACAGAACCTAGCCCAACACCATTGGCTCTAGCACAAAAGGTTTTGTTTTTCTTTTTTTAAATCTTAAATTTTGATGGAATTTAATACAAAAATTTTGTTTTAAATTTTTGTTTTAAAATTTTGAATTTAATACAAAAATTTTGTTTTAAGAGGTTATTCCATAACCTCTTATTCTTATTCATAACCTCTGGCATCAAATCTTTACCACAGGAGTTTAGAACACTAATGACAGTGTTTCTCAGAAGTTGGTCTACAGACCACCTGCTTCAAAATCACCTGAATGCTTTTTAAAAAATCACTTTTGGGGGAACATTTCTCTTCTTTACTGAATCAGAATTTCTGTGGATGAAACCCCAAATCTCCAAATTATTTTTTGCACTTTAAGTTTGTGTGACACAGATTGAAAGACAACAAAACTGTGCATGGATACAAATAAAACTTCTTTTACCCAGGATTGAAAAAAGTTTCATCTACTATTAAAGGAAAACAAGAGTCAGAGGAGTTCCTTGAGCATTTAATCACAGGGGCTATATCTGTAATACACTAGACCAGAGCTCGTCAGCAGTTAAAGCTATAAGAACAGATTTGTCCTGACAAGGACAAACATCAAGGTCAAAGTCTAGTTGAGAAGAGGGTTTAGAGGAGACCGACTAAAGTTTGGTCAAGGAGAGAGTCTTTGTCACTAGTCATGTGAGCCTGTTTAAATTTAAGTAATTTACATAAAATTTAATATCCAGTCTAGCAGGCACACTAATCATATTTCAGGGGCTCAAAGTCACACATGACCAGTGGCTATATTACTGGGTAGCACAACATTTCCATCAGCACTGAAAGTTCTATTTAACGGCACTGCTCTGGAGAAAAGAGTTTATCAGACCGAGGTAGGGTCAATGCTCTAAACAGCTATAAGGACATTCCCACCCCAAATTAACACAGCGTCAGAGGAGAGAAGAGGAATTGCAAAGAGAACTAATCTATGCCAGGAACTATGTCCTGGCTAGGTAGCTCCTTCCAGAAACAGCTATTGCAAGGAAGGAGAAGCACAAAACCTTGGTGGACAGCCAGTCTTTTCTGCCACAGACATCTACAAATCTTCAGAAAAAAGACTGCTGAATTTACAAATGTATTGAATTTGAAAGTCAAAAAAAGTGCTGGGTTTCTCATTGTATTGGGAATGGTATGTGGAAAGCAAGAAGTTCAGCTGGAATTAGAACTTGAAAGGCAAAGAGGTTCATGGAATTAACTCCACCTGCCACAGACCTGGGAGGCATTTGGAATCCAGGTCTTTCCAAGTCTCAGTATCATGGAATTGGGCTCCTCTAGCAACCTCACCTAGACAGGTATATAGACTGTTAAAATTCATCAGAATAAATACTGTGTGTGTAAACTGGCCTTGATAAAAATTTAAACAAAAATGTACATATGTTATATTTAATCCTCAAACTCATCCTATGGGAAAACCACAGGTCATCATGTTTAAGAAACTTGCCACATTATGCTATGTATGGGACTTATAGTAACTTACATTTTTTAAATGGTAATTTTATATTGTATCTACTCTCCTTCCTATGGGACATGAGCACAGATACCTCCAGGTAAGTGCTGTGGTGGAAAAATAAGCAAACTATAGATCATGTATGCAGAGTAGTGGTATCTAGACTCTGACCCAGGAAAGAAGATACTGTATCAGCACAACTGTGGTTTATTTGTAAGAACAATGACCTAGCAGGCATGTGGAATCCAGGTCTTTTGAAGTCTCAAAGCATCAACCATCTTAGTTTGTAAGACATCAGCATGATCAATATTTCTATTATTCAGCCTTCAACTGGGTCCTCAGTTACCTCCATCTGAGACAAGGAAAGTACTAAAGCCAAAGCTAAATTACAGGCACCACTATGAAGAGTCACAGCCCCTTATTTGAGGATGAAACAAAATATCAGAGAGCCATCTGAGGGTAATTCAGACTTCCAAAATTATCAGGCGATAAACTGAAAAGTGTAGATACTGTTCTCTATCATCTGTCAACAAGAACCACTTTCCTTTCTGTTTTTCCATGCCTCCGATTTTCAAGGATTAGTTTAAGATTACAGCAGGCAGTGAGTTTTAATTAAAAATAGACTGAATAGATTAGTGGACTGGAAAATGGAGCAGAGTACTGATGTTTAATGAACTCAATTATTCCTGATATTTTCTTATAATTCTAGGCCTTTATACTGCTCTATGGCTAAGCCCTATTTTTATTACCTTGTACTCTTAATGTAATAAAGTATAATTATAAATATATTTCATGAACCCCTCCTATAATTAAATCCACTTAAAAGATTTTTTTAGAAGTCTTTATTAAACAAAAATGTTATTATATATATTTAAAACTTGATCACACACTGATATTAACAGAAGTCAATAATATTACAGAAGCTTTACTATCTACTTAAGGAAAGATAGTGCTTCAAGGAGGAATTAAAGTCACCAATTTAGATTATTTCAGAGCAGCAGTAGGAGAGGAGACTGCTTATAAAAGAAGGGTTGATGCTTAGGAAAGAAAGAAAAGATCACACTGGGTTTTCCCAAAAGGGAGCCATTTTGTGAAGATGAGAAAAAAGAGTCTAGCTGCATTAAGAGCCAAGATTCAGTGATTCAAGATTCAATGATTAAACATGTAATCATAACCATGTTATGAACATGGTATTTAAATATGGGAGTTCTATTAGCTAAAAAAAAAATGGATATTTGAAAAGCAGATAAAGTTGAAACTGTTATCAAAAATCAAGTTAGACATATGCAATTTATTATTTGTTATTCTTTTCTTTCCCTTTTCTATCACGTATTCTTCCCTTTATTTCCCCTGTATAAATTAACCAAATCACCAATTATTTATCGAACGCTTTTCCTGGAAGAGGTATTTTGCTAGGAACTGTGATATCTTTGCCATCAAAGAGCTCATAACATTTTTGGGGTTGAGAGGCAAGATGAAATAAACATGTTAAAAAGTGAGTGGCTAGACAAGATTTAAGAAGTTCAAAACAGTAAGTGAAACGTCACGAGGCAGCTCCAGTTTCACTGCCTGAGGAATTTTTTTACATGTTGATACCTAGCAATGCAGAGCAGTTCAGAGGTGCCAGAGATCACTTCAACCTTGGATGATTACAGAGGAATTTACTTAATTTTCATTTTAATTTATTTGTATTCAAGTATAATATAGATACAGAAAGGTGCACAGATCTTAAGTACGCAGTTCTATGAGTTTTGACAGTTGCACGTACCCACGAAACCATAAGCAAACTAGACATCGAATATTTCCATCACCCCAGAAAGATCTCTCCCGGCCCTTTCTAGGCAATCCTGACTCTCCCATCCTGCCTTCAGAGGCAGCTATTTTCTGATTTCTGGCTGGTGGTCAGCTGGGAGCCCCTTTTGGCTTAAACAACACCCACTTTTCTTATCATTTGACATCCCCGCCCCCATCTTCAAGCCAACAAAGGCTCATCAAATCCTTCCTGTGCTTAGAATCTGATTTTCCCTGGCCTTCCTCTTCTGACACCAACTGGAGAAAATTCTCTGCTTTTAAAGTCTCACATGACAATCTCCCCTGCTTAAGGTCAAGTCTGCCATTTAAGGTAATATAATCATGAGATAGTATCACAATCACAGGTTCTGGGAATGACGGGATGTGAGATTTGGGGGGACCTTCCTAGAAATACTGCCTACTACATTCACTGAAACTGTCTTGTCAATGTATGTATTTAATTGATTGGAAAGTGGCCAGAGGAGTCAGCAGGAGGCAGCAGAGGTTGACAGTGCAGGCCAGAAAGCGGCCACCCTGCTCTGGACACGACTGAACTCCAGACCAAAAAGGAACCCAGGAAATGCTGAATGTGTTTGTCCATGTCTAAAGTCATAGTCAGAAGGATTTACAATTCTACTGCAGACTTGTGGAATATTGAATTATAAAGTGAGAAGAGCAGAGAAAACCAGCCAGAAGAGGAAGGAAAATACCTGCAGTTAGAACAAACAAGTTTTACAGGAAATGAAGTGTGATCTGTGTGAATGAAGTACAATGTCTGGCTAAGCAATAAACCACACTTACATAATCACATTACGGAGATACTGAGTACTGATTTAACCAAATTATGGTCTATTTTTACTGAAAAAAATGGAGGAAGGGAAAAAGGCATGGGTGATATAAGACTGCTAAACTCTAACCTTCCATAATACAAATAGAAATATGTAAATAAAGAAATATGTGTAACTTAGAAATATGAACATAAATTACAGAATAAATTAAAAGAATTTGAGCAGGTAGGAAAGATAGGAAAGAGGGCTTTTCCTTTTCATTATAAAAGTTGCAGTATTTGAATCTTGAAGCTACATAGATTGAAGAATACAAATAATTTAACAAGAAGATAATGTATATGCAAATATTTTGTTTTAATAGCCAAATATATATAACTTAAAACCTAAACAGTTTTTGTACTCTAAGATTTTGAAGAATTGCATTGGTTTTGGCAATTGTCATATTTTGTGTTGTTATTAGTGATTAAAATACTTTAAAATCACCTCAACAGAATCACCTCTTTTGGCTTATTTCTTGTCTCTGCAATCATGTCAGCTTTCAGGGGGCTGGGTAAAGGAGGAGATGAACCTAAATCTTCATTGAAATTGTGGAAAAAGCAGGCTATAAAGGTGGCAAGTCATGTGGGATTATTGCCAAACCTTCAGAACAAAGGAAGAAGCCTTTTTAGGCTAAAGTGGGCTGCTTCAGGAGTTATACTCATCTTGAGCACTAAATTCTAGACTTTAACCATCCTCTGAGTCAGGTTCTACATACAACAATAAGTACAGAGGCTTTTTAACTTGGGATTTCATGAAGGCAACACAAGAATTTGTCTAGAGTGAGTAAATCCCCTCTCTGAAGAGAACTACACGTGTGGCCACTTACGTCTGTATACATGCAATGAGCGAGAATCCATTCAGTGTGGAATGTATCAGACTCCAGTTTCACCTCATCTAGTAACTGATGGCAGCTCTCAACACTTTTCTGATGAGAGGGTAATTCTTCTCTTGTCTGAATCCTCTTTGTTGTGTCCTACGGCCTTCTCATACGTGTTTTGGGTCTGGGTTGGTATGACTGCAACTTGCTCCACAGCCCCTATACTGATCAAAGTCGGTCTCTAACCAGAGTTCACCACCCCCGGTGATGAATGTCTCCTGCAATGGATCCCCACCTCTCTAATCTTAGCACCCTATGCAACCTTTTCAAAATTCTGTTTATTCTTTGGAATCGTTTTGTTGCAGGAGTGTGCATTTCTTACGTATCACCATTAAGCATGTAATACACATATCCCATGCTTAGGAAACTTCATGCTACCAGTAATGCAATTCTATGCTTCGTGCTAGAAGAGATTACATGGTAATGGCCTAAGTCACTTTCCTTATAATTAGGTATAACTAATTTCAATAATGTATATATATATTTAGTTAATTTAACAAATATACTCTGAGAAGCTATTTTAGATTAGGCTCTGTAGTGATGATAAAGATGCAACGTCTGACCTCAAGAAGCACAGAGGTGACAGGAGAAAGAAATGGTTTCAATCCAGCTTCTCATGCCAAATGAGCTCAGGCAGCACCTAAGAGACACGTTGAACCCAGATGTAAGAGGGCATGGGAGACGGCTTTCTGAAGAGGTCAAAGAATGATTATCATTTCAAACAGTAAGAGTTCCTTGATTTAGGGGAAAAACAAATCCAATTTATTTCTCTCCCGCTTCTTACCCTCTCACCTAAGTCCCCCTGAACTCTCCACTCACAAACTTCAGCATCTTCCTTCTTGGCCCGACATCTTATTTGCACCTCGATTCTCAGTGGGGTTGTGAAGACATTGTTCACTACAGGGAACACCCACATTCTCAGTCCTGAGCCAACTGTTAAGGAGACTGAACTGTGTGTAACGATTCCTATTACTGAATCCAGCATTCATTGGCCATTCCAAAGCATCATTAAAAACAAAACAAAAATTTGCTCCAATGTCTTATACCTTAGTGTGCAACACTACAGACTTTCTTTCTTATGTTTGCTCTGCTGCTCTCAGTAGGATGGAAGTGACACAACTGTCACAGAAAAAACAAAAAATCTCGTTTTCATTTACTACCTTTCTTTAGCCCCTATAAGTAAAGAATGGCATCTTTAAGATTTTCATCACAAAACCTCTTGGTCCGCAAGAGAAAATCAAACGTTAGATATTATTTCATAGTTTAGAGGGACCCAGAAACAGCAAACATTTACTCCACAAACTTTAAAATACCAGAAATGCCATTGGAGCAGTACATGTGTGTGAATGCTTATTTTCTCAAGGCTGAATATTCTGCCAACCGGTGCCTGTCAAAAGAATTTGGAGCAGCTCACTGCAAGATGAAAAACAGACCTTACCTACCCTGCTCCAACCCAGCACAGGAAGTAGCAGGGAAACTTGTATGAAATGAGTCAAAAATTCAGGGAGAGGAAAAGGAGAAAGCTAATCGCCTTACCTAAACTCTGCTGTTAAGTGTAATGTTGCTAGAAAAGTGTTAAATATAGTCCTACCTAAAGAAATGAGTTCTCATTTATAAGATGTAATTTAAAAAATCATCTCCACACACCTGCCATGTCACTTCATATGCAAAGGAATACAGATGACTTAAACCTGAAGGAGCAAAATCTCGAAGGTTTTCACTTGGTATGCATCAAAGATCTTAAATTTATTCTTAGTCTTCTGGAAGCTAAGAGCAGCTCCTTTTGAAATGCATATGTACCTACCAAGGTGACTTGGGTGCAACTGGATCACAGCTCAGTGGTAATGTCAGGAGCCAAGGAAGGGCAATGAGTGCAGTGGTCCAGGGCAGATGAAAAGGGCAATGGCAAATCTTGGGAGATGAGAGAAAAAGCAAAGAGGAGAAGCATGGGCACAGCTTCTTTTTGAAGATTCTGAGGCTGACTTTGGCGGAGGATAAAACTAAACCAGGATGCTTATGCAGTAGAAAGGGAATAGGTCCACGGCCAGGGAAAGAAGAATCTGCGATAAGAGATGCCAGATGACAATAGACATACGTATATAAGTAATGAATGATTTCATTTATAGAAAGTTCTAGAACAGGTGAAGCTAATATAGGGTGGGATTAGAAAACTCTAGAGCTATTCTAATATGGACTATAAATGGAGACGCTAGGAACCTACGAGTAGGCTAACTGTAATATTTTCTAACACAGAAGAAGTACTGAAGCCATAACGGAAAGAACATTTCTTTTGCAACTTTATCTAAGATGAATTGGTCATGCACAATTATCAGAATATTTTGCTAAGTATAGGTACCCTCTAATGATGAGATATAGGTAAGGTCTATAGGTGTCTCACCCAAAATCCCATAAGAGATCTAAGTTCTGTTATTCTACTTTAAAGTCATTTATGAACAATAGTCACAGTCACAAAATGGTTCTACCACCTGTTCTGTCAGCTCGATGAGGTCTCAGCTTTCTCTTATTTAGAGGGCCTCTGAACGCATTTTATAAGAAGCTCCATTTGCGGTGACTGTGACAATATTTGAGCGCCAGGATTCTGCTGTTCTTATACATGGATTCAAATAAGAATGTTCTGACTCAGTGGCACCAGATTCCAGGGGTGCTAGTGAGAATTATTTCCTGGTAGTTCTAAGGAGTAGATGAGATTGGAGGTCCCTACCACTGTATCTTGACAGGACTCTGAATTCTCGGGTAGGTCCTTTTCCCGGTGTTCTATAAAATGCCTCTCTCACTGCTTCCCCCCATTAGCCACTTTTAAAGGAATGCTTCCTCTGAACCTATCACAACTATATCGTATAGCCCTTTTCAATGATCTACCAGCATGTGTCTTTCCTTAGTTGTGCTTATTATTGATAAAATTTTGCACTTATTGCATGACTTTTTTATTAATATCTCCTGTCCCCAATAAACTCTAATCTTCTGGGAGCAGGGAAGTGCCTATTTTTGCTAATTAGTATATTTCAGAGTGCTCAGCACACTTATTTTTGTTTGTTATGTTTATTATTATTATTTCATTATATTTAATTTGTTTCATTTAATTTGTTTAAGAAATATAAATAAATGAATATATGAAATACATGAATAAATAAAAAATAATGAATGAACAAATGAGTGAGCGAGTGAATGAATGACCGATCTCAAGTCACATGGTCCCAAGGAGATTAAAAGTCTCTATCTCCTGCCTGAGGGAAGGGATGAGGCAGCCCTTGGGTTCCGGGCACACAAGTCACAACAGAGAAACCAGGCCACCAGAGAGTAGGTTTATGAAGAAGTAGCACTGATGATGGCATCCAAGCTGATAAGGGCAACTGGCAGGAATGCCAATGCACAGCACCACCACCAGAGGGCTGTCTGTATCTGGGAGAGAAAATGCCTGACATCTGCCATGTTGGTCAAGTGGAAGAGGTGCTTCCCTCAGTTGGTGAGTTCCCAAGGTGCTAAAATTCCAAGAATTACTTAGTAGAGACTCAGCCAAAGACACATACTTTGTCTCATCACTATATTGTGCTATATGCACAGTTACTTACTATATCCATTTCATTTATTGAGTTGCACTTCAAAGCAGGAATTTCCAAATTCCATGGTCAACATCTACAACAAACTTAGGTGACAAGGAATCACCGCAGACACCAAAATATAAACAGAAGGGGACAAACCACCAAAAGTCATAAGACAGAGTATCAGTGACCGTGCAAAAGGAAGCAAACAGTAGGCAAGGAACTTTTAACAGGCCTGAGAGTCAGAGAAAGGTCAAAACACCAACCAGTACTAATGGAATCTCATGGGCCATTCTGAGAAGATCAGAGAGAGAGGATACTAAGGCTCTAATTTGAAGGTTAGAGTGAGGGGGCTTTGAGAAGTTCTGACAGGTAGTCTGAGTCTGGACCCGATAGAGTCCTAAAACCAATAAACTGTCATACTCCACCAGGATAACGCCCCTTACTCTGAAAAACTGCCAGGAACAAAATTCAAAGTAAGTGCTACAGGGATTATAATGGCAAAAAGGGAAAATAAAATCCAAATAGGGTAGTAGACAAGGAAGATTTCAGAAAAGAGAAGGCTGTCTATTTTATCACTCTGTGGACAGGAACTCTAGAACTGCTATGTTGATCATGTAATTTGAACTTGGGCTGGCTCAAGTTGTAATGTGCTATATTTGTAAAATAAAAGTTTGCTTTAATGACAGTATGGAAAAAATTAATATAAAATATTTAATTAAGTTTATATTTGATTTATATTGAATTGTCATATTAACAAGTTTTATATTGATAATATGTTGCTTTTAATAATTTTATTTTGATGTTATCTCACATAATAAATTCTTTTAATATTTAATTAGTTTTATATAATGTTCACATGCTAATATTATAGATATACTGGGTAAGGTTAAAATCATCAAAATTAATTTCACCTATTTCTTTTCACTTTTTTTAATATGGGTTACTTGAACATATCTAATTATGTATGTGCTTCATTCTAACAGAAGCACAAGAAAACAAACAAATGAGAGAGAGATGGAGTGAAAGCCCATAGAATTCAAGTAATATGAGAGACATTGATCAATAACAATGTATGGACCATGTTTGGGTCACGATACGAATAAAGATCATTTAAAAGCAACGTGGAAATGTAAACTCTGATTAAATTTTTGACATTAAGGGAGATTGATAACTATTGTGGTGATGACTGTAGAAAGAATTCTTATGTTCTAGACATATATATGGAAATATTTGCAGATGAAATGATTTATCAAGAGAAGGTTGAGAGAAGGAGATGGAAGTTTAGAAGAAACCAGACTGGCCATGAGATGACCATGTTGAAGGAGTGGTAAGTACAGAGGGTTTCACTCTACTCTTCTAATTTGAATGATGTTTGAAATTTTTCATAATAACAAGGTAAAAACCAAAGGACAAGAAACAAATCTATTTCTATCATGGATTAAAAAACACTTATCAGAAATAAAGGTGGCTCTAGACGGTGCAAAATAAAGAAAAAGTCTCCATTTCTGTAACATTAGTACTAAGATGAGAAGTGCAGGAGGCTTCACTGTAGCTGGTCAGTTTTTCCACTTACGAATATTCCAAATCTTTATAAACCATCTGGAGAGTAAGGGTTTGGCTAAATTTCCATTCCGTTATAATAATGAGACATTTATTGAGAAAGAATGTCAGAAAAAACAACTTTCAACGTGGCTATAGCACATACCAAAAACTGAAACACTTAAAGCCATCTTCATCCCAACTTACAAAAAACAAACTCATAAAATAATGTATCAACAATGTCCAATTATTCTAATTACACAGCACAGTGTAAAACCAAAATTACTGCTCTGACTACATCCTGTTTATAAGGTTACACTATAATATTGCCAACTATGTACTTTTTAGTAATTAGATAAACTAAGAAGAAATATTAGCAATAATAAATCATTTTTAATATTCAGCAATAAATATAGACGGAAACAGAAATAAAACAATCTAGGAAACAGTATTTTGAAAATAGAGGCATTTTATGAAAGACTCTAATAAACAGTGAATTTCAAAGTTTTTGCCCTTTCTAGTTTGCTCTCAGCCTTTCTGGGTTTCATTTTTGTCTACAAGTCTATATAAATTTCACATAATTTCTAATATAGATGCTCTTGGTGTTATAAACTTTGGGTCAAATAGCCTAATCTGCTCTGGTCTCTCTTTGTATTACACCTACCTCCGTTCTAAAAACAGACTCGGGCCACCAGATAATCAGGAACAGTAAAGAAGAATAGGAGAGACATGGATGTAAAAGTAATATTTTAGGGCCCATTTGGTCAGACGATATGCTGCCATGTTCCTCATGTAATGTTATATACATCAGTCTCATTTTAACAACCCTGTAAAGCATATAAATATTTGTGTTTTACTGGCAAGGAAATTGTAGAATAATGTTCTCTTGGTATTTCAATTAAACTTAACAAACATTTCTTGAGTGCTTACTATTTGTGGGCACTGCTGACATGCTAAAGATTCAGAGAATACGATATTATACCTGCCCTCAATTTGCTCATGGCTTGCTAGGGAAGACAAACCAAAGAGGAAGGATTAGAAAATATCACACAGTAAGTCTTAGGGAAGCACAGATGCTTTCTAGCCCTTTCTGGGACCAGGAAGTCTTCTGAGATAAGGTGAGATGTCCAGCTGGACTACAGAGAAGCAGGCATGGGGTCTCCTGACAGAGAAGGGGCAATGACCCGACTAGGCAAAAAGAACAGTGTCTCTTTCCCTGTAAGGAAAAAAATGGATGGAAATAAACTACAACAGTCAGGGCAAGGACCCAAGGGGAAGAGCGGAAAAGAGAGAGAGAATATAAAACAAGAAAATATAGATGAAGAAATAAAGATAGAGAAAGCTCAGAAAAGAGAATCCCTTAGGCTCATCTCCTGTGTATTTGGTACAGCCTGACTTTTGAATCAAAGGGAAAACTTTAAAAAACTCGTATGCACCAACTCTTGGCTTCCTGTACTGTGCTTGATCACTGAATAATAAGCTGTTTTTATAATAAGCAATATTTCTCCATCCTTCCAAACATTATGGCCATAGCCAGGGTGTTATGTAATCAGGAAAGAGATGAAAGAACTGCTTCCTCGGTGTTGAATTCCCCCATGGTGTACAATGTTCTCCTGTGCATTCTCTACATGCATGGAGGACAGACGCCTTCCTTGTTCTCACTGCAAGTGTTTCATGGCATCTATATGCATTTCCATATTACAAGCTCCACATCAAGTGAATAAAACAGTCCCCTATTGGCTGACAGTTGTTTCTACCAATCTATTGGTCTTAAGTACCTTCTGCAAAATGCTAGAGGAATGATGCAGTAGTGAAAAGAATGATTTCAATATTAGAGCAAGTGCAGTTGTCACTGCCAACTTGACTCGATTTAATAAAAATGGAAAGAAAAGCTGTTGGCTGAGAGGCCAGGTGAGAACATTTCAGAGAAGGCTGAGCCACGCCGGAGCTTCCCGTGAGTAAGATGGGCACAGAGAACAGTTCTGCTGGGACCCACATGTGCAGCTCTAGCTCTTGGAAAGCCACGTATGCTTTTGGTAAGAGCCAATGGAAAAAGAGCAAAGCAAGTTTGACAACATGCATGTTCCTATTCTCTCTTAAAAAACATACTGGGTTTCACAGACTTAGCTCCATCGTTTGGAGTTAGAGTCTGGGACGCTGTAATTTTTAAGCCAAGGCACAGAGGATCATCAAGTGAAATATGCATTTCCATGTAATGAGATATTAATGAAGGAGAATCAGCACAGTTAATGTCCCTGAGTTCTAAGACACAATGTCGTTCTGTGAGTTTGTTTACAACTGGGTTACCAAGTGTTAATCAACAACATGTTAGCATCCTGTAAGGAGCAGAGGTTCAGTGAAAGTGATATCAAAGTTGTTTGATTTCTTTCCTCTTCTCAGACAAGAAGGTAGTGGACAAACGGGAGCCCTGACCAAGCACAGCGTCCCTGAGACCAACGGGAATGGGACTGTTGCCTGCCAGTGTCAGGGTGTGGTGTCAGATCGTGAGTTCCCAGACTTGTCATTCTCTCAGGGTGTGTTGGTCAGAGTCAGGAAAACAGTCTGCATTCCAGTTAAGGGCGGATGGTGGTAGTGGTTGAGGGGTATGGGGATAACAAGCCAAACATAACAGAAAACCAAGACAGCTAACAGAGATGAAAGTCTGAAGCCAACAGTGGTTAACAGGCTTTGGAGACATTTCTGAGATGAAGAACAAATGTCTAATTGCGTGTAGTTTTGATGGTTATGGATGCACTGAGAGCTTATGCCTACAAAGAGCAAAACAAATTCAGCTGACCATGATTTAAACTAACATTCTCACATGACAAGAATTCTGGAAGTCGGCAGAATTCTGGTTTTGGTTGAGCTGCTCAGACATGGAGGACGTCCAGATCCCTGTCCTGAATTCTTGTCTTGACATTCTTCTCATGGTTGCAGATTGCTGCAGCAGCAACGGTCACAAAGTCGGACAATGAGATAGTCCACAGCAGAGCATTTACCCACACACCACTCCCTCAAGTTAAGAAAGAATAAAACCTTTCTCAGAAATGTACAACTCATCTACAACCCCAGGGTCTAGGGTGAACAACTCAATCTTGTTTGCCTGGGACTTTCTTAGTTTTGGCAGTGAAAGTACCACATCTGAGGAACCTTCGCAGTCCTGGGCAATCAAGGACGGTTGGTCACTGTATTAGAGTCACACGGCCATCTTTGATTAGTTTTCTTGAGATAAAGCACTCTCTACCCTATACCTGAACTAGTAGTGTCTCTTAACTACAAAGAGGGAAGGATGGGCTTTCGTTATGACAGATTCTCTCTACCTTGGTTGTGCCTTAGAGTAATTTGGGGAACTTTTAAAAAGTGCCCATGTCTGAGCCCTACTCATTGTGATTATAACAATCGGGGTATTTCTTGAGCATTAATACATCTAAAAAACTACCCAGGTGATTCTAATGTGCAACCATGGCTGAGGAGTATACTACTAGAGAAGTCAAATAATGGGATCAACCATTGAACACCTAATAAAACAACCATGGAACACAGAATATAGTTTAACATGATTGGCAACATAATGAATCTTCAAATCAACGTGGTGCTTTAGTTTTCTAAAAATTTTTATAATCTGTTTTTCACTGACACTCAAAGGTAAGCAAGGTAGATGTTATTGCCATTTACATATTAGAAAGCGGAAGTTCAAAGATGTTGTTACTCACCCTTGAGAGATCTCCCTCTGCTATATCGCATTTAATGTGATTGCCAAATTTCCATTTTTCAGGGTAAGTACACTAAACACTGAGGTACATGCTTGAAAACACTCTGATGTATATAATAATCATTCACAACCTTTTATGTAACTATCATGTCTATATTGATGGTAGAACAGATTTAACTCAGTGTGTCCTAACCAAGATTATTTTTGCACAAGCAAACCCTAAAATATTCTGTCATGAGTTGTGGGAATGAGGTAAAAGAGAAAAGGGTAGAAAAAAATGAGAATCGAACTAAAGTGTTGTTATTCTACATTGGTGAGGGAAGGGATGAATGGAGAGGAAGGAAGCTGTTATGTGCATTATAAGTTTGCCACTTCAGCTCTGAGTTGATTGCTGAGCTGTCACTTGGACTGGGAGACTGACTACAGAGTCCTTTCCATTTATAACAAGTAGGTAATTTCTTTGCTTACTTTGCTTTTCCCTCCTCACCTACCCCTCTCCCAAGTGCTCCTTGGATTTCTCTATTAGCATCACTACCGCTCCTGGCTGGGGCTGAGTGAAAAGTTGCCCTTGAACATGAGAGTGTGGGGTGTTGGAAGTGAGAAATGTAATTTGTGATGTTAAGAACAAATGTGTACATTCTCTGGTAGGATCCTGGTCTCCAGTCTCTCTCTCATCTTTAATCTTCCGGGCAGAAGGAATATGTTAATCCTTATAGAAAGAGCCAAAGGGAATTACATGAGTCTGGGTTTCACATGGAGAATTGGACTAGATGTGGTGAAAGTGTGGCCACCACAGTCTGTGAAGTAGGAGTAAGTGACAGACATTTATTCAGAACTCAAAGAGAGTAACACAGCCAGGGAGAGAATCCATATAGTGGTTTGGCAAAAGGCTGTAGCTGTAAAAGCGTTCCAAGCACCAGATCTGGGAAGTGAGGCTAGACCACAAATGGAAATATCAGCCACAATTTGGGATGTAGAGTGTGTGACGGACCAGTGGTTAACAATAATGATACGACAAACTTTTACCAAGGACCATGTGCCAGGCACTAAGCTAAAAACCTCAAATAAATGATTTCACTTAATTCTTACAATATCCTCACGAAATTGATCTATGTCCCATATAACAGATGGCAAACTGAGACTCGGTGAAGTCGAGTGAGCTGCCCGGTATCACATGACCAGTAAGTGGTAAATCAAGGATACACATTCAGGCCGTTGATTCCGTAACATTACAGAGGCCAAAGGGCATTTCAGGAACTTGTGGCGGTTCCTTCTCCCCTTTCTCCTCACCTGACCTTCCCCCCAAACTCAGGTCTGCTCCCTCATTCTTTTGAGTTCCCAGGAAGGAGCCAGGCATCATGCAGGTTTAGGTGGTCGGCCACGCTTCAGTATGGGAGTTGGTAATGACCAGACAGGAGAGCTGATGTCTCTCCGAAGATACCCCTGCTCCACCTTCTCACTCTCTGCTAGGTGACAGACATCTGTGGCAGGGTAAAATTCACCAAGCAATAAGAAGAGACGAGCCTAAAGGTGAACGGGTAACTTGGCCCCCACCAACCTCTCCAAGAAGGTCTGAGTTTCTGATCTATCTCAGGGGTTAGTAATGGCTTTTGTGCTGCCTGGGCTAGATACATGGTGTCCAACTTTATCAAGGCTCTTTGGTGAGAAGAGAACTTAGCTGTGTAGTCCTCGGAGGAAAGAGAAGGAGACTGGGTTGAAAGAGGGAGTCGCCCAGATGTAGCAGCGGCTCCTGGGACTGGAAGAAAGGCATGTAGTGATGGGCTCTATAAAGGGCTATGTGGAGGTCCCCAAGGAGACAGCAGGACTTCTGATGGGAGAGCTGATGTGTTTCCAGAGGGGAGGGCTGCTAAACATCCAGCACCACAGCCTTGAGAGTTTCAGCCAGTGATGCTGGGACCACATTGGCAGAGAGGCTGTGGCATTACCTGCCTGTGAATGGACCATGTCTTGTACAGTGAGCCTCTTAGTGGCAACCCTGAAGGACCAAAGACCAGAGGCTGTTTCCTAAGCTGTGTTTTTTTTTCCTCTGAGAATGTACAGTAACTCAAGAGGGAAAAGAGGCTCCAGTGATAAATTAGGTGTCATCCCATCCTCGTAAATGGGGGCTTAGAGTCAGATATAATTTAATTTATAAAAATTAAACATAATTTTACTTGCACCTGACATTTTTGAAACAAATTCCGGCTTTAACATTGATTATTCTATGTTATATTTGCAAATGTTTTAAGTATTTACTGTAGTTAAATACTCTTGTACAGAAGGGGAAACTGAGACCGGTGAGGTTAATGTCTATGTTTAGTGCACTAGCACAGAGGAAAGAACCACAAACAGGATCTACATGTACTGTGAGGTATCATTTGGTTGTAGTACCAAAAAATACAATTCAACATTGACCTGGGGATGTGCACCGGAACCGACCTTGGACCTGGGCAGATGTTGGATGGGGCCCCCGGGTCACTCGCCAGAAGCCTGAGTCACTGCCTGGGGTATTTCGCCTCCTGGAAGGCTCTAGATTTTCGGCTCTAGCATGTGCAGCTGACTCCCCCATTCCGGCCTTGGGTGGTACCACCCAAGCACAGCCTTTGGACCAGAGCCCATCCCTGCATCTGTCTGGGAGTCACGGAAACACTGTGACCCTCAGGTAGGGGTGAGGGTTAGAGGGGAATTGGGGTTTGCTTGATAGGTGGCATGAACCAGACTCCTGATGGACAGGCGACCTCTGGCACCTGGGACAACCAAGTTTTCTCATCTCAGGACTCCCCTGCTGATTGGTAGAACTCGCGAGATCCTGCGATGAGGCTCTGCTGACCCCACCCGGCCCATCCTCTCCTGCCTGTCTACCTGGAACTACACTTACTGCCCCACACACACTTGAAGCCACATAGTGTACCCTGCGGCCTCCAGCTGTGCCCTTTGCCTGCCAGATGTTAAAATTAAATACAAAAGAGACCAGACTCAAAAATTCCCTGAGCAGACCAAAACATTTAAACCAGGTAAGTGAAACGTAATTTAGCTTTTCTTGCAAAACAAGTGAAACGTAACCTGGGCTGCTTTTTAGGCTTCTTCTTGTAAATGTCTTCTATAAGCATAAAAGAAACTTAAGTCATCTTCCTAAGAACGATATAAGGTAGTAAAATTTAACCAACCCCTGGCCATCTGGAAACCCCCCTTTATCATAACCAATCATTATAAAGTGAAGCAACTTCCTCATTTTCACTTTATAAGCCATCCTGTAATGTCATGCCTCTGAGCTTCATAGCAGTCTTTGAATTTAAAAGCTCCCAGTTGGACAGGGGTTCTTATATGCATAATAAGCTCTCACTAAGTACTAAAAACAAACAAACAAATAAACAAAGCTTAAACCAAAAAGGAAATTCATTGATTAATGTAACAAAGTCTGGGGGCAAAGTTGGCCTTTAGCAGAGGGACTCAACTGATGTCATCAGAGATGAGTTCCTCTCTACTTGTGCGTTCTCTGTCTCCTGTTCTGACTTCATTCTCAGATTTTACGTGGTAGCAGGATGGCTGCCGGCAAGGTCAGGGCTGTATTCTTCCAGGTTCGAGTGCAGTTGAAAACGTGGCAGCTCTCTCACAATACCTCTTGCAAAAGCCTCATTGGCTTTTGGTTGGGTCACTGAACCAATCGCTCTGACTAGGTTAATGGAATTCTCCTTTTGGCTAGAACTGAGCCCCAGGATACCCTGAGTGTAGGGATGTTTGGAGACTGCAACTCCACGTGCACATGGGCTGAGGGTGAAGGGGAAAGTAGAGGGACTCTTCCACAAGGGTGAATAAATGCAAAGATGTCCACCTCAGCTTCTCTCATCGTCCACTTCTTACCTCCTGGCCTAGAGCCACAAGACTGGCCCTTGAGGCTCTGAAATTTAAATTGACAATTTTATGTATAGTAGGCTGCATAATGACTCCCCCAAATATAACCAGGTCCAGATTCCTGGAAGCTGTGAAAGTTTTCTTATATGGCAAAAAAGTGTGTTGCTGGTATGACTAAGTTAAGGATCTTGAGATGAAGAGATTATCCTGGATTATCTGGGTGAATCCTAAATTCAATCGCAAGTGTCCTTATAAACAGGATTTGAATCTGTAAATTGTTTTGGTGAGGGCAGCCCAATCCTAGTTCCTTCCCTAGTCTGCCATTCTCTCCTCAGTCACCATCTGTCAAGGGTTGACTCCACAGTGAGTCACCAAGCTCTTTGGAAGAAACCCTCAAGTAGATCAGGAAGACAGGTGATCGCAAAAAAAACTGCAGTCCTTGCCCTGGACAGCCCTCTATCTGCCCCGTCACCTGGGGGAAAGAAGCAGCAGAGAGCCCTGAAATGGTCCCTCTGTGATACTGGCCCTGGATTCACAGACCTTCCTCAGGGGAGAAAAGCAGATTTTTTCACACCCTCACACCCATGATTGTTGCCAAAACATGACACAGTGGGACTATTCTGGGGGACAACAGAAGCAGTTCAGAGCTGTTTACTAGTCAAGCAGTAACAGGAAATGAGCCAAAGGATGAGAGTCAGTTATATCCCAGGAGAATCTGACAATAGAATAGCAATGTTCCCAGAGAATAAGGATGTGAGAGATGAAACGAAGAATTCCTCCAAGGGTCAAAGGGTCAAGGGAGATAGTCAAGGCTGAGGAGTTCCCAGCTCCTCAAACACAACTGAGACATCCTGAGAGCCAGTGAACCAGGAAACTCCCAAAAATCTAAATGGAAATCTGAATACTCTAGTGACTCAGGAGTTCAAAGAATGGTCCCTTCTACCTCGAAGATCCAGCAAAGCCATTTCTTACAGAACATCTTTCTGAGAAGTTAAAGCTGTCACTGGAGGTCCAGCTGTACAGACAGCCACCAGCCATACCTTTGAAGAGACCCCCTGCTTTAGTCCCCCTGGGATGTGGCAATTTCCCAGATTGTTGTATGCCCGCGTGGAGGACAGCAGGGGGCATTGATGAACACCAGGAGCCCTGGATTTCTAAAGATTCAGGCTTCATGGAAGAGCCAGGAAAATTTAGAGCCAACTGATAAAAGGGAGGTCCCAGAAGAACCAGATCAGGAGAGCATCAGGGAGCTGATGCAGAATTGAGATCCTCCTGCCCCAGAGTGAAGAACCACCCCGCCCAGTGCATGGGGTCAACATGCACTCATGTCCAATTGTATCCCAGTACCCGACAGGGAAGACCAGGTTCTTCCAAAACGTAACTTCAAAAGAAAGGGGCATATGTTTCAGTAACTTTGTTGCATGAATAATGTCAAAGGGCAGGAAGGTTCATTGCACAAAGCAGGCCCAGTTGAAAGCAGAGCTATCTTGATAGATAGAGGGTAATCTGAACTGCAGGAGCACCGGGCAGCCAATGGTCTTACCATGGAAGAGAAACTGGGATTAGATGTTGACTTTGGCATGGGTGGAAAGTTAGTTCAAGAGGGAACTCCAGGCACAAGCAGAGCTGTAACTGGACATTTCTGTAATGTGAGGACTCCTTTCCACCTAAGCAAAGCTGCAATTATGCCTTCCCTTTTGCTTTGGAGAGAGACATTATCTCTACCTCCCAAGGCTATTCGCCATTCAAATATCCTTGAAAAGATGGTCTGGAATAATTTGTCAGGGTCTCAGTGTAAGAGATGCAGAAACATGAGAAACATGTGGAAAGTTGTTTTCCAACAACAGTGGGAAATGAACCTTTATTTCTCCTTCAGCTTGATATTTCACTTTATTCATCCATGCAGTGGAATTAGGATTCAGTTATATAGATTGATTAAATAGTCCTCAAATATTCTCTTTAAATGAATGTTCTTTTGATTATTATTGAATATAATGCTTTAAATTGACTCATTTAAGAATTATAATTATTGGGTGAAGTCTGTCCATGTCCTTTGTTATTACCTATCGGTTCCACTCTTAGGCTAGAATGTGTTGCTTGGTCTTAAAACTACAATCCTAAACCCCAAAAATAAGGTCTGGTGCTGGTTGAAGTTGACCAGGCTGGGTCTGAGCCACTGCTGTTGACAGGTTCTGGGATAAGGGCCCTGCTCTCGCTCACTCACTCTCAATTCCTTCACTTATCTGGAATCCAAGGACTCACCTTCCCCCTTTGCCTAATTTTAGACAAGGACGGACTGATTATAAAAATACACATAAATCCAAATGCCAATAAAGATGAAATACTTCCATAGTTTTTACAAAAATAGCCAAAGGCCAAAGGAAGTGAAAAGTTTCTGTGGTTCAGAAAAGTTTATATAACTGACCAAGAATATGCAATGAAATTTCTGAAAAGAATAGGTAAGCATATAGAACAGAATTTTCCTTCACAAATAATAGAGCTAAGATATATTTTTCAACTAAATTTTTTATATAGAAAGTCCCCATAGGCTTCCCTGGTGATGCAGTGGTTGAGAATCTGCCTGCCAATGCAGGGGACACGGGTTCGGGCCCTGGTCTGGGAAGATCCCACATGCCGCGGAGCAACTAGGCCCGTGAGCCACAACTACTGAGCCTGCGCGTCTGGAGCCTGTGCTCCGCAACAAGAGAGGCCGCTATAGTGAGAGGCCCACGCACCGCGATGAAGAGTGGCCCCCACTTGCCGCAACTAGAGAAAGCTCTCGCACAGAAACGAAGACCCAACACAGCCAAAAATTAATTAATTAATTAATTAATTAAAAAGCAGAACGAAAAACAAAAAAACAAAAACAACTTTCATTTATTAAAAAAAAAAAAAAAAAAGAAAGTCCCCATGAAGCCAGTGATTTATACATTATATTGTTTTGGTTTTGGAGTATGAGTAAGATAAGGAAATTTTCCTTTCTTTTATTTACTTGGTTCAAAAATCCAAACAACACAAAAAGGTACATAGTAAAGAAGCTCCCTCTCAATCCTGTCCCTATCTACTCTATAAATATTTTTATTAGTTTCTTGTGCATCTTTCCCAAACAAATCAAACATATTTTCTGAATTGTCTCCTTCCTTATATAAAAGATATATACATTGTTCTGTCCCTTGCTTTTTACACTTCAAAGGATACCTTGAGATTGTTCCATATCATAACATAGAGTATTTTCTCATTATTTTTGCACTATTTGTAAATTATGTAGCCTATACCCTTTTGATGGAGATTTGTGTCATTTATAAGTTTATGCTATTTCAAATAGCACTGTTAATATATATAGTGTATATACAATATACTATATATACAGTATACTATATAGTGTATACTATATATTGTATGTATATAATATATACAATATATTATTGTATATGATACTACAATATACAATAATACAATTTGCATTTGTTCTGTCATATATGTGCAACACAAATTCCCAGAAATGGGATGGCTGGATCAAATGGTTTGCAACTTGCATAGATATTGCTGAAATGCTACATATAGGACTTGTAACACTTTGCATAACCCCCAGCAGTATCTGACAGTGTCTGTTCCATGGTATAAATTTCCAAGTATATTTACCAAAGCTGGTGGAAATGTTCTGTGATATCATTTCTCACCATTGTTGACCAAATGCTTTAAAGTGACAACCATCTAGAACTATGACATTGATTTAAACTATTAGACTATATTACTGAGCAATGTATATCTTTGAAAACATGACTGCAGAATTCTGGAAAGTTGCAGAAAATACAGAAAGTTTATACACTACAGGAAATTATTAGGTTTCTGCCATATGATTAAGAAGAATTTTATTACCGTAACTACAGATGATAATCTTCTGTATGTCAATAACAAATTACAAGTTTTCTTAAATTTTATCAATTATTGAGGAAAAAAATCAGCAAATTTACTCCTGACTAGAAACTTCATTCAGAAAAGACTAGCCATAAACCCAAAGGAAGACAAAATAGGTTCCTGTTTATTTAGAATAGGAAAGTAGTTAAAACAACAGGATTTATATTCAGGCAGCCCTGGGTTTCAATCCCAGTGCTATTGCTTAATGTGGTCAATTCTTCTTTCCTTCTCTGTCCTTCCCATGCCCCCAGGTGGGCAGAGAATACTCCCCTGATGACTGACTTTGGGCTTGACCTGTGACTTGCTACGACCCTGGAATGTAAGTTCAAGTGACAGTTTGCCAGTTCCCATCATGTCATTCTCTCCCCTTGAGCTTCTTCCTTTCTCCATGAGAACCTGCCTCAGACAGTGGATCTTTATTCCAGAATGAAAAGGTACTCAGAGGAGACTTGAATCCCACCAGCAGTGTAGAGCCAAGCCCAGCTGAACCCAGACAAGTCCAGTCAAAGCGGCTCATCCAAAGTTTTTCTACAGATGTGTGAGATTTTCAGGGTTTTTTTTTTGTTTGGTTTTTGGGGTTTTTTTGCTACTGCCAAAGCTGACTGATACATCTACTAACTGTGTAACTTTAGAAAAGATCCTCAAACTCTCTACACCACCATTTTCTTATCTGTGAAGTGAAAATAACAATAGTAACACACAATTTACAGAGTTTTCAGGATTAAAAGCAATAATGTAGGTAAAGTGTTTAGCATGGGAATTTGCATGTAATAACTGATGTATAAATGGTCAAAACATGATCAATATTAACGATCCCATACAGCATGCTGACTACATTTGATAGTACCATACTGCATATTTGAAAGTTGCTAAGAGTAAATCTTAAAATTTTTCATCACAAGAAAAAAATTATATAACTGTGTTTGGTGACAGATGTTAACTAGACTTATTGTGGTGATCATTCTGCAATATATACAAATATCAAAAATTATGTTGTATACCTGAAACTAATATAATGTCCTATGCCAATTGCACTTCAATAAAAAAAAAAAGAAAGAAAGAAAGAGTAATAATTCCTACTGAGACCATAAACTCCCTGAGGGTTTTTTTCCAGTTTGCTCTGGAACAAACAAGAACGGTTTCTGGAACAGGGCAGTGCTTAATAAATTCTTTTAAATGAGTAAATGAATGTATCGGTGAAGTAAACTTGCCCCGTTCTGAAGAAACGCCTTGTTCTTCTCAAACATAGGGGCGTACGTTCAGTCATGGATTACTTTAGATCAAACCTTGTAAAAACTCGGAAGCAGGAGACTAGCAAATGATAGGGTTCTCTGAGAATAGCTTTGGTAAACTTCTCATGGGCTGCTTGGCGTATTGGAAAGAGCACAGATTTCCTAATCTTAGACCTTGGGATGAACCAGAACTTGCTACTTACCACTCAGGTCACTTAAATGAATTACTAGGCCTTGTGGTTGCCATCTAATAGGGTCATTAAAAAAACTGAAAAGAAATAGTATCTACGAGTTTCCAACTACCTAATAAGGGCATAACAAATCTTAGATTGCCCCTTCTCTCGAAATATGCTTGTTGTAGCGGAGAAAATAATGGGAATATTTTAGAAGACAGTGATATAGATAAATTTTATATTATTTTACTTTAAATCTGAAATATCAATAACTTATGCTAGATACACTACTTTAGAATCTTCCTAATCTCTCCATTTAAAATGAAGTTCTTCTTTAAAATTCACTTTAATGTTGCCTCTTCAACTTGATTTAGTACTTTTGCACATAATGTGTTTAAATTTAAAAATGTGCTTTTAATTACAGAGAGGTTTCAAGGAAAATAGTAATTGCAAGGAAAGATTTAATTTAGGCCCTGCCTCTTTAAAACTCTCCACAGAATAAAATATGGCTGAATATATTTATGCTATATTTTCGTACCAATTCATATGAGCGCTCTTGTACTTGCTCTTTCTGAATTTGCTTCATCAGGAGGCCACTGGCCTCCATTATGCTGCCTTATAAGAAACAGACCTGTGAGACGCATAGCTGTGCTAGTTGAAGCGAAATTAATAAAGACATTATTCAAGGACATTACAGGGTGTCCTCCTTAGCATGAACGCTCAGGGGCAAGTCCTCTGGTCTTGGCAGGAACATGTGTACTTCACTTGAGTACTCAATATGCTTTTAAGTTACAAACACTAGAAATTGGGTAACTGTCCGGGTTTTCCTTATCAAACTGACTGCTAGACACCTATAGCCCAATTCCTGACCTACCCACAGTAAGCAGTTATACCAACAATACTCAACAGAAAATGTAAAGGACTCTGCTATGTTCTGAATGTTTGTGTCCCCACAAAATTCCTATGTTGAACTCCTAACCCCCAAAGTGATGGTATTAGAAGGTGGGGACTTTGGGAGGTGATTATTAATCCTCATGAATGCGATTAGTGCCCTTATAAATATAGCCAAGAAAGCTCCCTTGCCCTTCCACCTTTTGAGATTACAGTGAGCAGATAACCATCAATGAGGAAGCAGGGCCCTCATTTTACCAGACCATCAGTTGGATGGCACTGTGATCTTGGACATCCCAGCCTCCAGAACTGTGAGAAATAAATGTTTGTCATTTATAACTACCTAGTTTATGGTATTTTTGTTATAGTAGCCCAAATGGACTAAAAGAGACACTATTTTTTTTACGTAATAGCCTTGGACCTTGGTTAAGTACACACCCTGTTCTTTTATATATATATTTCACCTATTTTAAAACATAAAGAGAGGACTTTTTTCTAGTTTTTTTTTTTTTTTTAGAAGTTAGATTATACTATCTAAACTCATTAGTCGGAAATTTTTTTCACTCAAATATATTTCAGATACATATTTCCAAGTTAATAACTAAAGACCTAACATTATTTTTAGAAATTTCTAAACATATCTTCAATGGTTACTTCATATATTCTCAAGAATAAAATAAAGCAAAAGTTAACTGACTAATTAAAGTATGTCATTTATGTCTTAAAATCTTTCCATCTTCTCCTTTCTGATTTCTTCTAAGTTTATTGAGTTACTAAGCCTCCAGAGACTTGATATGTAAATCTTTTTCTCATTTTAAAATGATTGACTTTTAAATATTTATCTTTTTGATTTCCTATGTTACTTATTTTGGCAAAGAAATGATAAATGGAAAAATGAGATAAGTGGAAAATGCCCTGTGAAGTTATGAAGCTACTGACAAGGTGGTCATTGGAGATTTAACGAAAAAAACACTTAAGCTGTGGGATGCAGCTCGACTGAAGGCAGGGGAGAGGTTCCGTAATGGTTCCTTTTAGATCTTAGTGTTTGGTATTAAGAGTCTCTAAAGACAGAATACTACTAAATGGATCACATTGCCAACTAATAACCATAATATGAAACTGATTATGAAAATAAACCTGACATATTTGACCCTCACTATTAGTTTATTTTACTAATAAAAATAATTAATGAAGTGCAAATATAATAAAGGATCGATAAGTTGAAAGAAATAGTAACGTCATTAAAGTAATAAAAATGTATGTGATACCACAATAATTAGATTTGAGTGATAAATGCTGGTATGAGCTAAATATTCTACCAAAATGAGAATTTATTTTACATTAGTCATAATAGAAAAGGCAGAGATCTGTATGGCTATTATATAAATAGAATAGTTATAATAATCAACTAAATAACCTATGATCTTTTAAGGCAAGATTTATCTGAGAAATAGTGGTAATTCTCTTCCCAGGGTTCCTGTGAAATACTGAGGGTCAGGATAAATTATTGCTTGTCAAACTGAATATGGTTACGTTATCAAATACAATGCACCATCATAGTACATCTATTTTTCTGGCTTTTTAAAGGTGTTTGAATCCCAGGAGTGACGAATAAGATTATAACAATCCTGAATTCATTTTATTGTCACAGAATGGACTATGTAATATTGAATTAATAAAAGAATGAAATTTCCTAATCATCTTGTTTTCCCTCTTCCACATTGAGCTTAAGTGATTAATGCTAATAAACTCTGACTCTAAGCATAGGTCGTAATAGACCAAAAATCTGAGTTATTTTTCCCCAAGAAAAACATCACTTAAACTGTAATTTCCCAGAGGAATTTTCACAGTAATTCATCTGAGTCCCATACTCAACCAAAAATGAGGTTGTAAACTCAAGTTTGAATGAGATTTATGAGTAGTTAAATTATGCTTGTTCCGAGTTGACAGAATTATAGCAGTTTCTTCATATTGTCTAACTTTGATGTTCTTCTTTATTTTCTTGTTGCTTGACATGATTATTGATTGCCCAGGTGTTTTGAAGTTATTACTAGATTTAGATTTACAGTTACAGCAGATGGTTGAAAAGAAAAAGATAAATTCAACAGTTCTATAAATTTGATGTCTTACACTGCTTTTTTAAACTATCACACTGAAGCTACCCTAACAGTGTCCACCTCTAGTCACATGTCTAAGAGTAGCTATACCCATAATGAATCCATCATTCACAACTTTGGCTGGCATTGAAGACCATACAGAAGGTCAAGCTATAACCTCTTTTTCAAGCCTGAGCTTTCACTACTCCAGTTGTGTGTACATTTCCCTCCACTTCTCATTCTCTGACCTTGCTTCATGGTTTCCTCCTTACATGGCCCTTTGTTCGTTCAGCAATTATTCATTTTTTAAGTACCAAGTATTGTATTCACTGCTGGAGCTGCAGTAAGAAGCAAGGTATTCAAAATTCTTGTTCTAATATTTTAGTGGAATTTCCAACAAGGAAGTAGCTATACAACATAATGTGATATGTTTCCTTACTCTTCTAAGTTGCCCTCCCTTGCTCCATTTCAGCAACAAAGATACGAAACATTTCTCAAAATCAACCTCACGTGGAAACTATACATAAAGCCTTGCCACATAATACCTTCTATAATTATTAATTTATGGAATCACCAAATTATTGTCATAGGGCATTCAGTACTAGATGTTGCATCCTAAGCAATGTCCCAGCATACTGTCTTGCACTTGAAAATGTTCAACTATTTGTGTGGCCTTTTTAAAAATGTTGTGATAGCGAGGCACAGATTTCAGTAATCTTCCCCTTAGAAATGTTGGTACACTTGCATTTTAATGCAATTGCTCTACAATTTTAGGAAAAAGCACAATAGCTTACAAAATTTAAGTCAGAGTTTAAAGTGTCTTTGCAGGTAAATTCAAAAATTCATCTCTCATAAAATCTGTACTAGTCTAAAGTATTTGTGTTAGTTTTACTTTTCTCCCAATCCCGACCTCATTTATTGTATTCTTTGTTTTAGTCCAACCTTTCTCTCCATATATAGTATTTGTGTTGCTGCAGGCTTCATAGGCAATCCTTCTGAGCACAGGCAACAATGAACTTTTTTTTTAACATCTTTATTGGAGTATAATTGCTTTACAATGGTTAGTTTCTGCTGTATAACAAAGTGAATCAGCCATATGTATACATATATCCCCATATCCCCTCCCTCTTGCGTCTCCCTCCCTCCCACCCTCCCTACCCCACCCCTCTAGGTGGTCACAAAGCACCGAGCTCATCTCCCTGTGCTATGCGGCTGCTTCCCACTAGCTAGCTATTTTACATTTGGTAGTGTACATATGTCCATGTCACTCTCTCACTTCTTCCCAGCTTACCCTTCCCCCTCCCCTGTCCCCAAGTCCATTCTCTACGTCTGCATCTTTATTCCTGTCCTGCCCCTAGGTTCTTCAGAACGATTTCTTATTTTGTTTTGTTTTGTTTTGTTAGATCCCATATATATGTGTTAGCATACAGTGTTTGTTTTTCTCTTTCTGACTTACTTCACTCTGTATGACAGTCGCTAGGTCCATCCACCTCACTACAAATAATTCAATTTCGTTTCCTTTTATGGCTGAGTAATATTCCATTGTATATATGTGCCACATCTTCTTTATCCATTCACCCGATGATGAACACTTAGGTTGCTTCCATGTCCTGGCTATTGTAAATACAGCTGGAATGAACATTGTGGTCCATGACTCTTTCTGAATTATGGTTTTCTCAGGGTATATGCCCAGTAGTGGGATTGCTGGGTCATATGGTAGTTCTATTTTTAGTTTTTTAAGGAACTCCATACTGTTCTCCATAGTGGCTGTATCAATTTACATTCCCACCAACAGTGCAAGAGGGTTCCCTTTATAATCTGTATATCTTCTTTGGAGAAATGTCTATTTAGGTCTTGTGCCCATTTTTGGACTGGGTTGTTTGATTTTTTGATATTGAGCTGCATGAGCTGCTTGTATATTTTGGAGATTAATCCTTTGTCAGTTGCTTCATTTGCAAATATTTTCTCCCATTCTGAGGGTTGTCTTTTTGTCTTGTTTATGGTTTCCTTTGCTGTGCAAAAGCTTTTAAGTTTCATAAGGTCCCACTTGTTTATTTTAACGATGAACTTCTTACCTTGGAATTCTTTGTCTTACACAAGTGACTTGTACTCCCAGAGTGTAACACAAGTCACTGCTCAAGAAATACTCCGGCTTCAACCCTGCTTCAGTCCACAACCATGAGGAAGTTGAACCTTCTGCTTCTGATGAAGCACTTTAAGAAGTATTGATACTTCACTGATTTTTAAGCCTTGCCTCCACATGAATGAGTATTAACCTGGGCATCTGCTCTTAGTTGGTGCTAAGTTTCTTCACTTCAGTTACCTGACAAAATGAGTTGCTTTGAATTATCAATAATCCAAAAGTGAGAAGTGTTACTCCCGGAGTATTTTCTGAAGAATATGCAATCATCTAATCTTAACTTTTATCCTTGGGCGAGCCAAACAGAGAATTCTAGAATTTCCTTTATTTGAACTATGCTTCATTATTGGCCTTACTTCATAGGAACATTAGGGAAATTGCCTTTTAACATGCTTTATGGATACCACTGAAGGTTGACATTGTTCTAATGACTATCTTTTATGAGGACAGACGACAGTGGTATCCCATCTGTCAGTAAATCTGTGTTTCTTCTAAGCAGCAACTTTTCATTTATCACACAGAGGAATTAAGTCCTATGGTCAAGGGTGGTTGCTTTGCAGTCGACAGCTTGGGTCCAAATCTTGTGGCCTCCACTTACATGCTGATGTCTTTGTTTCCTTCTTGTGGAAAAGTAGTGGAAAAGTTTTCCTCCTTGTGGAAAAGTAGTTCTACCTGGTAGAATTATTGAAAATATTAAATGACATTATACATACAGGGCATCTACAAAAATCTCTGACACAGAGTGGGCACTCCCTGTTACCTCTGATTCTTAGGAGAATAATATATTTTGAAATTGATTCTGTTTTCTCTTTTCTGGCTTCTAGGAACATCAAAGTCAAATGTATTGCCTTTCTGAAACTTTGTGACTGGATATATCTTTTCCTAATCTTTCTACTTTTATTCTCACTTAATCTACAATTGTTTGTTTCATTTGGTTCTCTAGTTGTGATATTGCATAAAATCGCATGTAATTGTATGCCCCAAAATTTCTGGTAGAATTAAGGACTACAAAATGTGTGTATACATAATATATTTTCATTTGACTCTTTGGCTACTTCAAAAATAATCTTCAGAATAGAGATTGGAATAGGTAGTGACTGGAAGGGGGGAGTGAGTTTTCTGGAAATGTCCTCCTTGGCTCACATGATCACTTTGTGATAATCCATTAAGCTGTAATTTGTTTATTTTTCTGTATTCTTGAGTCATATTGCACATTAAAAAGGTTTAAAAAGATGTACGTATTACATATTCTGTACTCCTTTGCACTGAGTTTTCTTCAAACCTAATAAAAGACAGTACATTTTCTCACTTCCTGTTCAGGTCAGCTGTCTCACTTTTCTTCAAGCCAGCTTAAAGGCCCGTTCTATCATTTAAAATATTTTCAGTTGCAAGTAACAGAAGGGCCACTCAAACAGATAAGCAAGAATTTTTCTGTTCACAGAACGTCAAATCCAGAGGCAGATCATGTTTCCAAAAAGGTTCTGATCAGCTCTTCTGCTGCTGCTTCTTGCAGCCATGGGCTGCTTCTTCTGTGGTTCAGGCTTATCTTCTGCCTGGTTTCCCTCACGACTCCAAAGTGGCTCTCGGCAGCTACCAAGGTCACATGCTGTCTCAAGTTCATTCCCAAGCTGTGTGAAAAAGCAGCGTTTCTGACTTTCTCTCTGACTGGAACTACTTAGATGATGTAACCCCTACAGTAACCCCAGGGTCAAGGGAGATCGCTTTACCTTGACTGCATCAACAGACCCATGCCATCTCAGAAGGTGAGCACAGCAGCAACCCCACTTAAAGGGCATGGGGGTTGGTTTATAATGGAGACTGATGAAATGGCTTGGGGTAGCAAATCAATTTACACATCACTACTTTAACTTGAACTGGTGACATAAAACCATTTATAGTAACAGATAAAGCCATTATTAGCTGTTGGAACCAAGAGCAAATTACTTGAATATTTGACTGAGTCACTCATTCCTTTATACGACAGAATTTTGCTTGAAACTTCTATGTAGACAGCTATTAGTAGTTAAGTTTTGGGACACAAAGAGCCCAATAAGTGGCTATGGTAGAGTGGTGGCAATGGTGAGCATGTGAAAAACAACTAGAGTACACATCAACGTTTGCCCAGTGGTATCAAAACTTGTGGGACTCCCGCGATGCAAAACATCAAAGCAATTTCACCCTCCTCTACAATTTGCCCTTGAATTTGCCCTGAATCATGTGGCCTCTGTTATTATTCAAGTATAGATATAATGATTTTACTCAGAACAAATTCGTGACTTATTTTACGTACTTTCTGTGGATCCAAATAAATAGATCCTAAAATATGTTACAAATCAACCACCCCCAATAGCATTTTCTAATTATAAAACAAATGACTATCTATTAAAAATCAGGCTTCTCTTAATAACAAGTTAATGAGTGATATTTCAGTAAGTGATTGTTTCTATTTTTATACATTACTTTTGGATAAAATAACATATAATATCAATTGAGACATGTATTTGCCTCCAAGGAAAATTGCAATTTATTTCCTCGCCTGCACACAATCTCCTACAGGTCTAAGCTTGATTATATGAAGACGATAAATTAATGTTTGATTAATCAGTACTGTTAAAAGGTCTGAATTTATTTTTCTAAACAAATCATTTTTATAAAATTTCAGGGTTAATGATCCATGGATCGTAATGAGTGATTTTCTTGATACTGTCAGAGATTTTTGTCAGTTAAAGTAAAATTGCATCATTATTCATTGATACTTAACAAGAAAGAAAAAAAGTTTTTAAAAATATTCCTGTTGGGACTTCCCTGGTGGTCCAGTGGCTAAGAATCCATCTTGCAATGCAGGGGACACCGGTTCAATCCCTGGTCAGGGAACTAAGATCCCACAGGCCACGGGGTAACTAAGCTTCTCTAATTAACCACCAATGAACACAATCAACTCTGGCAAATGCTATCATACTTTTCACTGATTGCTCAATTTAGTGTTCAGATCAAAGTCTACTGCCCATTAAACACGCGGATATCATTATCTCTACCTACAAATTTATTTGTACTTTTCATCTTTAAATTCCATTCCAGGAATAAAGATATTAACCATGGAATTCTTTTTTCTTCATGTCACTGATTAAGTGACATATGTGATGAAAGTTTACATTTTTTTCCTTTTTAAAACAGCTAATTTATCACGCAACTGTGGTACATTGTAGAATGTTTTGACAAACGGCTTATTTTACAGAATTTCATAATACAGAAAGAGCTTTAGTGAATAATGATAATTTAGTTAATAGGCATCATAAATATAATAGAGTCAAAAGAGAACACTTGACTCCAAACTCCTGACCTCCAAAAATAGGCCCTGCCCATCTCAGTGTTCCACATCTCTGTAAACAGCACCACCACTCACCCAGTGGCTTCGGCCCACAGCTTTGGAATCATTCCTAGTGCATCTCTTTCTCAAAGTCCTTATTAAAATGTGACTAATATTATTATGGCAAAAGGCCCATCTTCCTCCAGTATTGCTTCCTCTGATGCATTGTTTATTGACAACAAAGCAAACTTATGAAAAGAAGCAAACCTGATCATGTTAACACCACCTCCTTATTAATTAAATATTCTTAAATAGATCCCTATAACTGAAAGAATAAAGTCCATTCTTCTTAGTGTAACATAAAGGGCCTTTCATAAAGCCTGCCTCTCCCATCTCATCTCTCATCATAATGCACTCAAGCTGTTCGCATCAGCCATCCAACTAGCCTAGGCTATTTGTATTTCTCTGAACGGGCCAAGCTCTTCTGCTTCTAGGACTTTATATATGAATTTCTCTTTTCTTAGCTTGCCCTTCCCCACACTTCTCTACTTCATTCATGTTTATCTTTCAAAAACCCATCCAAATACCACTTCTTCCCAGAATCCTTTGTTGACATCCTAAATCTGAGCGAGCTAGATGGCATAGCGCTCAGTGGCTCTTCTATTAGCATTTTTTACACTCTGATAACTGTCTGTTTACATGTCCATTTCCATTCTTAACCACAAGTTTCTTATGAGCAAAAACTGTCTGTCTGAACTTCACATACAAATCATCAAGCATAGAACCTGATACATATTAGGCATCCAACTATTCTGAAAGGGAGAAAAGAAGGGAGAGAGGAAAAAGCAAACCATGAGCTCTACACAGTCTCAAGTATCTGGAGTTATAATCCTATATTGCAACTGGGAAAGCTATGATTTCCTAGGGTGTTTAACACAAAGGAGCCACAGGAATTAGTTACGACATGAAGAGTGGAAGGAAGTACTCTTCCTCCAGGCTTTAAGATTCTCTCAGAAGAACCACATCAGACTAGCAAACCCAATTCTCCTATCCAATGAAAAGGCCAGTACCATTCATGAGTGATGCTAATAATTTCCCTGTTCCAAAGAGACAAGAGCTAACAGCATACCAAAATTCCAGGAAAAGAGCCCTTAAATGACACAACCCTGGATAGCCATGGACTTGCTTTATGACCCAGCTGTTTCTCTACCAACGACCATTCGAGAAAGGGACATGATATTATTAGGAAAGCAACAGTCAGTATCCCCAAATTTCCCTCATTTTGTGTAATAGCAAGGAACTCAATTAATGAAAATTATACACAATTTCCCAAAATGATTAAAGATAATTTTCCAAGAAAAAATGTTCCAGCTAACTATTACTCCTTAAAGGTGCCAGAAGTTCCATTTGTATTCTACTTCTTCAGTTATTTCTGATTAAATTTACTCTTTCTTAAGTACCAGCCCTGATGATAAAAATATGAGAAAATTATCATTAAATCCTTTACTATAGTGTGTCAGGTATCTATTGCTATAAAAAATTACCCCAAACTTACAATTTAAAATAACAAACATTTTTACCTTACATTTTCTGTGCATTAGAAAATTGGAAGTGGCTTACCTTAGTGGTTCTGGCTCAGTCTCTCTCATGAGGTTGCATGGCAACACGTCACCTTGGGCTGAACTTACCTGAAGGTTGGAGTAGGGTTGGAAGATCCACCACAAAGATGATTCATTCACATGCTTTTGGCAGAAGGCCTCAGTTTTTTGCCACGTGGACCTCTTCACTGGGCTGTTTGAGGGTCCTTATCAAACTCCTGAGAGTAAGGGATGCGAGAGAGAGAGCAAAGAGGAAACACAATACCTTTTATGACCTATTATAGAAAATGGCATACAGTCATTTCTGATATATCCTATTCATTAGAAATAAGTCACTAAGTCCATTCTATAGGCAAGGGGAGCCAAATTAAGCCCCACATTTTGAAAGAAGAAATATCAAAGAATTTGTACACATATTTTAAGACGAGCACATATGATTAATATTAAAGCAATATTGTTTTTTACTTGCACGGTATTTCAGCTTCATTAAGTCTACTTCGAGAATGAAACCGTCAAATGATAGCATGCATGCTATGGAAACACAGTCTCCAAAATGACATTTTGGGATAAACTTCTTTTATTAGTGTGTATCTGCCTCTATTTGCATTGAGTGATATAAGAGGGAAAAAAAGTACATAGCTATTTCCTCTCCTCAGCCTAAAAAGAGCATCAGATCCATTCAATACTCTATGCCACCCTCTTACTTCCAAAGTTTAAAATATCTGGATGAGAAGACTGATCATTTGATAGTGAATACACAACAAATAAAAAGTAACCTGAATGAGACTTTCCATTGGTATTTCTGGTTGGTGGGTGTGAGGAGTTTGCGGTGAAGATTTTTAAACTATCATTTCCTCCTCCCCTGCTGCTCATTTTCCCTTCTCCCTTCTTCTTTTTCTTTTCCTCCCTACTCCCTAACCCCAACCCACTTCCTTTCATTGGGAAACAAGATTTCAGCTGACATACCCAACAGAAGGGTAACAGGGTAGCAATTCTGAGCCTGAGCTTTTAGCTGCCCTCTGCCTCAGTTTATACCAGTCATACAAATTAAGTGACTTGTTTGTTGGCCACCTGTCTATCTTGCCCTTGAGGACATTTTTCTTTCAACCACTTCTAAGCTCTCTGCAGGTCAGGATCCTGGTTGACACTCCGACCTTTGTCTCTTATGACAGCAAGTGCACACATTTTGCTCTTCACCTCTACTCTGCTGTCTCAGGTTCTTTCACCCCCAATAGCATCAAGGAGCTCAGTCCTGTACTAGCATCTTCTCCAGACCCTCTGCAGAACATAACTGGCTGGTGGGTTTTCTAGCTGTGTATAATATATCTTCTCTAACAGGTCAAATTCTCTAAGGTGCTTGATCCTTTCCTCCTACATTTGCCACCGTTTCTGGCTTTTCTACTTCAGCTAGTGTAGCCCTTTACTTGGTCGAAGCATCCAAGAACTTGGAATCTTCCAGGTTCATCCTAGCAGTGTGTCAGTTGTATCCCCCAGAGTCCTTACCAGGGCATTAAATCCTATATCACAGGAAAGTGCTTCCATCTTGATAAACTCTAAACTAACTTTGTTTCCTTGATCCAGCATTCCTAAAATCTAGATTCAGATATATTCTGCACTGTCTTCATATTAGGTCTTAAGCTCCTAGAGCATGAGATCCCTTTCCTCCCCATAGCTTCCCCATAGCACCTCTGGCCAAGTATTTTTTGTGACTTTACCTTAGTTAGCGGTCTGCTGGCAGGAGTGGAGAGGAGATTAGCTTCTGAGGAGTTACGCGTAGTCTCGCAAGGCAGAGGCCTCTGTATCCTCTTCGGGTGAGGGAGGAGCATTAGGCTTAATTTGGGAAGGATGGGCTACTTTTGTAGGCCGAGAGGATTCACGCGAAAATATGGACTTAAAAATTTCAGTGCATCAACCCAGATGTCTCCACCCCAGGTCTCAGGGTGCCTTTCACACCCACAATAGTCCTAACCTTGATGTGCATTCTCAATGTACTTCAAATCTCTACCTCCCTTTTAATTAAGTCCTTGGCCACATAGCGTTTTCTGCCTGGGCTGCAGAGGATGAAAGACTATTTGTGTGGTCCAAGAGATCCTCTGGCTTTCACACTTGGCCTTTTAATTGGGGATTAATCACCCCCAGGCATTCCTTAACTTCTTCCAATGTCGACTGCCTTCAGCAATAGCCATGCACCTTCACAGTCCTTATAAATACTAACCCCAAACCAATTTCACCTGCCATTGCATTCATTTACACTTGTATCCCGTTGCTTTTCAGCACTGATGAAAATTGGTACAGCACAGGTGATGTGATTCTCACTTCCAGCCAACCAGCGGGCAATCCAGCCAAAGTGCGATTTTAGAATATGCTTCTTCAAACAACTTCTAGTGCCAAATGTCTATGTGAGGCTCCCCCAGGAAACTGATTCTGAAACAGAAATTTGCACACGTGTAGTTTCTTGGAGTTCTCTCAGGAACACTATCTGCAAGGGAAGGAGAGAAGCAGGGCCGAGTAGAGGGAAAGGCTGAACTGCAACACAGACTTCAGCCACCCCCTCAGGGAGCTTTGGACCTGGAATAGACATTCGAAATGGTTGTGAACTGAGGCAAGACAGCCCAGTCTGCACCCCTAGTCATTGGTATGGGCTGACCTCTCCCTACAAGGGGCCCGAGCACGGGGTTGCAAGTTCCTAAAGTAGAGAATGCCTGAAGAGGGACTCACTTGTGAGCTGTCTTTGGCCAAGACATCAAGTAGCTGAGCAAGTGAGAGCTGCGTGGAAGGAGGGGGAAGAAATAGATCTGAGTAACAAAGCACTTCTACAGGTACTATGCTCCCTGAAATAGGCACAATTAAAGTATCATGAAAGCTAAGAACGGAATAAGGGAGCCTTGTAAATAAAGGATGTTGTAGCATAGGTGTAGAAAAGCATAATTTTTAAAATTGAAGTATAGCTGATTTACAATGTTGTGTTAGTTTCTGGTGTAGAGCAAAGTGATTCAGTTATACGTGTATGTATATTCTTGGTTATATTCTTTTCCATCACAGTTTATTACAAGATATTGAATATAGTTCCCTGTGTCATACAGTAGGACCTTGTTGTTTATCTATTTTATATATAGTAGTGGGTATATGTTAGTCCCAAACTCCTAATTTATCCCTCCCTGCCCCCTTTCCCCTTTGGTAAGCATGAGTTTTTTTTTTTCCCCTATGTCTGTGAGTCTATTTCTGATTTGTAAATAGGTTCATTTGTACAGCAAAGTGATTCAGTTATACATATCCTTATATTCATTCTTTTTTAGATTTTTTTCTCTTATAGGTTATTCACAGAATATTGAGTAGAGTTCCTTGTGCTATATAGTGTGTCCTTGTTGGTTATGTATCTTATATATAGCAGTGTGTATATGTTCATCCCAAGCTCCTGATTTATCCCTCCCTCCCATGTTTCCCCTTTGGTAACCATAGTTTGTTTTTGATATCCGTAAGTCTGTTTCTGTTTTGTAAATAAATTCATTTGTATCATTTTTAATTAGATTTCACATATAAGTGATATATATTTATCTTTCTCTGTCTGACTTACTTCACTTAGGATAATAATCTCCAGGTCCATCCATGCTGCTGCAAATGGCATTATTTCATTCTTTTTTTATGGCTGAGTAATATTCCATTGTTTTATTTATATATATATATATATATATATATATATATATATATATATATATATATATATATATGTGCCACATCTTTATCCATTCCTCTGCTGATGGACATTTAGGTTGCTTCCATGTCTTGGCTACTGTAAATAGTGCTACTATGAACATTGGGGTGCATGTATCTTTTAGAATTAAAGTTTTCTCGAGATATATACCCAGGAGTGGGATTGCTGTATCGTATGGTAACTCTATTTTAAGATTTTTAAGGAACCTCCACACTGTTCTCCATAGTGGCTGCACCAATTTACATTCCCACCAACAGTGGAGGAGGGTTCCCTTTTCTCCACACCCTCTCCAGCATTTATTATTTGTAGACTTTTTAATGATGGCCATTCTGAGTTTTTTGACAAGTAAGAATGAATAGTTCATTTGGGCTGGAATTAAAAAAATCAATGAAAGGGTATAAGTGAAATATGCCAGCAGTATAGCATGTATAAGTGAGAAATAAGGCAATTAGATCAAGGTGGGAAGGGCTATGGTTAACAGAGGAAGGAGCTTGGGCTCTATTTAGTAGTCAATAGGAAACTTTTTTGAATTGAAGATGACACAAAACATTTTTCTGATATATTCAAATATAATCTAATGATGGCTCAATTTCAGTTTATAACACATCTTTATACATTTTAAAAGATGTTTCCAATACTTTTACCTCCTCTATTTCTTCTTTCCTTGTACATTATATACGTTGCACACTTCTTTAATAGCAGCAAAAAAAGAACTGAGTTCCTGGTTGCCTTGTGAAAAAGGGATTTGCATAGTAACAGCCTTCCAGGAACAATATATTTGGCAGTTTTGAATAAGCAATAACATGTGATCGTTTTCATAATGTTCTCCAATTATCTGAGAAGTATAAAAACCATTACTTGAGTCATTGAAGTTAGAATGAACATTAGGGAATTCACTCTAGGCAGAAAATGTTTCCATTGGCAAAATGCTGAAACAGTTGATCTCATAATTATGTAACTCCTCATTTCTATTTAGCTAAGCTTTATTTAAATTAATATGACTTTTGCCTGTTCCCTTGGAATACCAACCTCTAAAGACATTTGGTAGCTACACGGTGTAATCTAACAGAGCACTTACTGAATTTCTATGTCTTCTGATTTTGCCTTTAGTTCAGGATGTGCTGACATAACTTCCTATAACTCCACCTCTGCTTTACTTTGGAACACCATGATAATCAGCAATTTCTAAAAACTGCTTTCTAAATGGTAAGAAATGGGGTATTTCAACATTAAAAGCAAGAAAACTAACAGTGCCAGCAAGTTTACTTTCTCATGCTCTGTTTCTCGTAACTGGAACCAAAGCATGATTCAAGTTGGAATATCTTGACAAATTACCTGCTTATTTTACATTTATTAATAATAATGACATACATGTCAGAACAAGGTTCTCAGGTTTGTCCCTCTCCACATTTACCCCTGGTGGGGGACGATTTGTTAGCATACTGACCTCCAAGTTGTACAATGAGAAGCTGTCTGTACTGATATATTAGCAAGAATATAACTTGTTTTATTAGCATTTCATCCTGAAGATACAACTTGCTGAGAAATAGAACTTGCATATATAACTTCAAGGAATGAAAGCTTATCAGAAGGGTAGTGGGAGTGGGGAGCCTATCAAGAACAGAAACAAGTCTGGGACTATAAGGCAGCCAGAAATAAACAGTAAGAAATGTTTGCGTGATCCTCTGGACAGTAAGTGTACACCTGACCAACTTCCAGGAAATTGAGGTCCTTTCTGGAGATGTTTTTCATCATATGGGTATCCAGACAGAGTCTCACTTACTTATATAGTGCTTTACAGTCCCTGAAGCACAGTCACACATTTCTCTCCTCTGACCACTATGATAACCCCATAGCATAGGAAGAACAGGGATGATTCCACCATATACAGATGGGAAAAGTGAACCCAAACAACTTATCCAAAATGAAGTAATTACTAAGTAGCAGCAGAATCAATATTAAGCTGAAGTCACCTCTTTCAAACTGTGCTAATTTCAGTCTTCCATACTCTCTCTGATTTTGAGAGTTTAGTTATTTGATTGACTTAAATTGTAAGTTAGTAGAAAAGGCAGATCTCAGATTCTCTTCTGCTTATCCTTTGAAAAATAACTATTTAAGGAATGATTTAGTGCTTTTGATTACATCACTCTTTTCAAGATCAGAAACACAAAACCAAATCAAAATCCCCAACTTAAAATGAAACCCTCCACAGAGCATCATACTATTTACTGTTTTCCCCAGATTGTGACTCTGATCATAATTTTTCAAAACAGCTGGCCTGGACTCATCAAAATTGCATCACTAAAGACTACAAAAAGGAGTGACTACTTTGGATTAATGGAGACAAAGATACATGGCATCTTAAATGCTATGTATGTCCGTACCCTGGATCAGGTAGGAAAAAAAACATTGTTGGGACAATTGGAGAAATTTGAATAGGGACTTTACATTTGGTATTATTGTAGTGAGGTAAAATTTCCTGAGAGTGATGATGGAAAGTAGGAGAATGCCCTTAAAAGCTAGATGCTGAAGTATATCGAGGTGAAGCTTCATGATGTCTACAAATTACTTACAAATGGTTCAGTGAAAATTATATAAATATGTCCGTGTATACAGACACACACAAGTGTGTGTGTGTGTGTGTGTGTGTGTATGTGCATGTGTGTGTGCATGGAGAGAGAGAAAGCAAATGTGGCAAAAAGGTAGCACATGAGTCCAGGCAAAGGATGATATATGGATATTCTTTGTATTATTCTTTCAACTTTTCTGTTGGTCTGAAATCTCAACACAAGGAGTATGGCAAAAATAGAAACATAACCACAATAAGTTTTTTTTTAATAAACCGTTAAATTGATTTGTTTTATAGTAATTTTGTATAAATTATCAATAATACTTGGAAATTTGATGAAGATGCTACATAGTGTTGGATTTCTGTACAAATGGGCAAAACTTACTTTATGTGTTAGGATAGTCTTACTTTATATTGTTATTTATAGCATGAATATTAAGCTTTTACTTTAGTAGTAAAAAATAAATAAGAATATGAGAAGAGGAATGAGAGAAAAAAGAAAAAGAAGGAAAAGCATATTTCTGTGTTTTCATTTATTAGTTCTATATCTAGGTAAATTTCAGCCATTTTTCAAGAATCATCTCCAATACCACTTACTACAAAAGGCCATAAATAAAGGCCCGTATCTTCCTGCCTTTCCCTCTTTCTTTCTTCCCTTGGGATTCTCTGTCATCTCATGATATAGTCCCTATGACATTGGGCATAAAGTGAAGTGGTTAAAAATTCTATTTCCAGCTACTGTTGCTGAGGAAACTTTGAATGATATAACCAGACATTTCTGGCTAAATTCTGGCGGTATTAGATTACACCTCTTCTTCTCGCAATCCCACAGCATCTTTCACCTCCATTCACATGCCTGGAAGTTTTTGTTTTGTAACTGAAAAATGAAAAAAAAAAAAAAAGAAAGGTCCAGAAAAAAAATAGGGAGAATGGGTAGAAGGCTCTGTTATTTATTCCCTCTTCAGCCCTCTGGTCAGAGCTTGATAAGTATTAAGTCCCAAAATCCATAAGTTTTCAAAACTCTTCAATAAAAAAACACATTTGAGTCTCTAGGAACAAGAAGGGATACACTGAGGAGGTGACTGGCACAGAAGGGGAAGAAGGACCTCCCTTGTACCTCTGAATGGAATCCAGAACCCCGCTGGCATCATGAAAAAGAAAGAGAGGGAACATCGAGAAACAGAACTGTGACCTGAACATTGGCATTGGCATACCTGATGAGGCTTTTCTGAGTAACTTTACAGGTAAAGGACAGGGACTAATGGAAATCAGAGCAAAAAAGAAAGAAGAGGAAAGACATGACTACATGACTGCAGCTAACAGAGTGATCTGTGGGCACATATAAGGGGCTCCTTTGGGGCCTCCTCTGCAGAGGTCCTGCTTTCATTTGGGTGTAGGCTAGCTATAGAACAAACCTTTGTGTGACAGTGGTGTCACGCCGCAAGAACCAGGATCCCGTACAATGGCTGGGTTTTATTTTTAACTCAAGTTCCCAATGGGAATTTGCTTTTCCCACCGACATAAGTCCTCCTATCACCAGAGAATTAAGAGAACAATGAACCTGCTGGGAAAATGTCTCCATCTGAGAGCAGAAACACACAGAAAATTCTAAAAAGGTGGGGAGGCCAGAGAGCTGCAGCCTGCACAGAATTATTATTAACAATTTTAGCAAGCAGTCACTATTCAGCAGAATCTATTAAAAGGAAGAATATCCTCCAACATCACTGATAAAGCCTCCTTAAATAAAGACGGTACTTAGAGCAGTTGCAAAGTCAAAAAGAAACGACCTCCTGGGGTTACAAAGAAAGGTCTCAAAGCACGAGGCTGACATCCCAGAAACGACAGAAACATGGAACACACCAGAACAAAACCCAAAAGCTAGAAAAGGAACTCTTCCTTGAAAAGCATTACAACATGTGACCTAGGGGTTAAGAAAAGAGCCTCGACAACCAGCCTGCCTGGCTTTGAATTCTCGCTGTGCCATCGATCATCTGTGTGGCCTCAGAGAAAATATTTACGCTTTCAGTGCCTCAGTCTTCCCCTCTGAACAATGGATATAAAAATAGACTCTGCCTCGTGGTTTGTTGTGAGGATTAAATTAGTTAATTTTTCTAAACAGTGCCTGTTCAGAAATAAGTGATAGCTCTTATTAAATATTGTTGGTGACAAGTAACCAGGCATTGAATATTTTCAAACATCACCTCTTTCCGGAAGAGCGGGGGAGACTTAAATAATCTTGGCAGAACCTATTAAATGTCTACAGTGTGTGGCAATACATGGAAACTACCATGGAGAAGGGGAACACTATGACAGTTTCTGATGATCCCCTTCTCTAACAATGTCCAGACCTCCATGCAGATCTTTGCAAGCTTGGGATGTACCTGAGGCAAGGGTCAGATGCATTTTGGTGCAAATGAGTTAGGCTCTGTCTCATTTGCCCTTCCTTATTTTCTACCGTATTTGACTTCGCTTTCAGTACATAAATTAAGTAGATCTAATATCCCAATCTTCAGGAAAGATAGAAAGTTAGCAGAGTGAGATTTTGAATATTTGCTAAGTAGAATTAGATACATGCTGATTGAGTTTAATAAAAGGTGAGATATCCTACTGTTCCAGTTATCTCTAGCTGCACAGCAAACCAAAAAAAACAAAACAAAACAAAACAAAAACCTAGTGGTGTAGAATAACAACAATCAGTTATTAGTATTATCTTCCACAGTTCTGAATATGGGCTCCGCAAAGTAGTTTTCCATCATGTGGTGACTGTCATATAGTGGTGAGACTGAATTCATCTAGATGACTTTCTCACTCACCTGTTTGGTGACTGATGCTGGCGGTTGCTGTAACTTCAGCTGGAACCATCTATCTGAACACCTACACATGGCCCCTCCCACCATGGAGGCTGGATCCCAAGATCAAGTCTCAAGAGACTGAGAACCAGGTGGACACTATATAGCCCCAGAAGTTAGTTACCTTCCTCTCATTTTACAAAATCCAACTCCTTTTAGATTAAGGAAAATAGACTCCATAAGATCACTGCAAGAAACTTTTAAACGGATGGAATTTTAATGTAGCAACGATAACATGGGAAAATAAAGAACTACCAAGACATCTAAGAAAAACAGGAAATTTGGGATCTTTAGAAAAATAAAAGGGCTTACACAATGTGTGTACGTGTGCACTCGTGCACACAACTATCAGTGGCGCTATGCATAAACTCAGGCTGATTATTGTAATCACTCTACAGCCTCATGAAAGAACACATTTTGGCCAGATTATCCTTCCTTTACTCTGTATTAAGTGAGAAAGGATGAATTAAGCCAAGGCAAATAAAGTTTTGAAGAATATATCATTTCTGTAAATGGAAAATATATATGCTTCTGGAACTTCTGGAAGACAGTGACAGGAGAAGCATCAAGAAACCCTTGTAAAGTTTTAATGAAATTGAATCAATTTTCCAAGCAAGAGCAAGAAGGAAAAAAATAGGAAAATGCCAAATTTTGATAGGAATATATATATAATCCTGCTAATTTAAGGAAAACATTTATGAATCAGTTCTTTTCTGACTGAAATAAGTCATTGGTCTACTGGGTGTGGGGAGGGTGGTCTGGAGAACTTATTCAATAGCATACCTAGAAGCTGGCCCCAGAACTTGCTAAAAACTTGCTATGTAGGTACTCTGTTAGGTTTGTCACATAACAGCCCAGCTCCAGGTCTGGGAGACAGCAGCCAGGGCAAGTATGATGAAGTTAATATAAATTCTCAAAAACTAACTGTCTTCCTCAAACAATTAGAATAGAATGCTTTGTGTTCAAACACCTATGTGGGCCTTTAAAAAAATGTAGCAATACAAGAGAAATGCAGCCAAGTGCTGAGAAGAAAACCCTTCCCACCCAAATATGCTGACGTTTAGGAAATGCAGAAAATACCTGCTTTAGATACAAACAAGACTAAAAATAGTTACTGTAATAAATAAGAGGAGAACAAAGCAATAAGAAGACAGTGAAACTAAATTGCAATAACAGAAGTAAAATCAGTGTTGAAAGCAGTAAATAACCTGAGATTGTGAACATCAAAAGGAGACTGAAGAGGCTAAAATGAATGATGAATGAGTACATTCAGAAGGCAGATGATATTAGTACAGATTGAGAAAGATGAGAGTTGATCTATAAGTAACAAGTATTCTTCCCAGAAAGGAAGCAATGATGAAAATCTAATAGAGAAAACTCCCAATTTGAGAAAAAACCCTCAAACTGGAAATTGAGAGGACTCACAGTATTTGAGAAAAATAACTGAATAGAGATTAACTCCAACATATGATCTAATGAAAATTTACATTTTGAGAATGAAGAATACATCCTGAAATCTTTCATTCATAATAAAAGAAAAAGACACTATATTTTCACTTCAATAATAAAATGATACCAAAGAAAATGCTCCCATGAAGTTTAGAGAAAAAATAATCATGCTACAAGGATTACATACCCAGCCAAGGTGATAATTTCAGATGTGAATAAAAAGACAATTTCAGATATGCTACCCAGGTTATTTATTTTATTTAAAATGGCTTATGCATTTTTATCAAAGTAAGAAGAACTGAATTTAGAAGTCACTGAAGATTGGAAAGTTGTAGTAGCAAAAAGATGGTAGTAAGCATTAAAAACAAATACAAATAAATTATACGGAAAAGTTAAAATTATACACTAAAAACTGAAGCTCATAAATAGTATCATGCCTATAATAAAATATGTAAAATTTTAACAACTATTAAAATTAATTATGTAAAAAATGTGATCTGTGTCCCAAGATTAAATAGTAATCTGAAATTAAAATATAGCACTACATCCTAACATTTCATTAAGTAGAGTACAAACTAACATTTTAATAATTAGGTTACTATAGATTTATGATAATTTAGACCAAACATTTATCTTCCAAACCACAAAAGAAATAAAAGCAGATAAAGCATTTTCTAGTCAGAGAAGTACTAAGTATTAAGTAAATTTTAAATGAAAACAATAAAATAAATCATAATATAAATTGACAAAAATAAGACACTGTCTGGATAAGTCAGGTTGGCTTTAAAACAGCATCTAATAACTTGCTATAAACAGAGGGACACTCAGAACAGAATGATACAGAAAGGCTTTGAAGTAACAGATGAATAAATTCGTCCGAGCAAACATGAACATATAGTAATCAAGGTAGAATTAAAAGCAATAAAGCTTAAACCAGGATAAAAGTGCTGTTTTATATTGATAAAGTCAGTTGAGCTTTTAATCAAGGGGAAATAAACAGAAATACAGCAGAATTTTAAGATACTACCAGCTCATGAGAAGTCATACAAGTAAAATATATGTAATATTAGGATATTTAAATAATGGAGTATTATCAAGTTGTTTACCTTACAGAGAATACTCTTTTTTGAATATTTGGAAATACTCTTGTATCATCTACAAATAATAATTATATAAGATACCATAAAATATATTTAAAAATGTATCCTCAGATAATTTATTTGACAAATTCTCATATCACATTTAATAAAGATGGAGGTTAGTATTGTATAAAAAAAAATCAAAGAAGAAAGAATTTTTTTTAAGCACTGAACACTCATGAGTAATATCTAGGAGATGATGCAAGAACATTATTTAGAAAATAATCAAAAGGAGTATTACATTACAAACCAGTGTTATTGTTGACTATAGTAACAAACAAATATATGTCCTCAAATATTTTATTATAAAAATAAAGAAATTACAAAAAGGACAGTCAACCTGAGAAAATATGAAAAAGGAAGTAATAAAAGATAAAAAGAGAAATAAATTAATCCAGGAACTGAGGGGAGAACTAACATAATAAAGTTATAGTAAAACTAACGTGAAAGAAAACCAGGAGTTAATAAAAATCTGAATATAAAAGGAGAAGAAATGAAGAGTACAAAGGATGATTTTAAATGTATAAGCAAATACTAATATAAAAATCTGTCATAAAAGAGACAGAAGAATCTCCTATGGAATAAGTACATATGGAAAATATAAAACAAAATAAATATTCACAATATCCAGGGACTATATCAGTTAATATTCAAACATCCATATGAAGTGAATCAAGAAAATAACTTATAGGCTAATAAGAAAAAAAATCATACTTATGTAAATGAAAAAAAATCCATTCATAAGAGTCAAGATCCATGCCTAATAATAGTACTATTAAAAATTGGGATAGAAGGGTATTTTTCTCAATATCAAACATCTTTATTCAAAACAAATAATTAACATTATATATGATTTAACACTAGCGTTATTCCTAATATAAAAAGAAACAGCAGATATGTACTCTCTCTATCATTTATAAGTAATATTGCTTTGATGATCTGATTAACAGGGCTTGATGCAAAATTTAAAAGCATAAATTATTGAAAGGAAGAAACAGTTATATGTAATCATCTGCATATGGTTGACTGCATCTCTAGAAAACCCAAAGGAAGTAACTAAAATCTATTATAATTAAATAATTTGGCAAGGTGACAGGACAGGGCTTTCCAAATTTAAAAAACTCTCCCATACATTTCTGCTTTAAATTTTCTCCTTTAAACATGGCCTGCACATTTAAATATGCATAAATATGGGGAGGTTATGATATATTGCTGCTTGGGGCCCATACAAAATTTAGGAAACTCTATTAGTTTCCTAGAGCTTCCATAACAAATTACCATAAACTTGGTGACTTAACACAACAGAAATGTATTCTCTCCCAGTTCTGGGGACTAGAAGTCTGAAGCAGGACCATGCTCCCCGGCAAGTCTCTAGGGAAGAAACTTTCCTTCCTCCTCTAGCTTCTGGTGGTTGCCAGTCATCCTTGGCATTCATTGGCTTTTAGCTGCATCACTCCAATTTCTGCCTTCATCTTCACACGGCTTTCCTCCCTCTTTGTGTATCTATATCTATGTACCTCTCCTTATAAGGGTTCCAGTCATTTGGGTTTAAGGCCTATCCCAATCCAGTATGATCTCATCTCAGCTTGATTACATCTGCAAAGACCCTATTTCCAAATAAGGTCACATTCACAGGTTTTGGGTGAATACAAATTTGGGGGAACAGTATTCAACCCAGTACAGAAAGCATCACTAGGTGGTAGTCAAAAAGCAACAAATTTCCAGTTATAAGACAAAATAATTCCTGGGGATGTAATATACAGTATGGTGAGTATAGTTAACAATATTGTATTGCATATTTGAAAGTTGCTGAGAGTAGGTCTTAAAAGTTCTCATCATAAGAAAAAAAATGTTTGCAACTGTGTGGTAATAGATGTTAACTAAACTTATTGTGGTAGTTATTTCACAATATATACATATATCAAATCATTAATTTGTACACCTAAAACTAATACAATGTCAATTATATCTCAATTAAAAAGAAGAAAACGTCCCTAGTCTGCTTCAATTCCACCTATTTTCATGTACATCAATCAAATCTCTTGGCTTTGAAACTTGCTCTCAGTTTCCATCTAAGCTCAACTTTCCATAAGGTCACTTGTGTTTGTATTATTTACAATAGCTTGGACTTTGACTATCTAGATGGAAGTCCCCACATTTGTATATCAGGGCAAGAAAAATACAACTTTAAGAAAGAGACAACTGTCTACTTTTTTTTGTTTGTTTGTTTTTTTTACTAGTGGGCCTTAACCTTCACTGTGCATCAGAACTACCTGGTGAAATTTTAAGAACACAGTTGCCTGGGTTCTCACTCTGCCCTCCCAGACTCTGATTCCATCAGATGGAAGTGGGGTCTAAGCATTTTCAAGAGCTCCCCACCCCATATGATTCTAATGTACAGCTGAGGTTGAAAGCCACTACCTTATACCTTTAACTGTGCCTCCGGTACACAATGAACAGAATGATCATTTAGAAAATGTGGTCAATGTAGATTCATAACAGTCTCAGAATACATAAACTTAGTCCATATAATTAGCATATAAAAATACATTTAATGAGTATATAAAAAGTACTAATAGTTATCCTTTGTTATATACATATACAGTGTATAACATATACATTATATATGTAGTATATAAAATGTATAAACACATATACACATATATATTAGATTGATGGCCTCAAATTGCTGATCATCTGTTCTCAATGGAAGTTCACTATAACTAAGATACTAAATAATCAGCTAAGGTTATAGGGTAGCATTTAACCAATCGTTGATCTGTGACACACTATATGGATTGCTGGTATTGAGGAAAGGTGGAAATCAATGGTGGCTTCAGTCCTAGGGAAGGTGTTTAGCATTAAGATGGACTGTAAGAGGGTAGGGAAGGCAAAACATAGTCATAGTAATATGGCTAAATAGTCAAATCTTTTATTTGCAGAATAAATTTAAGTATTTATAGCTAAAAACACTGATAAAATAGGAAAGAGTCCCTGCCCTCTAGGAACTCAGTTTAGTGAAGGAAGCAGTGCACTGACAGTCAAACACGTGAGTGATTTATAAAAAGCCATCAGAGATTTATACACATATTCTAAGAATGGCCCTTGTTCCAGAAGCTTCAGCCCCTTCTCAGTCCTGAGAGCCAGCAGTGAGCCAAAGAGATTCACCCGAGAGCATTAAGCTGAGAAAGAAGCAGGAAGAAAAACCTCCAATAATTGCTCCATGACACAGTTATTTATTTTTTCAGAGGTTTTGCCCCTCAAATAATGCTTAAGTGCGTGACAATTAGTATCTCACCAGCATCCTTCAAGGCATGGCCATGTTATGACAGAATTTCAGTAACAAATTAAAAGAGTCCACTGTTCAGATTCGATGGAGAAGTCAAAAGTTTTACAGACAACCAAAAGCTAAGAGAATTCAGCACCACCAAACCAGCATTACAGCAAATCCTAAATGAACTTCTCTAGGTGAAAAAGAAAAGGCCACATCTAGAATCAAGAAAGTTATGAATGGGAAAGCTCACTGGTAAAGGCAAACATAAAGTAAAGGTAGGAAATATTCCACACACAAATATGATATCAAAACTATCAATCATGAAAAGAAGAGAATAATAATGCAGGAAATGCATTTGAAATTAAGAGATCAGAAACTTAAAACAATCTTGTACAGATATAGACTGCTACATCAAAACCTCATGGGAACCACAAACCAAAATCTGTAATAGATACACACACACAAAAGAAAAAGCAATCCAAACACATCACTAAAGATAGACATCAAATCACAAGAGGAGAGAACAAAAGAGGAAGGGAAGAAAAAAGACCTACAAAACAAATCCAACACAATTAACAAAATGGCAATAAGAATATTCATATCGATAATTACCTTAAATGTAAATGGATTAAATGCTCCAACCAAAAGGCATAGACTGGCTGAATGGATACCAAAACAAGCCCTATATATATGCTGTCTACAAGAGACCCACTTCAGATGTAGGGACACATACAGACTGAAAGTGAGGGGATGGAAAAAGGTATTCCATGCAAATGGGAATCAAAAGAAAGCTGGGGGGCTTCCCTGGTGGCGCAGTGGTTGAGAATCTGCCTGCTAATGCAGGGGACACGGGTTCGAGCCCTGGTCTGGGAAGATCCCACATGCCACGGAGCAGCTGGGCCCGTGAGCCACAATTGCTGAGCCTGCGCGTCTGGAGCCTGTGCCCCGCGACGGGAGGGGCCGCGATAGAGAAAGGCCCGCGCACCGCGATGAAGAGCGGTCCCCGCACCGCGATGAAGAGTGGCCCCCGCTTGCCGCAACTGGAGAAAGCCCTCGCACGAACCGAAGACCCAACACAGCCAAAAAATAAATAAATAAATAAATAAATAAATAAATAAGAAAATCCTTTAAAAAAAAAAAAAAAAAAAAAGAAAGCTGGAGTGGCAATACTCACATCAGACAAAATAGACTTTAAAATAAAGAATGCTACAAGAGACAAAGAAGGACACTACATAATGATCAAGGGATCAATCTAAGAAGAAGATATAACAATTGTAAATATCTATGCACCCAACATAGGAGCACCTCAATAATATATAAGGCAAATGCTAAAATCCATAAAAGGAGAAATTGACAGTAACATGATAATAGTGGGGAACTTTAACACCCCACTTTCATCAATGGACAGATCATCCAGACAGAAAATTAATAAGGAAACACAGGCCTTAAATGAAACATTAAACCAAATGGACTTAATTGATTTTTTTTTTGCATAAATAAAATTTTATTAGAACACAGCCACATCCCTCCGTTTGTGTTGTCTGTGGCTGCTCTCTGCTACACAGGCCGACCCCAAAGTTGGAAATAATATTTATAGAACATTCCATCTGAAAGCAGCAGAATACACCTTCTTCTCAAGTGCACACGGAACATTCTGCAGGATAGATCACATCTTGGGTCACAAATCAAGCCTCAGTAAATTTAAGAAAATTGAAATCATATCAAGCATCTTTTCCAACCACAATGCTGTGAGATTAGAAACCAATTACAAGAAAAAAAAAACTGTAAAAAACACAAACACGTGGAGACTAAAAATGTGTTACTAAACAACCAATGGATCACTGAAGAAATCAAAGACCAAATCAAAAACTACCTAGGGACAAATGACAACAAAAACACGATGGTCCAAAACCTATGGGATACAGAAAAAGCAGTTCTAAGAGGAACGTTTATAGCAATACAACCTTATCTCAGGAAACAAGAAAAATCTCACATAAACAACCTAACCTTATACCTAAGGCAACTAGAGAAAGAGGAACAAAGAAAACCCAAAGTTAGTAGAAGGAAAGAAATCATAAAGATCAGAGCAGAAATAAATTAAATACAGATGAAGAAAACAATAGCAAAGATCAATAAAACTAAAAGCTGGTTCTTTGAGAAGATAAACAAAATTGACAAACATTTAGCCAGACTCATTAAGAAAAAAAGGGAGAGGACTCAAATCAATAAAATTAGAAATGAAAAAGGAGAAGTTACAACAGACACCACAGAAATACAAAGGATCATAAGAGACTGCTAAAAACAACTACATGCCAATAAAATGGACAACCTAGAAGAAATGGACAATTTCCTAGAAAGGTACAATCTACCAAGACTGAACTGGGAAGAAATAGAAAATATGAGCAGTCCAATCACAAGTACTGAAATTGAAACTGTGATTTAAAACAAACAGAAGTCCAGGACCAGATGGCTTTACAGGCAAATTCAATCAAACCTTTAGAGAAGAGCTAACACCTATCCTTCTGAAACTCTTCCAAAAAACGGCAGGGGAAGAAACACTACTCTCAAGCTCATTCTATGAGGCCACCATCACCCTGATACCAAAACCAGAAAAAGATACCACAAAAAAAGAAAGCCACAGTAATCAAGACAGTATGGTACTGGCACAAAAACAAAAATATAGATCAATGGAACAGGATAGAAAGCCCAAAGATAAACCCACGCACCTATGGTCACCTAATCTATGACAAAGGAGGCAAGAATATACAATGGAGAAAAGACAGTCTCTTCAATAAGTGGTGCTGGGAAAGCTGGACAGCTACATGTAAAAGAATGAAATTAGAACATTCTTTAACACCATACACAAAAATAAACTCAAAATGGATCAAAAACCTAAATGTAAGGCTGCACACTATGAAACTCTGAGAGGAAAACATAGGCAGAACACTCTTTGACATAAATTGCAGCAATATCTTTTTTGATCCACCTCCTAGAGAAATGAAAATAAAAACAAAAATAAACAAATGGGACCTAATTATACTCAAAAACTTCTGCAAAGGAAACCATAAACAAAACGAAAAGACAACCCACAGAATGGGAGAAAATATTTGTAAACAAAGTGATTGACAAGGGATTACTCTCCAAAATATACAAATAGCTCATGCAGCTCTATGTCAAAAAACCCAAGCAACCCAATCAAAAAATGGGCAGAAGATCCAAACAGACATTTCTCCGAAAAGTACATATAACTGACCTAAAAGCACATGAACAGATGCTCAGCATCATTAATTATCAGAGAAATGCAAGTCAAAACTACAATGAAGTATCAACTCACACTGGTCAGAATGGCCATCATCAAAAAGTCCACAAATAATAAACGCTGGAGAGGGTGTGGAGAACAGGGGACCCTCCTACACTGTTGGTGGGAATGTAAATTGGAAAAACTACTATGGAGAACAGTATGGAGGTTCCTTAAAAAACTAAAAATAGAACTACCATATGATCCAGCAATCCCACTCCTGGGCATATATCCAGAGAAAACCATAATCTGAAAAGATACATGCACCCCAATGTTCATTGCAGCACTATTTACAATAGCCAAGATGAGGAAGCAACCTAACTGTCCATCGACAGAAGAATGGATAAAGAAGATATGGTACATATATACAATGGAATATTACTCAGCCATAAAAAAGAATGAAATAATGCCATTTGCAGCAACAGGGATGGACCTAGAGATTATCATACTAAGTGAAGTAAGTCAGACAGAGAAAGAAAATATGATATCACTCAAATGTGGAATCTAATTTTAAAAATGATACAAATGAACTTATTTACAAATAGAAACAGACTTACAGATATTGAAAACAAACCTATGGTTACTAAAGAGGAAACATGGAGGGGGAGGGATAAATCAGGATCTTGGGATGAACACACACACACTACTATATATAAGATAGATATCCAACAAGGACATACTGTTTAGCAGGGGTCCCCAACCCCTGGGCCGTGGACCGGTACTGGGCCACAGCCTGTTAGGAACAGGGCCGCACAGCAGGAGGTGAGCAGGAGGCGAGCGAGTGAAGCTGCATCTGCCGCTCCCCATCGCTCCCATTACCACCTGAACCATCCCCTCCACCCTCTGTCCATGGAACAATTGTCTTCCACGAAACCGGTCCCTGGTATCAAACAGGTTGGGGACCACTGCTGTATAGCACAGGGAACTCTACTCAACATTCTGTGATAACCTATAAGAGAAAAGAATCTAAAAAAGAATGAATATATGTATAACTGAATCACTTTACTGTACACCTGAAACTAACACAACATTGTAAATCAACTATACTCATAAAATTAAATTAAAAAAAAAAGAATCCATTGTTGCTTCCATAAAACAGCTTTATATTTCATAAAACTTTGGAAGCTGGTCATTTAGTGTTAAATTTCTAACATCAATTCTTTATTAATATGGGAAATATAAGTTAATCAATATAAAATTATTTCCCATGCATTATCATAATAATCATACAATTTTAAATGGAAAGACATGAACAGAACACTCCCAAGTTTTTGGACTTTCACAGGTTGATTTCTGTTGTTTATTGTTGTTTATATCGCTGTTGCATGCTTCCTACTGGATCAGTTCTTAAAAATCAGAAGTCAGTTAGAAGTCCTGAAATTAGAACTAAGTTATATGAACATGTATTACTACAAGGTAGTCGCCTTCTGAGAAATTCCAGCCAGTAAGCGGAATAGAATATTTCCAGGGAAATGAGAAACTTGCATAAATACGGGTTTGGCTTTCAAGTTGAAAGTAACACCAATTTCATGCGTTTAGTTTTTGTTCTCCAAGATCATGAACTTATGGTAAAACCAAGGACTAGTTTTAGAGCAACACTGAGCCTATATATGAATTTGGGTGAAAACTGTGCAAAGGTGGAGGTGGGTGGTTTCTGCTGAATTACGCCGTGTTTGCAAGATGGGATAAAAATCCCTATTTTGGAACCCATTTCAACAGGTTTGCATCCATGAGGGTTAAATCAAATTAAAAAATCTGCTCAAATTCACTTCGGGTGAGGCTGTCAGATTTCACACAGTTTTCACTGCCAATGGCAAGCATATCTCAGAGCAGACCATAAAGTTAGTATTTTTGAGAGTTGAAGCTTACTCTTAAAAGAAATTTAACGTTGGAACAAAAAATCAAACACCAATGTCCAAAACCAGACCAAATATATGTTTCACATATAGAATACATTGATTAATTATAATCGAAGGCAATAAAATAACAAAAGTTTATATTGCTTTTTCTAGTAATACTGAGGAACAGCCCAGGACTTTCCAAGTATATTTATCATGTTATGAATCACACAACAATGTTATGAAATAGCTATGATTCTATCTTATAGTTAAAACCAAAAAAATCGTCACTCAAAGGGTACAAAATTTCAGTTATACAAAATGAATAAGTCCTGGAAACCTACTATACAGCACAGCGCCTATGGTTAATAGTACTGTATTGAATACTTAAACATTTGCTACGAGGGTAGATCTTATGTTAAATGTTATCACAAAAATATTCATAATAATAAATAGGAGGAAATTTTTGGACACAATGGACATATTTATGGCATAGATTGTGATGATGGTTTCATGGGTATATACTTATCTCCACACTCATCAAGTTGTATACATTAAATATATACAGTTTTTTGAATGTCATTCATGTCCCAATAAAACAGTTAAAAAAAAAAATAAAGCAGGAAAACCTCAGGTACCTTCGTAAGAAATACAGCAAAGTTGGGTTGTAAAACATGTAACCACAACTTGAGATCCTGTTTCTTTTAACTTTTAACTTTTTAAAAGTCTATGATTCTACTCCTTTTACTAAAAGAAACAGAATTATGAAAACACCAGCCCAGGCCAAGTATACATGCTTTTGATCCACTTTAAATGAGGTAGCCTCTGGATGGGACACAGAGCCAATAGATAAGAAGAGACTGAACATTAAAAATTCAGTTAAAATACTGCATAAAAAGTTAGGAGCAAATACCCACAGGGAGGGACTGTTCAGAAGAGAAAAATTCAGTTTTGGAAGAGATGGGCTATACGGCTTTGTGTAAAATTTGATGGTTTTCTTAAATTAAATATATGGCCCTCTCAGATTAAAAGAAAAAATTAAAAGAATAGAATAGGTTAAGGCCACATTCAAATAAAAATCCAAGTTATTATCTTATATCTATTTTTATTTAAAATTAATATGCCAACCTCCCCCCATAAAGCAAAAAGTAAATGTGTGTAATGTTCCATTTTTCCACATGATAAAATTGCATTGCATTATGTCACCAACTGGATATTGCTTTACTGAGAAGTAATCTGGAGCTTAAAAAGAAAAAGTAGACTTTAAAGGTCTTAACATTTGCAGATATACTGCTTAATTGCTCAGTTAAATTAAATCTTTGAAATTCAATATTTTTTAAGGTTTAAGAAAAATAAAATAGATGCCTATTAACAAAATTCCCACATAGATTTAACCACTGATGTTTACTAATCAGGAATAGAAAATCTCTTGAAATAATAGACTTGTAAGCTTGCATCTCAGAGGAGACATATGAACACTTAAAATGGAATGATCTTTCAGATGAGAAAGATTATGGTAACATTTTTTTCCCAATTCCCTTATAAATGAATCCAATACATTACTCATAGTACATTTTAATGGAAACGCATTCCAGAAAAAGTACATAATATTGCTTTTCTGCAAATACTGTAGAATATATAAAACTTAACATTCTTATTGTCCATTTGGGTCAATTCTAGTTTTACAAATAAAATATGAGCTCTTCATAAAAATGAGAAAAATAATGGAAGAGTGAAAATAACTTATGCAATAAACTGAAGTTGAAAAATGAGAAGGACTAAAACAGTATTTACTCCCCTGTTATTTAATATAATGTTAAAGTATATAAGTTTCTTTGGAAAATGCATGTGGAATCATTTCATTTAAGGTGGAAGTGATCATGGCTATTTGTCTAGGGACTTCTGCATGAAGAGACAGGAGTCAGCAGAGCTGTATTCAAATATTTGAGAAACTGCCTGTGCAAGAGGAATTAGGCATTTCACAGAGCTCTAAGAAAATGGTATTCAAACTTTAATGTACATAAGGATACTCATAAAGATTAAAGTTCCTATTTCTGGATTCTATACCTGGAGAATCTGTTTCCAAAGATAAAAAGAATTCCCAGGAATTCTCATTTTCCAAAGTACCAGAAATGATTGTGATGAATATGGTTGATAAATTATATTCTAGAAAATCAGTGGATAGAAGCTGTAGGATTACTTCCATATATGAAAAACAAAACATTAACTAATCTGCTCCCCATCAGAAATAAAACTAGCCAACAAAACATTTTTTTTCTCTCAAGATTAAGACCTTATCCATCTGGTCACCTGTCTTCTCAATTAATAGAATCTTCAATGGTTCCCAGAAAGTTGAGACCTGGTAAAACATACATCCTATCACTCATATTTTCCAAACGCTAAAGTTTTAAAGCACTTTTGAACCAGCCTTTTCTGGCTGGGAATTTACTGTCTTTTGCACTTGAATTCTCCCTTGCATTTACTTTACCATTCTCAGTACAATGTTTTGTGGGGGTTTTTTTTGCTATTTTTTAAGGCCTATTGGTGTGAAGGAAATTTCCTATTTTATTCATGTACTGAGAGAGTAGGTAAATCATAGGTCTCCTTTCACAGCTTGCTTGAGAACTAACCCCAGAGATCCATTCATAAGATCATGGACATTCATCCCTAACCATTTTTCATAAACTGCCCTTGACCTCCATGTGTTAATGGTCCAATAGTCCATTCTCAGTCATCATCCTACTTGACCAGCAGCAGTGTTCGACACAGTTGGTCATACATTCTTCCTTGAAACACTTTTTTCACCTGACTTCTAGAACACCCATTGCCCTGTTTTTTAAATTGAATTATAATTGACATACAATATTGCATTATTTTCAGGTGTACAACATAGTGATTCAATATTTTTATACATTATGAAATGATCACCATGATAAGTCTTGTTACCATCTGTCACCATACAAAGTTGTTACAATATTATTGAATATATTCCTTATGCTGTACGTTACATCCCATAACATTTATTTTATAACTGGAAGCTTGTTCCTCTTAATCCCCTGCTCCTATTTTGTCCATCCCTCTACCCCCTCCCTCTGGCAACCACCAGTTTGTTCTCTGTATCTATGAGTCTGTTTCTGTTTTGTTTGTTTTTAGATTCCACACATAAGTGATATCATATATTATTTGTCTTTGCCCATTGCCCTGGTTTTACTACAACCTGAACGGCTCCTACTTTCTAGTCTCCCCTGGGGATTCTTTCTCACTTTTTCACACTGCAATGGCTCAGTGCTCTGTCCTTAAGACTTAACTGTTCTCCACATACACCCCTCCCTTGTTGATCACTTGCAGATGTTCATCAGCAAAAACTGAATGCTTAATTTGCAAAATATATACACAATTCAAACACTTCTTACCATGTTCACTGCTATCAGCCTTGTCTGGGATCTCTCATCTGAATTACTGCAGTAGCCTTCTTACTGGTATTGCTGACTTTACCAGTCTCTCCCCTACAGTCCATTCTCAACAAAGCAGGCAGAGATGAGACCATTTTAAAAGACATGTCAGATCATTTCACTCCTCTGCTCAAAACTGTACTCAACTGAAGGACCAAGATTTTACTATGGCCTACGAGGCTCCAATGATCTAGCTTTTCATGAGCTCCTTGACCTCCTCTCCCACTGCTTTCTAACTCACTCGCTCCAATCCAGCCACACTGAGCTCCCTGCTGTCTGTCGTCACAAACACTCACACCACAGACTGCTCGCATTTGCTCCGACCTCTGTCTGGAGCATTCTTGCAACGGAGATGCACGTGGCTTACTCCCTCACTTCCTCTAGGTTTTTGTTCAGGTGTCACCTTCTCCATGTGGCCTGTCCTAGCCACCCTAGTCATAACTGCATTCTCCCCTCCTCTGGTTCATTTTCTCTCCATGTTAGTCATCACAATCTGCACAGCCTCCACCAAGTATTTTATTAATTGTTGTACTGCACATCACCCCAAACTAGAATGCAAGTTTCATACGGGCAGAAATTCCTGCCTGTTTTAGTCCCTACAATATCCTCAGCAACTAGGAGCTCAATAAATATTTGCTGAATAAGGAATGTGGAAAACACTGAATTCTGAATTGGTAAAAATCATGGATTAAAATATTTCTACATATCTCTCCAAACTGTGGGATAACTGTGTGTTTAGTGACAGATTATTGTGGATCAGTTAGTTTTGTGTGTCATAGTAAAGGCTATTTAAGGACATAAGGAATGAGACTATTTTACCTTTAAGATATTACGTTTAAAGATCTCTCCACAGTTACCATTTGTACCATCTATGAACACTCATCCTCCCAAACAAACACATTTTGTCAGACACTACTAATCAGCCACCTCCCACTCCTATTACCATGCCATTGTCCCCTTCTTCTGTAGTAGTAGGTGTTTTAGCTGAACATGATCTCTTAGCTAAAGACCCCGGGCCACAGTTCCCAATCTCCTCTCCATTTTGATGTAACCCATGTGACTAAAGTCTTGAAAACAGGATATGGGTGTGTGTGTGTTAGTTAAAAGTGGCCCTTAAATGCGATGGACATACCTGTACATTTCTTTCCCATGTTTCACTGGCTGGAGTAAAGATGTGAGGCAAGCCATCTTATCCGTCAACTATTGGCCGAAGATAACGCCTTAGGAGAGCATAGCTGGAAGATGGAAGGACTTAGCCTTGCCAACTCCATTAAGCCACTAAATATGTTACCCTGAACTGTTACAAGAGAGGTAGATGAAATAAATAAACTCTCTCTTGTTTAAGGCAATGTTTTTATTAGAGCAGCCTAGACAAAATTCTAAATAATATATAGCGTTTTCATAGATAAAATAATCCTTAAAACTCTAAAAGAAATAAAAATCCCAATAATAAAGGCAGGGACATTGTGGCAGTGGTTCATTGGCTTATTTAAAGGTGAAGGGTAGAAATCAATGTCTACTAGAATTAGAAACCAAAAGTGTAAATGTGCCTTGAATTAACTATTTACTAAATGTAAGCCACCGTGCTGGCATTGTATGCACATTAAAATTTAATCTTTACAATAACCTCCAAAGGTAGGTGTTTATTATGTGCATTTTACAAGTGAAACTGATAGGGCTCAAGATGTTCAGATTTTTTGAAGCAGCACTGCAAGTAAGTGCTAGAGCTAAGAGCCCAATTCTAAGAGCATACCTCAAAATGTACCTTCCCATTCTCTTTTCTCTAGTTTGACAGTTCTGTTCTCTCCCTCCAGAGGTCACTGAGAATTTAAAATTGAAGTAGTTGATTTAACACTTGACAAATATATCTCTACTCTTCTTGCTCCAAAATGGAGTTCTGCAGAAGTAATATGATTCAAAACCCTGAGCGGTGGATGGAATAAGTATCAACTTGAGGCCTAATATTCAACTTGGACTTGGATTTCCAGAGTAAGATATTCAACCAGTCTGGACCTGAACTTGTTGGTCTAGTTCCTGCTGTAAGATAACTCTAATTACTGAGTCTGCCTGAATGAGCTACAAAAGCACTGGCATTAAGTGGAATTTGGTTACCCCAGACAGAATTCCCATTCATTTGAGCAGTCTGGAGTGAAAAGCAAAATCTGAATCCAAAAAACACATACATAGTTCAGATTCAATAATTCTACAGATGTGGTTACAAAGTGGATTTAAAATTTTAATGTCTTCTTTTCCTGGCTAGGAGGAAGGGAAGTTACTAAAGAAGTTTAACAAAGAAAAATAAACTTAGAGTTTCCAGGCACATATACACACACACACACACACATATCATATATATACACACACATGCATAACCTAAGAATTCTATGCACCCAAGTAAACTATGATCACCCAGGCTTAAATGCACTCTGACCGAAAACCAGTGTATCACGCGCTCAGAGGCCTTCAGATTTCAGAGACGACTTGACTACTCAGGACACTTATCTCTTGAATCTGGATGGCTTCCACATTGGCAAGAGCTCAGTCTCAGTCTGCTAAGAGTACTAATAAAGCCCGTAAGACTTGACTTTTTATATAGCCGTACCAGCCAACACCTTTGTTTGACATCCAACTTAGAGTAGAGCCTGTGGCCTTAACACTTGGCTGTATAAAAAGAAAGAATACTTTTCTCTCTCAACTTTCTTATTCATCATTACGGCCCCTGTGTCATGGCAAGCATCCAGGCCATTTTAAAAAATTGTTGTGCCTGGTTCTTCCTCCCATCTCTCCTCTCCTTTCTCTCCACTTTTCTTCCAAAGTCTGTTAGCATTCTCGCTGTCTGTTAGAATTCTCAAAGGTTTTTCATTTCCTCTAGATCACAGTAAACCAAGGAAACATTTGGGGGACAATCTGATGGGATAATCATACAAGAATAGTGAACACAATTTCCTTCCCTTGCTGTAAATGATTAGATTATTTGCATCCTCTTCCAAAACCACTTATATATTTATCCAAAGAGTTTAGAAAGTGCAACCTACTGCTTCACTTCTAGCCAATGCTGTGTCTCTGTTCTTTCTATACTGGGCCATCTTCAGGGTACTCATGTTCATCTGTTAGATGTATAGCAGACAAAATTGTAATAAATTATTTTCTAATTCATTGTGTCAGCTATTATACGTGTTTAGAGCAACCAAAATTTGCTAGGGGAAATTATAAAGATTCCCTGAAAATTGAAAAAGTGTACCAAAAGGTTTCCAGAGTCATTTTCTCTTTCAGGATTTTGTTTCATCTTGCTTTTTATATGCATGTGTGTAGAAAGCAAGAAACAACTCTGCGTGTACCATTAGAAATATTGCCAAAAATGAAAAAAGGTTAATAGAGGATGTACAAAATGAATGAAACATTTAAAGAGCACTTTCCTCTCATCTCTCAACTTAATACAAGGGTCTTGAGAAATTTAGTACATGTGGCTGGATAGGAGTCTTCCTTTAAAAAAAAATGTACACTTGTGGGAAATGTCAAGACATATCTTAAGAATTCAGGTATGTTACTATAGAGATTCAGTATAGTACACTGGAAAGAGTATCCTGTGTAAGAGTTAAAAAGATAATATATACGAAGTGCCTCGTAGATGGTATACCTTACACGGCATCTATTATTTTTTAATTCTTTTTTAATTGAATAATTGACATACAATATTATATGAATTCAGGTGTACAACATAGTGATTCAATACTTATACACATTACAAAATGATCACCACAATAAGCCTAGTTACCTTCTGTCACCATCTATTATACTAGTTCTCTTCTTTTTTAAAAGTAGGTACAATCTATTTAGACCTCTGTATTATTTAGCTATAGCTGAGTAATCACCCCCAAACTTAGTGACTTAAAATACCAATCATTTCTTATTTTTCATGAGCCTATGGGCTAGCTGTGCTGTTCTGCTGACCTAAGCTGGGCGCAGCTAATTTCAGCTGGGCTTGTTCATGCATCAGCACTCAGCTCATAGGTTAACTGAAGGCTTAATGCTCTAAGATGGCCTAAGAGACATGACTGAACTCTGCTCCGCCATGGTGGTCTTTCTCATGGCAAAGCAAGGGTTGAAGAGAGTGAGTAGAAACTTGCAAGGCCTCTTGGGGCCTCAATTCAGAACTGGCATGCCACCATTTCCACCACATGCTTTAGCCTAAGGAACTGATAAGGCTGGTCTAGACTCGAGGGACGTGGAAATAGACCTCACTTTTGTATGGAAGAGCTGCAAAATTAAACTCCAAATGGCGTAGATACAGCAAAGTGTGGACTATTGGGGTCATTTTTGCAATCTACCAATGCATCTCTAACATCAGACACCAAAAATTGTAATAAAGTTTGTGAAACTTCCATAGGCTATTTTACACAGATTGGTTTTTTTTTAACCAAATGTCAAGATTCCTCAAGCTTGAGAGCTCTAGATAGAAGTCAAAGCAACTTTGCAGTTCAAGTCCATTAAGTTTGCTTTCTTAAGCCTGGTCTTTTTTTTTAAGGAAAAAAAAATGTTTCTGAAAATGTATCACTATAATTTAGCCTTCATATATAATTTACTACATACCTTTTTTTTTTTTGATGAAAATTCTTTGAAGAGTTTCATTTGTTGGGCTTGGGGGTAGTTATTACCTATACTGGAGCTACTGGTTGCCTAAATGTATCTGACAAACCAAAAATGTGTAGGTTAGAGATGAAACTTTAGAACTTGAACAGGAAGTTCAAAGTATGGCATGGTCTTTTACATGGAAATATGTATGTTATCTTTTATATAATCCTTTACATTCTATTAATCTCATCTTTTAAATGGATGCCCATAAGTCCCCAGTGTCTGGACCCACAAAAGGACATAAGAGCAAAGAAAAGTAGATATCCTACAGTTCACTTTATCATGCAAGGAAGACTGAGTCAAGGGACTTCAGAATTCTTCAGGACCATCTGAACTAAATTTATTTATTTTGGCTTCAAATTACTGAGGCAAGGCCACTACATATGGCTGAGTGCAGTGACCTTGCATTGAAGTCTTTCACAACATCCGCCTCTTCAATGTTCACCATATCAGTGAGGAAGGAATGAAAATCCATATTTTCAACCTCAGGTCTCCTCGGCAGTTGTAAATCTCAAGTGTGATGGCTGTTTCTAGATGTCTTCAGGTTTCTATAGGCAAAGAAATTGACAAGGCAGTGTCACCCTCTGAGCCAGCCAAGAAAGCACATTCTCAGCACTAGAAATCCCACACAATGGTCTTCTGATCTCTTTTCCCAAAATGTCAGTCGAGCAAAAGAGATCTGAGTGTTTCAGCAACATCCATAACACTGATTGTAGGGCCTTGAAACAGGAGATGTATCTCTTTATAAAAAAAAAAATACACTGAATGAATGCATTCATAAGACCGAATCTGTACGTATGCCACATTTTGAATGAAATAATTCTTATCAAATTATTCAAGGCATTTCGTGGGATTCAAAGAGTGAAACTTCTACCCAAAGATCAGTGAAGCATATCAAGACATGACCTATAAGAAGTCAGTATACTTCCGTGAAGTAGAGAAGAACTGTTTATTTTGTTCCTTCATTGACAAGATGATGATTTATGGCCCCAGTTCTCACATCATCAGCAACTTTCATGGAAGGAGAGGAGGCCTATTGCGGGATTGCTGGCCGTATTATTTTTATTACAATGTATCCTGATGTAGAAAAGTCGTAAATCACAATGGTGAGTGAAGCTCTTTTTTTCACCCAAGTCATGAAGTATAAAAGCTGCCAAGCTCTTTAGGTACTACACACTCACAAAATACCAAGAGTTTTACCCAGACAAAATTTTGCTTGGCAAAGAAACTTTACACCATTTGAAGACCTCTGAATATTCCCAGTGAGATGCACAGAAATAGGAATTCTTCCTTAACGACATTAGCATGCACATAGCAGATGAAAACCAGAAGCTGGCTTCACTCAGAGACAAGAACAATCTCTTTCTGTTGTTGCCAATTCTTCTACGACCTTCCTCTAAGTTATAAAAGAAATGTCACTAACTCTGGAGTTGATGACACTGGATGACCAAGGCACTGCTTCCTATTTTTCTCTTGTTCCTGGTTACAAATCATCCACTGCTTCACCAAGTTCCTTCAGATTGTGGCTTCCTTTATTAAGGGATGCTCTGAGCCACATTCAGAGTAAAGTTTTACTGTTGCAACACACATGATTCTTTTTCTCAAATTTCATGCATCTCAAGTTGAAAATTCTTCTCCCAGGGAAGATAGGCATATGCCAGCGTATCTTCAAGGTGGTAAATTGTCACGTACATTCAAGTTCATTGGCTTCTTTTTTCCATTGTCAAGAACCTTACCATCTGTGAGTGGTGCCTCACAGCAGTGCTTCTGTGATACAATGTGTGGCTTTCCTTCCCATTTCTCTTTTTAACACTTTCTAGTTAAGTGGACCAAATGCAAAGGAAGACAGATGTCCCCAAGCATAATGCAGGATATGTTTTATGTAATTCCTATAAGTGGAAGTCTATTGTACACATTGTAACATCATAACATGATGATTACAACTATCCAAATTATAGAGTAGCTTCTCCTACCATACTACGATCGTGTGTGTGAAAAGTTGCTTCCATAGCATGATTTGATACCAAAGTAATTTCTTTCAAAAAAAAATAATTGTCACTGAAACAATAAAAATATCAAAGGAAAAATATGGATAATTGAATGTGGCTTGTGAACCACTAATTAAAAGCCTCTGTTCTAAGGCAGGCCTTCTATTCTTTCATTATCTGATATTTTAAAACTTTCTGAAGCAAAAAGGGCTTAAATTCTCATTTTAACTAGTTCCCCCCTCTGTATTCAGGGGCATGGAATGCACCCTCTATAAACCATGGGGAAAAGAATAATCCTTTTATTTTAACCTGGCTTGCATCCACATACAGGAAACTCTCCAGTCTTGTAATAACTAAGGCACACTGTTAGCTCGGTCTCCCCAGAACACTGCTTGATACTAATAATTGATAATCATGATAATGACTATGTGGTTCACAAAATTTATAAAAGGTCGGCGAATCATCCAAAAAATTTGAATTATGCACTATGTATTCTTAGTTTGGACACCTTTGTGATTCTGAATACTTCTGGCACTTCCTACCAGCTAATGCCTCAAGCAGCCAGTGGTGCCTAACCCTTTCTGCTCCAAGGAGCTCTTCTAGGAGAAAGCACCTAGTACGTACTAGCTTTTTTTTCAGACACCCTGCAGATAAGTGTTCTGCAAACATTTTGACCATGACACCCAGTAAGGAATACATATTATTTATGTATCTATAACACACGTGCATATGTGTATAACTGAACTACACTGGCCACAAAACCCTTCTTATTATTAAATGAAATACTCTAATGTTTTCTAGTAAATGCTAATCTATCATATTATGGTATATCTATTTCGTAATGTTAATGACACTAAATTTATTCAACAACCAAGAATGGGCTACAACCTGTAGTTCAGATGATACCAGCCCAACCCCAAAAGAATGTGTTTTTTTCCCCTGCAAGATTAATAGGTTTACTTATTCACATGTATTTCTAGAGCTTATCCTTTGAAAATGAGGAGGCTTTATTCTAGTCTCTTGAACGTTTATAATTCTCAATTAACAGGAACATTCTACTATCCTGAGCACATTATTCTTTAGATAATCAACTTTTTTTGACAAGATTAAAAGTTTATATGAAACCAAGATTTTCACTGATAAATAAGAGACCACAAATGCACAAAATCTGAAGTAGCTTTTCACAAATCGGCTCTAATAATTGATGAGAATATTTTGTTTGTTAAAATCTTTTAATTAAATCCCATGATGAAAAGACCAGGCAAGTGACCTGGGAGCACAGAGAACAATTGACTGTGGATCATTTAGAATTTGGCAAACATTTTTGGTATGACACGTAGAGAAAGGAGTGACACTTGGTCTGAGCCATCAAGGATACAAAGGATTTCAATGGGTAATAAAGAGGCAAGATTATTTCAGGCCTATAGAAGAGCTTGAGACAGAGTATGGGAAGTGGGAGAGCGCATCAAGTGTTTGTGGGCTCTGAGCAGGCAGCCCAATAGGGCAAGAGAATAAGACAGCGGGAGGGTAAAGTGGGAGATGAGTTTGGAAATTCAGGAATCAGCCACAGTCTTCAAAAGATTGAATAATAAGAAGCTTATGCTATATTCTCTATTCCTTATTTTTCTTTTTAAAAAAATCATTTCTTGTTTTACAAACTTTGCTTTAAAAAGTAGCTTTTGACTTTACTTCCATCAGTCTTCAACTAGTCAGAAAAAAGCATAGTCAAATACAGCTACATTCAAACCATTAAATGTGAACCATTCTACAGAGTGGCTGTAAAGTCTGGAAACGTAGGTGAATATATATAATGGTATACATACACATATGTGGGGTTATTAATATTACATGTCAACATATAATATGTTGAATAACATTATATGAACATGTTTTCCATACTTTATGACCATCTAGTATTTTATAGTTCTTTTCCGTTTTTGGTAGCAATATACAGATATCACAGCCTAAACAACACCCTCCTTCACAGTCAGAAAAATGTATCCTTTAGTCTGAAATTTTAGGTAGGAACCGGACAACCTTCTAATTCAATATAAGGTCACAAACTTTTTATGTTTTCATCATTACAAAATGGTCCCTAAATTCCATACTTTCCCCTGGGTATATTCAGAGTTCAACCCAAGTTCTGGTTTGCCATCAATGGTTTCATTCCATTCTCATATCAGAGTATGACTGTACTGTCAGAGTATAAATGCTCAATCCAGATCATTTATAGGTAAAGTAAATAATTTACCAACCAGGTATGAACTTTATGAAATCAGGCATTATTTTGTCAATGAAATTATATATCATATCCCTACCACATAATACAATGTAAGCACATAGTAGACAGTCAATAGTTAACAAATAAAGGACTACTTGAATTAGTATTGGTTTCAGCCAGAGTAATTCTCTTGTAACATCCTTTAGGAGTGCAAACAACCATAAGTCTTTCAAAGGAATGAAAGAAACAGACCAAGAAAGAGACCAATTATGTATGCTTTCATTTTTTCTATTTTTGCAAACCAATTAATAATTTAAAGCTAACAAGACGATCCACCTTAGAGATGCTTACTACTGTGAAAATAATGGAATTTGTAAAAGAGGATTCTCTGTTCTTTCCACTTGAGTTAATTCTACTGTCTTTATCTTTGCTGCCCTCCTCTGGAATTTTTATATCACCTGGTTCTCTCTTCCAAAGGATATGTGCTTTATACTTGCCTTTAGAATAGAACTATAGGAAGAAATTCAAACTTTTAAATTTCTGTTTTGCAGTGCATTTTTATCCAATTTTATAGCACAGTTTGGGGAAAACAGCAATGTAAATAATTACGTAGGTTACAATGTAAATAATGTGTACATAGGTATATATTAATTTCAGACCTAACATTTGAAAATAAGTCTTTCTTGTTCCAAACTGTTTCTAAAGGCTGCCAGGCATCTGTTCTTTGCTTTGTTTGGAATTCCTTTCTTCATTATCTCCATTTATCCAAATCCCATCCATCCTCTGAATCCAACTGTCACATTTCCATGAAGTCCTCCCTCATTTTCCCAGCTGGAATTAATCTTTCATACCTCTAAAGCCTGTAACAATTGTATCTCAGTGATTTAAAATACAACCTACAGCTTTCTAACCTGTCTTGTAATTATTTGGGTTCATAGCATCTCTTAATAAATTATAAACTACTGAATATAGAGTTTATATCTGAGTTATGTTTGAATTATTGCAAGATCTACCTAAACATAGTATGTAATGTATAAATATGAATGAATGAAAATGTTAATGTAATTAAGCATTACATTTAATATCGTGGCATACAGAGCCAAATGAAGATAAATTTAAAGGCTGACAGAGTTTAACAAATTACTTTAGGTGCTTGCTGATCGTGTACCTTTAGACAGCTGAAAAGTCGAGTCAATAGGTTAGATATTGTGGAATAGTTTCTCAGTAATTTCCTGCAAATAACAACTGCATCTTAATTTCTGAACTAGGAATATTAAGTTTAGCAACTACCATTTTGCAATTGTTTGTCCTTTTAAGGAGAGAATGTTTATCCTCTCTGATTCCTAACAGTACATTTAAATTATCTAAACATTGCAGCAGCTGAATGTAGAAAACTCTTTTTAGACTTGAGCCAATTGCAACATACAAAGAGGTATAGAAAAATGCTGAAAATAAACACGCAAAATAGTGAGTATGATGCCTCCCATATACAAAATTCCTCCTTTTCTCACTTTTGTAATAAAAATATATTCCAAAGCATTACATTTTTATAGAAATCAATGCCAAATAATTCTTCAAGGCCACCAAGATCTGCTTATTCGTAAAAAGTCCTCTTAAAAGAGAGGATACTATTAAAGAATGCCCCAATTCAGTTACACAACACACGAGTCCTTGAGAGAAATGAATCATGTGTATCTGTGATCTATTTGATTAATTAGGTGGGACATCACTTGAGGGACAAGAGAACTGGCACCTGTAAGCTAGAGAGACCAGCACTGTATACACCTGTGTTGCACAGGCGCCTCTTCAAAAACAGCTATAGGGCTTCCCTGGTGGCGCAGTGGTTGAGAATCTGCCTGCCAATGCAGGGGACACGGGTTCGAGCCCTGGTCTGGGAAGATCCCACGTGCCGCGGAGCAACTGGGCCCGTGAGCCACAATTACTGAGCCTGCGCGTCTGGAGCCTGTGCTCCGCAACAAGAGAGGCCACGATAGTGAGAGGCCGGCGCACCGTGATGAAGAGTGGCCCCCGCTTGCCAACTAGAGAAAGCCCTCGCACAGAAACGAAGACCCAACACAGCCATAAATAAATAAATAAATAAATAAATTAAAAAAAAAACAGCTATAACATAAGTATGAGATAATAATAAGCATGAGATCTCAATATGTGTGTGTATAGGTCCCTGAAAACTTGAAAATCAGCTCTTTTAGAAGATTACTGACTGGTCTCTTTTCTGACTGCCTAAAGATGGGTACCAGCCTTTCAAGAAAACTGTGTGATAAGAAAGGGGAAATAGGCATCCATATTCTGAGCAGGATAAAACCAAAACTGATGATCTGAACAGCAGACTGTGAAGTCAAAGAAGCATTTGAAATGCAATGAGATGAGAACAGGTCATTTAAAGACCAGGGAGAACAGTCCCTGGGCAGGAAAAGGGCAGAGAGGGAAGGCCAAAAGGGCATGAGACATGAAGCCGCAAAGAGATGTGAACTTTCCTTTATCTCTTGAAGTTGTGATAAATTCCTAGAGATCAACTGAGGGCTAGATTGTCAGTTCAGGATCTCTAGGAACCCCAGATACAAGTGGAGTCCATATCCACTCCTGCAATATTTGTCAAGGGCCTCTACCAAGCACGCATAAGAAAGATTGGAGGCAGGGCAGAGGATCTGTGTTCCTCCTCCAGTAACACAAGTGTGTGAGATTTGCCAAAGATTGAGAATGGAGCAGGAATACCTGCAGAAGCCCATCTATTCTCTAGAAACTCTGAATATAGAGAAATGATTGGCTGCCACTAGAGACGGGCACAAACACTCCTATGTCTTGAATCCCTTTCAAACTCAAAGCAAAAGCCACCTGCCATTGGACAAGGGGCAAGAAACGTCTCCATGTCCCAGAGCTGACTTTATTTGCCGTAAGGCAAAGCTGACTTGTTCTGGGGGAGGACCCTTCCATCCCTCATCCAGGGCAAAGATCAGCTGCAGCTGGGGAAGTGGCAAAAATCCCATTTGTGCAAAACATTCTGCCCTTTTCAAGGCAGTACTTGGCTGCAAAACATGAAGGGAAAGAAATGTAATTGCACCCAAGATCTCCCACTTACATGTGACAGAATTTAATTGGTACCATGGGGAGAAGCAAGGGGATCTGCTTGCACGGGGAAACATGCAGGAATGCCGAGAAAACCCTACTCCCGAGGCTCAGGTGTACAGGACCTGCCTAAGATTGAAGGTGGAGTAGGAGAAGCGAGAAACCACCCATGTTGCCATCATAAGGCTTGCACTAAATAGCAAGAAATATAGTTGTGCACTGGGGGAGGGCAAGAGCCTGGAGAAAGAGCCCTTCCGTGATGCAGGTGTGCAAGGTGAAGGCTGGGGGTGGAGCTGAAACACTCAGAAACACTTTCCTCTGGGACCCCAAGTCCCACACTAGCCCAAGATAATGGTAGATCAACACTGGAGGACAGCCAACTGCAAAATGAATGAACCACAACTTTTAGCTCACCATGTACAAAAATTAACTCAAAACAGATTATACACCCAAATAAAAGAGCTAAAACTATAAAACTTCTAGAAAAAAAAACATAAATAACTTTTAAAATTCAATAAAAAGAAAAGAACCCAAAGAAGATAAAAAAATGGCAAATAAGCACATAAAAGACGCTCATCTTAATCATTAGGAAAACGCAATTTTAAAACCACTATGATACTATTACCCAACTACTAGAATTACTAATATAAAAACTCTAGTCATAGTAAATTTTGATAAGGAAGTAGAAAAAACTGAAACTCTCATTCATTGCTAGAGGGAATGCAAAATGGTACAGTCACTTTGAAAAACAGTTTGGCTTTTTTTTTTTTAATAAAGGTAAACATACATTTACTATAATAAGCCAGGTTCAGGTTTATACCCAAGAAAATTGAAAACATGTGTCCACACAATAACCTGTGTGTGAATCATTGTAGCAGCTTAAGCTGTAAATGCCCCAAACTGTAAACAATCCAAATGTCAACCAGCAAATAAACAAATTGTGATTTATCTATAAATGGAATACTATTCAACAATTAAAAGGAACAAACTAGTGATATATGCAACAAAATGGATGACTCTTGAAAGCCTTACATTAATTTAAAAAGCTAGACACACAAGACATATACTGTATAACAACATTATATGACCTTCTACAAACATCAAAATTATGGGAACAGAAAACGGATGGTTTCTAGTGGCTGGGGATGAAGGAAGGAGCCTGACTGAAAAGGAGCATGAGGAAAACTTTTGGAGCGATGAAAATTCCATATCTTAATTGCGATGGCCATTTTACAACTGTATAATTTGTCAAACTTGTAAATGGACTTTTGAACGTAAATTATGTATCAATAGAAAGAGAGAAAAATTAAAACCTTCAATATTTAACTCTGTGCAGCTAGGGTCATGAACCATTGCAATATTGTCAAGCAAAAAATAGTATTGCATTCATACATGAGGAGAAGTTGCTGACTGTCCAGTTGTATCAAATTTCTTGGACAAAACTTGTTCTCATTGGAGATGGACCAGGTGCATCCTGATTCCAAACTATCTACTTAACTCAAGGAAGCAGGTGTGACTTATCTTACATTACTTTTTCCCAAAAGAAGGAATGAAGGAAATTGTCACTACAGGATGTGCAATTGCTTAGAAAACTATAGAAACTAAGGTTTCTATAAGAGAACTACAGAAATAAAGGTTAGCAGAAAAACACTGGAGGCCGGTTGGTAAAATTCTCAGAGAGAAATAAATAAATAGAAGCTTTTTTCCTTAGCTTTGTTCTTTCATATTATCCTGGGTCAAAATAAATTCCACCCAGCCACCCAGCCTAACGGTGTGTGTGTGTGTGTGTGTGTGTGTGTGTGTGTGTGCATGTGTGTGTGTGTGTGTGTGTGTGTGTGTGTGTGTGTGTGTGTATGTTTCCTGGAAGGTTTTAGCAAAACAGTTTTTTAAATGTATGTGCTTTGAAGTCCTGTAAAAGCCCTGAAAATGGAAAGAAGTTGGCCCTAAAGAACAGACCTTTGCTTCTATTTTAATTCACGAAAAAAATGTTTAAAGTAGACTTATAAAATAAGCTCTTACCGTTCTGTTGGAAGCCACACGCAGCAGGTTTGAAACAGGAAGCTGGGAGGCGGAGCTCTGAGTATCCTTCACAGGGCTCTCTAATGAGGAAGACCCTTCAGCTTCTTAATTACAAAAGTACCTACACGTTAGTTAGCTGTCTGAGTTCCAATTAGAGTTGGTTCAAACAGAACACATTTACCTAGGGACATGATGTGGCTGGACGTGAACGCCAGCAAATGCTTAGGTGGCAGAATTTATTATGCATGGCCTGTATTGTGAACTCCTTTTCAGTAGTACCTGCTGGACTATAAATACCACTTGCCAAGAAATGCTGACTTGAGCTTATAGATGCCTCGCCACATCCCAGAGTTAATTTCCAGTTCTCCTTTAACACACCTCCCAAATTTTTACATCTTTGCTGGTTTTTTTCTTTTGAAAATGTATTTTTCTTGTTGACTTTAATATAGATTAAAACTCTGAAATCAATAAAGAGGCTCCTTGCAGATCTAAGAACCATGAGTATGTGAGATAAACTCTATTAAAATAAATATATGCAACGAGCAGGTATCTAAATCTGCCAAAGTATTAAGAGCAAAATTTTCTTAGCTAAATAAAAATGAACTTTCAAAAAGTCTTAAAAAATTCTGAATGTACATGAAATACTTTTTTATGTCATCTTGGAAAAATGATCACTTGAAGGAGTTTTATATACCTTTGATGTTTTATTCAGTTCACTCAAGCTATTTTTTGTGATTGTTTATCAAAACCAGTAAGTATATATCTGATAATATTTTGTAATATAATGCCCATTTTATCACAAGATGTATATTTGTGTTTCTTTTTTTGTGGGGGGGGCCCTAAATTTATCATAGAATGACTTGTAATAAGGAAAAGAACTTACTGTATGAGAATTTATGTCTAGAAGTCATGACTAATAAACATAGCCATTCTTTATCAATGTCATCAGATGTTCTAAAATGACTTAAAGGTCTCTGACAACCTCGTTCTTAACACATAATGTATTAAGTGGAGCATTTAATTCATCCACAGTTGGAAAATACTTCAGCTATGTTATATTCCATTCTCTGAAATCAGGCCATCATGGAGTTGATAAAGTAGTCTCCCTTTTTTTCTCTTTTGATGTTTGTCACAGCTTTGTTTATAATGTGCAGCATTAAAAACAGATTAAGTGTCGGACATAAGAGAGTAGATTTAAAAGATTTTGGTACATTCACAAGATAGAGTATTACAAAGGTATTCTATGAAACTATAATAAAAGATATGGACATATGTTCATGATATATTGCATAGTGAAACAATCAAGTTATAAAGTAATATGTATAATAAAATACAGTTTGGGGAGAAAAATGTGTTGTGTGCACATGAGGGGTGGTGACTCAGAGGAAGAATATTTAAAAGAACAAACACTGAGTTAACAGTGGCCATCATTTGGTTGTATTCTGGGCAATAGTTTCTTCTTTTATTCAAATTTTCTCATTTTTATGATGAACGTGAAATACTTGTGTAATCAAAACAAATATCTAAAGCTCATTAAAACCTTCAAGTCAGAATCTTGGGCAAAAGAAAATAACTGGAAACTAACATCCATTTAAAATAAATACAGAAAGCCATATTTTAATCTGTTTAAGTGCTATACATATATTGAATGATTTATCAAGATAACATTGTTCTGCATAACTAATGGCAAAGTCACGAATTAGGCACAGCAAATTTGTTCGTTGGAGTAGCATAGGTAATTTAATGCCTAAGAGAACCACTCCATGACCTTCTGGGTAGTTTCACAGAAAGATTCACAGAATATTACCTGTGAGTTGAATCTTCCCTCCTAATGACCCAGGAAGCTATCTGTTGATGAAAAGTAAGGTACAACTCCTACTGTGAGATACAAACTTAAAAGAAGCATGTAATAGTAATAATAATAGTAATAATAATAAGAACACTTGTTCAGTGCGTCACTATGTCCCAGGCAATATCCTAAGTGTAAAAGCCATTTAATCCTCAAGACACTATGATACAGTATTACTGTTACCTTATTTTTTAGATGAAGAAATGGAGAAGTAATTTATCCAAATATAGCTCACCGGTGGTATAGAAGGATCCAAATTTAGGCAGCCAGAGTCTGTGTTCTTAACCATTGTGATATACTACGTCTCAGGAGAAAATTAATAGGATATTAACAGAAAGTAATATCCAGATGTATAATATAACTTGCATTTACATTAGAAACTATTTTGGTGAACTGTGTATAACTGCAGACTACCAGGCAACCTCATGTAGTTCTCAGAAGCTTCTGTGCTGGATCCCAGAAGTTTTCTCTCTGCCCAGAGTTACCCAAGGCCCTCATGGGGCTTGCATGTTCCAAGGCTAAGTAATCTGCAAGGTTTCCATGTTGCCTACAACGTCCATGTGTACTTTCCACTTTCTGTACCCTCTGAGATACACTCAGTATATGTGGCTTAGTGGAATAATCTTGACAAACAGAATAACAGGAGGAAAGAAGAAAACAGTCCCTGCACATCTCTTCTGGAGAAGGCACCATGAATGCTCTCAGCTCATTGACCGTCTCCCATATTTTCTGGTCTTTTCACTGAACCTAGGAGATGATGAAAATAAGTTCCCCACTATGGCCCCATGTGTAAAGGAGATTCCTGAACTTGGCTAACACTTCCCCTGGAAACAGGCTAATTAATCCTACCATATTTGTACCAGGTTTCATATATTACAGCTCAAGACCAAGTCTGACTGTTAGCGTGGTAAAGTCTGTTCTTTGTGAAATCTAAGCAGCAACACTGATTTAAATAACTGGGCTATGTAAAAAATTAAACAACAACACAACATATAAATATATGTATCATTTTCTTATTAATTATCTTAACCATTTTATAGTATTTGGGCAAAAAAATATGCATTTAATAATATGAAGAAATTCAAATTCACTTTTGGTATTACCTTTTGGCCATTTAATTAATGGTTTATAATATTCCAGCACCAAATTTTTATTGTATCATTCAGCTAATGGGTTCTGATACATATTCTGTGAATGTTCTAGAGACGAGAGTTGGGATGACAAATACCTGAGTCTCCACTCCTCTTATCACTCAAACTCTCTGCCAGTATGTGAGTAGATTCTGTAGCTGGTACAAACAGAAGAAAGAGTTGGGGAAATGTAGCAGCTCAACCAAAGTCTTCCTGCTTCTGTTTAACTCTGATCTTGCTACTTGATTATGACCATGCTCAGTTACTAATTTCAAACTCACTTAAACCTGGAAAAAAGTTTCAGAGTCAGAATTACTAGTTCCCTATAAGTGTCAACTGAAAAAAAAAAAGATGCACAACCTAAAATCTGAGAAGTCTGCTGTACTCAGGGCATTACTGAGGACTACAGCCCGGGAAGGCAGCCTCTCAGACAGCTCTGAGGGACTGTTCTGAAGGGGTTTTTGCTGAAAAAAAATTGGTTGAACATCAAAAGATTACCGCTAATCACAAAAACTAGACATCTCAAGTTAATGATTTTAGAGTTTTTCTATGTAGGGGAAGATGCAAGAGTCTGGGCTCACTGAAGTTATTCCTTCAATATGCATCTTAACTCTCTAGGGCCAGTATCCTGTTTTTCTGCATTCCGAATTCCCCTCAGGGAACACCACTGGGAGCAGCTGCAGGGGCTGATGACTTGGTGACAGGCAACATTCTTTGTTTACTGAAATGACAGGCGACATTTTTTTTGTCCATAGAGGTAAAATGCAAAATCTCTGAGGCAAGAGATACAGCATATTGTGTTGTCATCTGTGTCTCTGGCCTCCTCTATGCCTTCAATTCCACTCCTTTTCTCAAGGTCAGTATTCAAGGAAATACTTGGCTTCAAAGGTATCACAAGAAATCTTTATGCCAATACCTAGGTGACTTGAACTATTCCTCTTCTTTTCTGCATGAAAGCATTTGAAGCCTGCATTCTTTGATAGCCTCGCCCCTAGATGATTGAGCCAATTTGTTAATAAAACAGAATACTTAAATTTGAATATCTTATGGCATAAATATAGGACAGATCAACTTTTTAAAAAGAAATGTGCTTTTTAAAGAATGTTTGAAATTTTCTCAGCGACAAATACTCTTTGATCTTTGCAGCGGTAGGAACAGTCATCAAAAAGTGAAAGTAGGTTAATCCACATTGCAATAGTTCTCACTTGACTGACTCACTCTTATTCAGTGTGGGTAATGATTACAATTTCACGATAACCCAAAATTTTCCACCTCCGAGCTGTGCATTTGTCCTGTTGCTGAACAACAAAATTGCCTCAGGTGACTGTGCCCTGTGCAAGAAATTATTTTCAACAGCCTGAAGTATAACAGAATGTTTTATGTGACAAGTTCAAGAAATGTTTCTTATCAGACATCACAGGAGTCACTTTTACCTCTGTTGCCAATCTGATCTGTCTGGCTTGAATTTTTGTAAAAAAAAAAAAAAAAACAACTTTCATCATACTCGCTCTGCTTCTTCCAGATACAGTGTCAAACCAACACATAAATAAAGTTGCTTTCTAAAGCATGAACACCTTAATTTTCACGGCCTCCACTGAATTGTGCCTTAGACATTTACTAGCTCACCTTGGATTATTACACACTTTTGAAGAAATACAGAACCAAACCTTGTCAAAGAGCATAAACTGAACAACTACAATGACAGGTAGCTAAAAATGTCTTTTTGTTAACTCCTGAAAGATACTAGTTTGATGCTTGGCAATATTCAGAAATACAGGAGCACAATTTGGAAGAATCATTTAAATAGTGACTCTGCTCTAGAATTATAGAATGCCTTTCTTCAGAAATCTCAGAGTATTTCCAAGTATAAAACTGTCTACGGGCTTCCCTGGTGGCGCAGTGGTTGAGAATCTGCCTGCCAATGCAGGGGACACGGGTTCGAGCCCTGGTCTGGGAAGATCCCACATGCCACGGAGCAACTGGGCCCGTGAGCCACAATTACTGAGCCTGCGCGTCTGGAGCCTGTGCTCCGCAACAAGAGAGGCCGCGATAGTGAAAGGCCCGCGCACCGCGATGAAGAGTGGTCCCCACTTGCCGCAACTAGAGAAAGCCCTCGCACAGAAACGAAGACTCAACACAGTCATAAATAAATAAATGAAAGAACGTGAATTTCTTAAAAAAAAAAAAAAAACTGTCTAGACTCAAATAACAACGGGGCTAACAATTGAGAATTAACAGAGGCCCACGGGCATGTGTGCTGTTTTCTTCGTTTGCGGGCAGGTGAGTTACCTCAGGGACTTTCAACTACATGCAGTGAAAACACAAGGCAGCATCATTTGAAAGAACTCAGCTGAGTTTCTTAAGCTCCCTGTTATGATGGGTGTCAACTAAACTATTTTAATCTTATCAATTCATCATGCATTTTTTCAAATGTATACTGAGAAAATATCTATGAAGGGAGAAATCTGGTTGACCTGGTAGTTTTCATTGTCAAAATTTTCCATAGTGAGTTGGCATGTCAGCTCATGATAGCTAATAGCACACTTCCATGAGTTTTTCTAGAGGAAGGGAAAGTAGGAGAGAAAAAATAATGAAATGAAAAAGGAACAATACAAAAATAAAAGGGAAATGAGTTGGAATGGAAATTGGTACCTATTAAATTTGTGATTATACGTTTGGTAATTTATAAGACAGATTTACCTGGTTTCCTTGATGATTTTCAGATTCAAATTCTGATTTGATTTATTCTCTTTTTTCCCTGTTTCTCACTCTCTGTATTCAACCTTTTTTATTACTGACTACATCGAATAAAGTCTACACAGATTTTAAACTTTACGTGCAACCAAAAGTCATAGCAGGCTCCAGGTAGAGAGGCATGAGGCATGCAGGTTATTTGAAGTTTGTGGATGAGCGAAGAAACCTTTCGGTAGCAACCAGTTCAGGCAGAGAAATGGTGGGATATTTCATTAGGTAGATATAAGACAACTTCTAGAGTATCTGATCCCTATATGGGGACTTAAACCTCATCTACCCTATTAGTTTTCCATTGCTATTATAATAAATGACTACACATGTAGTGGCCTAAAGCAACATCCATTTATTATCTGACAATTTTGTAGGTCACAAGTCCACATATACTGTGGCTCAACTTGGTCGTCTGCTTAGAGTCTCAAAGCCCGAAGTCAAGGTGTTCACAGGCTGTGTTCTTTTCTGGAGACTCTGAGGATAAATCCAGGCTGATTTACATTGTTGGCTGAATTCAGTTCCTTGCTGAGGAACTGAGTCCCCGTCCCTTGCTGGCTGTCAGGAGCCTGTCTTTGCTCCTAGGGTATGCCCGCGTTTCTTCTCATGCCTTCCATTGGCATCCTCCAACGATGGCAGGACGAGTCCTTCCCACACTTCAAATCTCTCTGACTTCCCCTTCTGACACATTCCTCTGAGTGTAGCCAGAGAACGTTCTCTGCTTTTAAGAGCTCATGTGATTAGAATGGGTCAACCCAGATGATCCAGGATAATCTACCCATTTTAAGGTTCAAAACTTTAATTCCATACATAAATTCCCTTTGCCATGCAATGTAACACATTCACAGGTCTCAGGGATTTGGCCAGGGCCATTTCTGGAACACAATTATCCAGCCTACTATATGCACCTTCACAGATTCCCTTGGTTAAACTAGTCATGCAGGTCGACCCGGTTTCCAGGGGAGGGGATATAGACCCCACTACTTCATAGGGGGAATGCCAAGGTCATATTAAAAATAACATGTGAGGTGTGAGATCTTGTTACAGGCATACTGAAAAATACAGTCTGACACAGGAACGGACCCTACAACGATAGGTAGGTTGGAGCCAGATTCTAGAGGTTTTGGTGCCAAGGGGGAGGTTTGGAATCCATCTGGGAGTTGGTGAAAAGTGGTGATTTTTAAGCAGAGAAGTAAGATGGGTACAGACGAGGAGGAGAAGGTGGAGATAGAAAGGGTAAGAATGTAGTCTCCTGAGATTGTCCCATTTAATACGGCCAGGATTTTTATTGTGCTTTGAAGGCAGGCCAAACTGCAAGTGTCATTATCTGAATCAAAAGGATTCCCAGTGATTTTGTGTTACTCTCCCAATGTTGCTTCATAATAGATGTAAAAGTTAATTTGACCCTCTATTCCACAATATGAGTATGCAGAGTACCAGGTACCAGCAGGTACCAGGGTTTATGGAATCAATTTAAGACTTACGTTGTTTTATTCTATTGGAAGGATGATTTTCAATGTTTATCACAGCACTGACTGCACACAACATGAGTACTACTCCCTCGCCCCCATTTAAGCTCTACATTAAAGGGTTTCCGCCCACAGGAAGTTTTGGCTGAAGTGGAAAAATTTTGAATACGTGACATTCTCACACACACCCAGTCTAACTGCAATTTCATGTTTAGAATGAAAGCTTAAAAGTCAATAAGGAAAGGCAGTGGAGTAGGTTACTAGTAAATTCTTCATCAAAGAAAACAGTCCAAAACCCTTCACCGGCACCATAACCTTTTATTTTTCTTTGTCAAAAAGCTATTTTTTTCCATGCTACAAAAATATACACTTTAACATCACCAACCTATAGCATTGCATCTAAAGACTTTTAAAAGACTCGAAAAGAGTAACATGAACTAAAGATACCATGTAGAGACAGATGTTTATCGAAGAACAGATGGAAATAAAGACTGGCAGCTCCTCCTGCCCTCAGATGGGTCTCTGTTCCTCTGGGTGTTCGTGCCACTTCATACAAACTGATTAACTAGAGGATACAGATGCAGGGGGAACGGGAGGCTTTATTTTCTGTTCCATTGAGTTCAAAGAGTGAAAACATCATGATCCAATTACCATTTAATTTCTGAGGTCAAAATGTTAACTCATAATTTTCAAAGCTGTGTATTTTTGCTGGGACACTTGGTGGCTACAAATGCATAGCAACAATATTTAGCCCCGATTGCAGTGCACACAGGAGACAACTTGATTTTTCTCCCATTGCCACCTTCAGAGCTCTGCAGGCTCCCCCACTTCTCCACACCTTACAGACACCCCCCTCTGTCTGTGACACATTCATTCAGGTATTAAAATGCCCAGTCGATTCCAATTTCATTCAAAGCAGACTATGTTTGTACATTCATTTTCCATCTGCTTTCATCCATAGAATGAAAGAATGTCAGAGACATTCATGCTGGGATAATGGAACACCTGGGTGGACTCTTTAGCATCCCTAACATGGGCAGTGCACTCACTGGCTGACCTCTTCAAATCCTTCCTCCCCCTGGGTACATCTCCTCTACTTACAGCTAAGAACCTGCAGGCAGGACCCTCTAGATGGCTCAAACACCCACAGCATCTTTGTCACACCTAATGTGGATCTACAGTTTCCCTTACTTTGCGGCCCCCTCTCCCCACGTGTATCTATTTCAGCCAGCAACCACTTCTCTAGCTAAAAGCAGACACTGATTTAAATCATGCTCCCAAATTCCTGGAGACACACGTCAGATTCTTCTGAGAGAACCCTCACCAAGCTCTATGCCAGTATCTTTGCAGAGACCGGACTACGAGTGCTAAAGCTTACTCCTTCCCAGTTGGCAGGAAGAAGGCAGATTCTACTTCTTACAGGCACCACATTTCTACACTGTATTCTCTTAGAGCTTCCCTGATTTGGGCCTGAATGTGAGTGGGGATCAGGCCAAACCTCTTCCTTTCCCTGCCCCTGCAAGCAGAAAAGTCAGAGCTCTCCCTTCTCCTAAATACTCCTTTCAAGGGATCCTCTTCTTGGATTTCTAGAGGTGGTAACAGTCATTGGATCAGTTCTTCTCTCGTTAATAAGTCCTGGATGCATGTATCTAGCAGCTAGATCTTTCTAGAATATGGATAAATTACCACCTATTGTCCTAAGTTAGAGGCTCAGCTGAAATTTCAAGATAGCAAGACAATTCCATTCCATATTCTATTACATATTACCAAGTTTATTTGCACTATGATCTACCTTCAGATACCAATCAAGAATTCTAGATATGGAACTCTAACTTAGGTGCCCACAAGATTTATCAGATATTATCTTTTCTTTAAAAAGGAATTTGTCTGAATAAAAATCTGCTGGCAGATCTTCTTGCCAATGGGTTCCCATTTTCTTCTGTTATTTCTTTATTTGTAACATCAGACTTTAAGAGAGAGAGACAGACAGAGAAGCAGAGGCTCATGGGGGAAAAGTAGGAAAAGTCAAAGAAGAGAATGTTTGTGAATGAGAGAGCCAGAATTTTTAAATGATCATTCTAGCCTGTTACTCTGAATTCTTCATGCCACTTTTCCCCCCAAAGAAAATAAAATAGCAGCTGATGTATGATATTTCCTACTTTTCATGACATGAGCTACATCTTTAAATGGATGTGTGCTTTAGGAGTATTTTGGGAAGAACATATGTGAATTTATCCGGATAACAGCAGAAATAATCTTCTCAGATGCCCTATCATTCTATTCTGAGTATGGCAGGTTGTTCCCAGCTAAGCCTCAACTGGATTTGAGAGGCAGAGCCTGGCTGACTGCTAATTGGTTGCAATGATGGCCTTCAGGCACTGATTTGCAAAAGTTAATAAGCCTGGGGACAAGGAAACCTTCTAAGATTTTCCAGGTGCCTGGAGATTTTCAAAATACATAAACTGAAGGATAAAAAGCATCAATGTCTCAGCCTAGTGTTTAGGTCAGATCCTCATCAGAGAGGTCCGAATTTCTTAGAGGATTTTCCTAACCAGTTTATAATTCCCTTCAACCTGCTAACCTTGAATCAGACAACATGTTTGCTTTTTAATGGTCTTCTAACACATGTATGATCTACATTCGAGTTGGAAAGGCTATAAATATTTTTTCCTCATCTAGGGCCAAATATCTTGCCTTCTGTGGATAACTACAGGGTATTTAAAACAACAACAACAAAATGTTTATGTACTTGATTATGAGATATAGACAATGGCTTGTTAAAACTTTTATTCTATTAATACTACAATGCTTCTCTACTTGTTTTATGAATTTGGCCTTAAATAAGGAAAACTGAAAGTGTTAAACAGGCATGAGCTGTCGCATTTGTTTTCATCAATGAGCAGTAACACTGATTTCAGGACTTAAGAAACTAGAACTAATCCCATGTCTAAGAAGAAAAATCTCTACTTATGTTGGACCAATGCTCAAATGAACCAAACATCCTCAGACCCCACCAACCATAAGATAAAATGAGTGAGAATTAGGTAATATGGAAAATCACCACCCGAATCTCACTACTCTTTAGCCTTTACTTGCCTAAGTGCAGAGCCTCAGCTACCCCATCACCCCCACTCCTACCAATGTCCAGTGTCCTTTTCCCTTGCAATAGCTTCACTATTTTTTTTCAGTGTAGTCTGTTTTTCCTCCAATGTGGCAAAAAATAAGGTCACTGAGAACTCCCAAGGTTTACATTTTACAGCCCCCACCCCACAGAGAAAGATTAGACCAATGATCTCTTGAGCCAAAGGGAAAAACCTAAAGCCACAGATGTATTGGTGCAGTTAGAGTGGCAACCAATCCCTGGGCCAATGAACTGCAGTCAGGGAGCGAGCCACACTGGACACGGGCTGCTTCTGCTTCTGTGGCAGCCTGGGGATTACGAGAGTGGACAGCATTTCGGTAACAGTGGGACATCCTTCCTAATGAGAAAATACGGGCTTAAGTTCTCATCCTTACATTCATTCACCTATTATTTGCCAGACATTTTACTAGATTCTAGGGATGCAACCATGAATAAGAAAGATAGCTCTTGTCTAGCAGAACTTATATGTTATGGTAGAGAATGATAAACAAGAAACAAAAATTCAGTAAAATAAAGCTATTATGAATACTAAAAAAAACCCCAAAAACTCGAGCACCATGCTAAATGGTTTATATGCATTATTCTCCTCTAATTTTCATAAAACTTAGTAGGATCACTTGACAACTGAAGAAAACTGAGGCTTAGCCTGGCAGTGTAACTTATTCCAAGTCAAACAGCTAAGAAAGCACAGATGGGAGTTTTTGAGAGAGGTCTGCTTGACACCAAAATCTATATCTTTCTAGATTAAATCACACTCTGCTATTCTGATAGTAGAATCACACAGGAACACATAAAAATGACATTCATGGTCAAGGAAAGCTTCTCAGAGGAGCTGAAGTATAAATTGGAACCTTAAGGATGAATATAATTTAGCTCACTAAAGAGGAGGTGGTGTGTTCTAGATAAAAACAACAACATAAGCAAAGAGATGGGAATGAGATGGTCACAGTTGAGGAAGTGAAAGACCTGTAGTGCTGCTGAAACAGAGTAAGGGGAAAATGCTGTCAAAAGAAAACCTAGAGGAGAATTCACACTGGTGCAGGTATCAACAGTTCATACCTTTTTATTGCTGAGTAGTATTCACTGTATGGATGTACCACGATTTGTTTATCCATTCATCTGTTGATGGGCATTTGGACTATTTACAGTTTATAAATAAATCCACTATAAACATTTGCATATTCATATATCACTGTATAAACATATCTTTTATTTTTCTTTGGATAAAAACCTAGGAACAGAGTGACTGGATCATATGGTACTACATGCTTACATTTATAAAAAACTGCCCAATTGTTTTCCAAACTGGTTATACCATTTTATATTCCTACCAGAAGTGTATGAGGGTTGAAATTCTTCCATATCTTCCCTGACACTTGCCATGGTCAATCTTTTTAATTTTAGATATTCTAATAAGTATGAGGTAGTATCTCCTTGTGGTTTTAATTTGTGGTTCCCTAAAATATGAAACATCTTTTCATGTTGTTATTTGCCATCTATATATCTTACTAGATGAGGTGTTTTTTCAAATTATTTTCCCATTTTATATTGGGTTGTTTATTTTCTTATTATTGAGTTTTGAGAGTTCTTTAATACTCCATAATTCAAGTTCTTTGTTAGACATATGATTTACAAGTATTTCTCCTATTTTGTGACTTTTCATTCTGTTACCAGTATCTCTTGAAGAGCAGAAGTTCTTAATTTTGATAAAATCTAATTTATCAATGTTTACTTTTGTGAACCATGCTTTTGGTATCATATGTGAAAGTTCTTTGCCTAAACACGCAATGACAAAAATTTTCTCCTGGGCTTTATTTTAGAAGTTTTACAGTTATAGGTTTTACATTTAGGTCTATGATCCATAACTTTGAATTATATGGAAGTTCAAAGGACCTAGAAGAGCCAAAATTAACTTTGAAAAAAAAGAACAAAGTCAGAGTACTACCTCATTCCAAGAGTTATTACACAGTCACAGTAATCAAAAGTGTGATATTGGTCTAAAGAGAGACAAATATACTGATGGAACAGAATAAAGAGTCCAGAAACAGACTCATTCATACATGGTCAACTGATTTTTAACAAAGTTACATAGGCAATTCAGTGGCAAAGGACAATCTTTTCAACAAAGCATGCTGGAAAAATGGGATATTTATATACAAAAATAAATAAATAAATAATGAACTTTGATCCATATTTCATGCCATCCAAAATTGGTTACAATTGCTAACAAATTATTTAAAATAGCTAACAAAAATGTGATTAATAGACTCTTGATTGATATTGTAGAGAAAAGGGAACCCCCCCCCCTACACTGTTGGTAGGCATGTAAATTGGAACAACCACTATGGAGAACAGTATGGAGTTTCCTTAAAAAATTAAAAATAAAACTGCCATATGATCCAGCAATCCCACTCCTGGGCATATATCTGGAGAAAACCATAATTCAAAAATATACATGCACCCCAAGATTCATTGCCGCACTATTTACAATACAGTAGCCAAGACATGGAATCAACCTAAATGTCCATCAACAGAGGAATGGATAAAGAAGATATGGTACATATATACAATGGACTATTACTCGGCCATAAAAAAGAATGAAATAATGACATTTTCAGCAACATGGATAGACCTAGAGATTATCATACTAAGTGAATAAGTCAGACAGAGACAAATATTATATGATATCACTCATATGTGGAATCTAAAAAAAAGGATGCAAATGAACTTATTTACAAAACAGAAACAGACTCCCAGACTTAGAAAACAAACTTATGGTTACCAAAGGGGAGAGGTCAGGGGGAGGGATAAATTAGGAGGTTCAGATTAACACATACACACTACTATATATAAAATAGATAATCAACAAGGACCAACTGTATAGCACAGGGAACTCTACTCAATATTCTGTAATAACCTATATGGGAAAAGACTCTGAAAATGAATGGACAATGTATATGTATAAATGTACCACTTTGCTGTACACCTGAAACTAACACATTGTAAATTAACTACACCCCAATATGAAATAAAAATAATATTTCCTGAGACTTCCCTGGTGGCACAGTGGTTAAGAATCCGCCTGCCAATGTGCCACAACTATTGAGCCTGCACTCTAGAGCCCACGAGCCACAATTACTGAGCCCGCAATCCACAACTACTGAAGCCCACATGCCGTAGAGCCTGTGCTCCACAACAAGAGAAGCCACCGCAATGAGAAGCCCGCACACCGCAATGAAGAGTAGCCCCCGCTCGCCTCAACTAGAGAAAGCCCGCGCACAGCAACAAAGACCCAATGCAGCCAAAAATAAATAAATAAATAATTTTAAAAATAATAATAATATTTACTTAAAAAATAAAAATAGCTAACAAGAATGTGATTAATAGAATCTTGATTAATACAACAGATACATTCATACTACCAATATGTGTCAAGAGTAAAACTAGACTTACACAGGAGTAAAAATACCAAAAGGGAGAAAAGGTTTCACTAAAATAAGAATATCATATGTATCGTACAGATAAAAATAGTAACATAATAAAGCAAGTGAAAATAGAAAAGGCTTTAAATTAGATCAAAGAGCTTTTATAAAGGAAATGTCATCATTTTACAAAAGAATATTTTCTTATTCCAGTTGTTTTCAAGCTTATTTTTAGTCATGGGAGACTTTATTCAAGGGAAATGTTAATCAGAACCAAAAACAAATAACTCTGGTTGAAGCTAGGGTGAGGAGCCAAAACCACATTAGTTGACTGCTCTTCTCCACCGTCTTTCTGTACATACACATAAACATCTATCACTGAGGTCCCTCGAATACGTTAGGTAGACTTCAGTTTGAACACTAGGTTCTTGGTTTGAATGTGGGAGAAAGGTAAGCAGAATTGGGGATCACCGGTATGCACACTGTCAGCTTTATTAGATGTATTAGTTTCCTAAGGCTGTCATATCAAAGTACCTGCGACTGGGTGGCTTAAAGCAACAGGAATGTATTGTCCCCCCCAGTTCCAGGAGGCTAGAAGTCTGCAATCAAGGTGTTGGCAGGGCCAAGGCTCTAGGAGAGGACCCTTTCTTGCCCCTTCCAGCTTCTGGCAGCTCCAGATCTTCCTTGGCTTGTGGCCGCATAATTCTAATCTCTGCCTCCATGTCATGTGGCACTCTCCTTGTATCCTGACACAGCCATCTCCATACAGAAGCATCACTCACGTTAGGCGAGAGGCCCGCTGCACTCAAGTATGACATCATCTTAACTGTTTGCATCTGCAATAATCCTATTTCTAAATAAGGTCACATTCTGAGGTACTTCACAATGTGACTTCAACATATCTTTTGGGGGGTAGACACAATTCAAACCATAACACTAAATAATTCCAAACTGTTCTTTAAGTTGGTTGTGCCAATATTCACTTCCAATAACCATGTATTAGAATTCACTTTTTCAATATGCTTATCATCATTAGATTTTAAAACTATGTCTAATTTTATGGCTACAAAACAGCATTTCTCTGTTGCATTCTCCTGATTACTAGCAAAGTTGAATATCTTTTATACGTATAATGGGCATCCTGGCTTCCTCTTTTGTCAACTGCTTGCTCATGTCCTTTGTCTATTTTGCTATGGGGTTGTCATTTTTTTATTGATTTGTAGATCTCTATAGTTTTTGTATAGTAATTGTGGTTACATAAATGTCTGCTGTATTTTACATATTTAACAATCAAAACAATATTTAATGCAACCAACTAACTCTATTACCTAAAAAGGCAAAAATGAAAAGTTGAGGATGGAAGAATAATACATAGCATTTGTGGTACACCATCACACACACACATACCCACAGACATCTCCATACTGGTTAATTATTCTCACTCCCAAGGTGAAACTGTTACTCCAGACAAGTAGGAAAGCTTATATGATGCCAGATCCCTAAGCAGAGGACCCGTGGAGGGATTTTCCATCTCTTAGAATAAGATTAAGGGGAGAACCAACACAAGCCTCAATAACTAGTTTCAACAATTTCCTCTATTCTTCATATAACACACTATTCTAGAGCTAATGAAACAACCTGAGTGTCAACATGCTGGAAAATATCACGTTTTTGAATTAAGGACTGGACCCATTTAAGGAACCACTTGGAAGAAGCCACCAATATGAAATCTGAACTGTGGCAATAGATAAAAGCCAGCTTATCTTTAGAGTATATTCTATTTGCAAACATTTGGGAACAGGACTAAAAGAGAGAAATACAAAGATCTCTAAGAGTACAAGGTGGTTGTCTTCACTTTACGCTCAGTACGATTTTTGAGATAATGATTGTTAAAGTATAATTTATCCATTCATAAAAGTAGTTTGTGTGTATATATAGATATATACAAATAAATATGGAAATATACAAATATTAAAAAGTATATGCCAAGTCACACTACTTTAAGCCAGATATGTTTCTCTCCAGTTTTTTTTAAACATAAATTTTTGTTTGTCTACTTCTTTATTTGGTTGACTAGTATAGAATGAGCCAGGATAAACTGCAGGTTACACTGCAGTAACAAATTAACTCTGATATCTAAGCGTCTTAATACAACAAAGGCTATTTCTCATTAACTCTGAATGTTCGATACAAGAGTACTTTGTTCTACTCCACAAAGTCTGCAGCTGATGGAAACTCATAATTTAAAAAATATGGTTTCAGAACTCCTTTCAGAGGACAGTAGAAGTAGTAGAAAACCACACAGAGGCTTTTCCGATCATATTTCACGGACAAGAACAAGTCAATGGCCCCATCTCATTGCCAGGGATCAGGGAAGGGTAGTCTCCCTCACGCGCAGGAAGGAGAGAGAACTGGATATTGGTAAGCATTACAATGTATACCGGAGCTAATTTGCTTGGTTTTCTTTTTTATTTTGAAGCAGCAGTGGTTTTCCGTGGTAATAGTTTCTGAGGAATTTGGCCTGATATCTTTTTATCTTACGCAACCTAAATTTGTCTCAGAATCGTTAGGAATTTCCATGTGTAATGTTATGTTGGCACTTTTTAATCTAAGCATATTACTTACTAAATTCCTTTCTGGAAAGGATCAGCTTAATATACTAGGGATATAGCTGACAGATACAAGCAGAAAGCAGCCCTGGAAGGTAATAAGCCGGGAGTGTTCCATGGCCCTAACCTGTGTGAGTATACGTCTTACAGAATTTCCATCCTCAACATTCCAACTAAACAGGAGTTTCTCAGCCTTGAGATGAGAAAGTAATACATTTTAATTTATTATGAATTTGAACTCTATTCCTCCTCCACTCACGTGGTCATTTGCCCTTGATTTTACTTTTCAATAAATACACAGCCCTGTCTCCTTTCCTGTAAAGAAGAAGCAATGAATCAACTACAAGAAAAAATGAGATAATCCAGAAGATAGATGGGGTGGGAAAAGTCATTTTCACGTTTAATAACATCCAATGTGCATTTTCACACCATTGGGAGGAAAAAAAGAGGATAAGGCTAAAATCAAATTTTAAAAAGAGACCTCACTTTTGATCTGTTCTATAAATTTTGAGAATGTTTGCTTTGCCTTTTGTAAATGAGGAAGTTTTACAGAAATTCCTACCTTTATCATTAGACACAGTGATCTTTGCTCACAGGCCTGCCTAGCATTTTCTAAGGGATATTTTATTTTAATTTCAATCTCTGTTTTTTATACATTATTTTCATTGAGGAGAGAGGAAGAAATAATGTATTAATCATGCATTCATGGGCTTTGTCACCTGAAATTTTTAAATATTCTCAGTTCAAACTAATTGTGTTTGACTTCATGGTCCAGTTCTAATGCCATCCCTACCACACATCTTAGAACTCACTAGAAGAACTCATATGTTCATTCTTCTGTCAATTCGTGGCCATTTGCTAACTGGCCCCTTCAATAAGGACTTCATTACTTCTTTTTTAGTTAACTGGGTATTTGATTTTCCCATCTAATTGATTTTTGACTACCTGGGAACAGAAAGGATGTTTTATTTCATGCTAAGGAAGTCCCTGTATTAGTTTCCTATGGCTGCTGTAACAAATTACCACAAACCTGGTGGCTTAAACCATCAGAAATCTATTCTCTCAGAGTTCTGGAGGCCAGAAATCTGAACTCAATTTCACGAGACAAAATCGAAGAAGGGCCTGTCAGCAGGGTCACATTTCGACTGGAGGCTCTAGGAAAGAAATTGTCCCCTGACCCGTCCAGCTTCTGGTGGATATCAGCATCCTTTGACTTGTGGCCATATCACTGCAATCTCTGCCTCTCTGGTCACACTGCCTCCTTCCCTTCTTTGTGTGTCTTATCTTCCTCTGCCTCTCTTGTACCAGGATGCCCATGATGGCATTTAGGACCCACCCACATACTCCAGGATGACCTCTCCATCTCAAGATTCTCATCACATCTGTGAAAACCCATTTTCCAAATATGGTAGCATTTACAGGTAGAAGGAATTAAGACCTGGACATATCTTTGGGAGCCTCATAAGTCTACCACATACCCCAAGCCTTGCCCAGCTTGGAGCACAGTACGAACACAGCAGGCACTCAGGAACATCCTGAGAGCGGTATCTGCCTGTCTCTGCCTCTCTGATTGAGATGTTCCTTCTCTCTACTTCTCCTGGGGTATTACCTCTTCTGTGGACTGACTTATAATATTTGCACACCATCAAAGCCAACCTAAAATGGCAGCCTTCATCTTAGGGACTACATAAGTTTCCACCTTGGTCTCCACAGACTACTAATTCATTCTCTCAATGGCCTTGTTCCGAAACTCATGAGAGACACTATCTAATCCATCTTTTGTGTCTCGCATTCACTACTTGTGAAGGCAGCTTAGACCAGAAGGAAGAGCTCAGAATTACAGATTTTGCAGATTCTCTCTTAAGGAAGTGGGGGTGGGAGATAAAACTGGTACCTTGAATATGGTGGAGACATATGATAGACACTTCTTTAATCTTTGGTATGCAAGACGAACTTCAGTCTACAAGTTTGCTAATCAGAGTTTTAGGACCTAGATTAGAGGAAATTTAGTGAATAATACCCCCTTCTTTTGTTTCCTACACACCACCTTCAGAAATCTGGGAACTCTTTTTTTCTGGGCACATTTTGCCGGGCACCACAAAGATTGAACCTTGGCACTCCTAAGAGGTCAGGGCAAGGCACCTGATGTCTAACCCCAGTTTAATCTCTCTCTCTCTATATGATGTCTTTTGGCAAAATACATTCCTTCTAGTTCTGATTTTCTAGCATCGGTAGGGGAACACTGTATCTTAATATGTCATTTCCACCAACTTGAATAACTCCAAACTAATGTATATATATGCTTTTACATTATTAAGAAATAATATAATTTCCAAATGAATGCATTTTATTGCCTCTCCAAAGGAAATCATATGATACATTGTGAAATCCAATAATAGAAACAGAAACAAGAAAAAAAAAACAGAGAAATTCTATTCTGTTGCTGCCAACAGCCTGGAAATCCCCTTTAAGAAATATTTTAAAATTAAGATAGCAGCTGGAAGCATTTAGATATTCCAAAATACTTCAACATTCCTTATGGTCTGCCATTTAAATAAGATTTTTAATCATGTATTTAAAAAAGAAATAAAGACTGGATTTCTTAGCAAAATGATTTTTGGAAAAACTGCTTTCTTATTTCTAAGAAAATCAGAGGTTATAGATATTTGGTTCCAGACAAGCCTTTTTCTTCTGCAACTTCAAGAAAATATCTCTGGTCTGTGCCAGCTCTTTCCCCTCTTCCCACTCCTATTTGAAAGGGGTATAGGAAGGAGATAGAAGGATATTAATCTCACACATATTGAACCAGTAATTGAGTAAAAACGTTTGTGGTATTTCCTCTTAACATTTTGTCTGTATTTTTGTCTGCTGTTTTATAGTTTGGACTTTGTTCTCCCAAGAGACTCATAAAGCCTTTTCCTTAAAATGCTTCCATCCTTTTTGTTTAATTTCTCTCAAATTTTCCCAGGATATTCTTTTGCTCCCTAAAAACAGAGACATTAATTTTAGGAAAGTTGGTTTCCCTAAAATTCAGCTTTCCACATGTGAGAGTTGTCCTGGGTACTCAGCACAGAATATCTGCTATCCAGTCAAGATGGTGCCTAGTTGGAGGTCTGCATTACTTTAATGCCTCTGTTTGTCTACCTCTAAATTGATCGTAAAATGTATGTTACATGAAGCTTAATTACTGTTAATTAAGCACGCTCACATCCTCACATGAAGGATAATACTTACAGTTACATTTTGAGATTTATATGTTAGTTATAAATACACTTTATGAGGAAAGTACCACAAATTCTTTGAGAAATCTTTCCTGACAATATTTTCACTTTTCTCTCCAATTTAGAAACTTCACCAACAAAGACTGATGTAAGAACAAGACAAAGAAAGATTATAGCTTAAGAATTCTGATTAAGGAGACGAAAGTCTGGAATTGACAACAGATATCTTTTTTTCTGTTCTGAATATTCCAAGTTTCTAAATTTGCTCCTCTTTTCAAAGCTGGGAATTAGATTACAGATAGGAAATCTTACAATTAATGAATAATAATCCAGGGCAGTCAAAATGTGCCTCTGAGCAAGTGTGATTACTGTTAGTCCACATCAGGCTGGAATATATATGCACAGTAATTCTGTGTCCAGTGTACACTTGCATATCTATTTGTCTCACTGGAATGCCCCTCTCCCCAGGAATCCCAAGCTTGTCTGACTAGGCAAAGTAACCAAAGGGCTCTTAAGTCCCTAGTTTCTGCCCTGTGATATTAGTGAAAAATTCAAAGGAGTCTGCGAAAGCTTGAAATCAAATACATCATGTGTGAATCTTCTCTCTACAAAATGCAAATGTTCCTATCAAATTTAATAGAGCATATTTTTAAAAAATTCCTTTCAATGGTTTATGCCAGAAACTTGGAGGTACAATTAGCCAAGAGTACACTGGGAGGAAGTCTTTAGAGTGTCCTTGAAAAACTCCTTACTATTTGGCAAGAAAAATAATCCAGAAAAAAATTTCTGTATTATCTACATTTTGTACTAGAGAAGAGATAAACATAAACTTCAACACTGGTCTTCACTGACTAAATACCTCCCATTTTTCAACATTTAAGAGAAGGAGAGAGGGAGAAGGAGAGAGGGAGGGGGAAAAGGAGAAGAGGGAAAAAAGGGAGGAAAAGACCACAAGACTGAGTTGTGCTTTTTGTCCTCCATTCTGTCCTCACAATACCAAACTGAATGTTTGAGAATAAGTTTTTACAGAAAGTAATGGAAGGAAAATATGGTATAAAAATGCTCTCCAAAATATGACATCAATTTAGAATTGTTCCAGGACTAAATGAGAGCCTCTGTTTCTTGTCTTCATTGTGAATTCTATTTTAACTTTAAAATTAATATACAGAAATCTGTTGCATTTCTATACACTAACAATGAACTACTGGAAAGAGAAATTAAGGAAACAATCCCATTTACTACTGCATCAAAAAGAATAAAATACCTAAGAATAAACCTGACTAAGGAGGTAAAAGACCTGTACTCAGAAAACTATAAGGCACTGATGAAAGAAATTGAAGACGACACAAATAGAAAGATATACCATGTTCTTGGATTGAAAGAATCAATATTGTTCAAATGGCCATACTACCCAAGGCAGTCTGCAGATTCAACGCAATCCCTATCAAATTACCAATGGCATTTTTCACATAACAAGAACAAATAATTTTAAAATCTGTATGGAAACACAAAAGGCCCTGAATAGCCAAAAGAATCTTGAGAAAGAAGAACAGAGCTGGGGGTATCACACTCCCTGACTTCAGACAATACAACAAAGCTACAGTAATCAAAACAGTATGGTACTGGCATAAAAACAGACACACAGATCAATGGAACATGATAGGGAGCCCAGAAATAAACTCACACACTTATGGTCAATTAATCTATGACAAAGGAGGCAAGAATATACAATGGAGAAAAAGACAGTCTCCTCAATAAGTGGTGCTGGAAAATTGGACAGCTACATGTAAAAGAATGAAATTAGAACATTCTCTAACACCATATACTAAAATAAATTCAAAATGGATTAATGACCTAAATGTAAGACTGGATATTCCTAGAGGAAAAACATAGGCAGAACGCTCTTTGACATAAATCACAGCAATACTTTTTTGATCCATCTCCTAAAGTAAAGGAAATAAAAGCAAAAATAAACAAATGGGACCTAATTAAACTTAAAAGTTTTTGCACAACAAAGGAAGTCATTGATAAAATAAAAAGATAACCTACTAAATGGGAGAAAATATTTGCAAGTGATATGACCAATAAGGGATTAATATCCATAATTATTTATTTATAAATAAATATTTATTTATAAATGATTATGGATATTAATATTTATTAATTAATTAAATTAATAATAATTAATATTATTAATTTAATTAATAAAGAGCACATACAGCTCAACATCAAAAAACCAACAACCCAATTTTTAAAATGGGCAGAAGAACTGAATAGACATCTTTCCAAAGAGGAAATGCAGATGGACAACAGGCACATGAAAAGATGCTCAACATCACTAATCATCAGGGGAATGTAAATCAAAACTACAATGAGATATTACCTCACACCTGTCAGAATGGCTATCGTCAAAAAGAACAAAAATAACAAATGTTGGTGAGAATGTAGAGCAAAGAGAACCCTTGTACACTGTTGGTGGGAATGTAAATTGGGGCAGCCACTGTGGAAAACAGTATGAAGTTTTCTCAAAAACTAAAAATAGAACTACCATATGATCCAGCAATTCCACTCCTGGATGTATATCTAAAAAAACAAAAACACTAATTTGAAAAGACACATGTACCCCAATGATCCTAGCAGCATTATTTATAATTGCCAAGATATGAAAGCAACCTAAGTGTCCATCAGCAGATGAATGGATAAAGAAGATGTGGTATACATTGTGGTGTATACACACACACACACACACACACAACAGAATACTACTCAGCCATAAAAAAGAATGAAATTTTGCCATTTGCAACAACATGGACGGACTTGGAGGGTATCATGCTAAGTGAAATAAGTCAGACAAAGACAAATACTGTATGATATCACTTATATGTGGAATCTGAAAAATACATCAAACAAACAAATATAACAAAAAAAGAAGCAGACTCATAGAAATAGAGAAGAAACTAGCAGTTACAAGTGGGGAGAGGGGAGAGGGGCAACACAGGGTGGAGGAGTGGGAGGTACAAACTATTGGGTATAAGACAGGCTACAGGGATGTATTGTACAACATGGGAAATATAGCCAATATTTTTTAATAACCATAAATGGAGTACAACCTATAAAAAATGTATTAAAAGTAAAAAAAAGTTTTTAAAAATAATCTTTGTCAGTTTGGTAGTTGAGAGCTGGCATAACACTTTAAAATTTGCATTTCTAATTTTATAAACTCATGTCTTTTGCCCTGTGAAGGGAGGAAGGTATTTCTTACACATTCATGTCGCTTTTTATGTTGAAAATGATTTTCTAATATTTATCTTTGTTTTATCTACACTTTCTTAAAATAGACTTATTTTTAAGGCTTAATTGTTTTAGAGTAGTTTCAGCATAATTGAGAAGAAGGTACAGGGATTCCCATATACCCCCTGCCCTCACACATCCACAGCCTCTCCCATTATCAACATCACCCACCAGAGTAGTGCATTTGTTACAACTGATATTGACACATCATAATCACCTGAAGCCCATAGTTTACATTAGGGTTCAGTCTTGGCATTGTACAGTCTATGAGTTTGGACAAATGCATAATGACATGTGTCCATCATTATAGTATTACACATATTTTCAGAGCCCTAGAAATCCTGTCCTCCTACTATTCATCTCTCAACCTTCAGTAACTACTGATCGTTGTATTGTTTCCATAGTTTTGCCTTTTCCAGAGTGTTGTATAATTGAAATCATGCAGTATGTCCCCTTTTTAGGTTGGCTTTTTTCCCTTAGTAGTATGCATTTCAGTTTCCCCCATGTCTTTTCATGGTTTGAAAGCTCATTTCTTTTTAGCAATGAATAATATTCAACGTCTAGATGTACCACAGTTTATTCAACCATTCACCTACTGAAGGACTTCTTGCTTGCTTCCAAGCTTGAACAATTATGAATAAAGCTTCTATAAACATCCATGTGCAGGTTTTTGTGAGGACATAAGTTTTCAACTGTCTTGGGTAAATCCCAAGGAGCATGATTACTGTATTGTATGGTAAGAGTATGTTTAGTTGTATAAGAAACTACCAAATTGTCTTCCAAAGTGGCTAAACCATTTTGCATTCTCACCAGCAATGAATAAGTGTCCCTGTTGTTCCATGTCCTCACTAACATTTGGTGTTGTCAATGTTCTAGATTTTGGCTATTCTAATAGGTGTGTAGTGGTATCTCACTGTTGTTATAATTTTCATTTCCTTAATGACATATGATGAGGAATATATTTTCAAATGCTTATTTCCATCTGTAAATCTTCTTTGGTGAGGTGTCTCTTAAGGTCTTTAACCCATTTTTTAATCAGGTTGTTTGTTTTCTTATTCTTGAGTTTTTAGAGTTCTCTGTATAGTTTGGATAATAGTCCTTCATCAGATGCGCCTTTTGTAAATATTTTCTCCCAGTTTCTGGTTGATCCGCTAATTCTCTTGATATTGTCTTTCACAGAAGTTTTCAATATTAATGAAGTCCAGTTTACCAATTATTTCTTTCATATATCATGTCGTTGGTATTGTAACTAAAAAGTCATCTGTATACCCAAGGTCATCTAGGTTTTCGCCTATGTTATCTTCTGGGAGTTTTATAGTTTTGTGTTTTACATTTATATGCACAGGCCTATGAACAATTTTGATTTAATTTTTGTGAAGAGTGTAACAACTGTGTCTAGATTCATTATTCACAGGTGGATGTCCAGTTGTTCCAGTACCATTTGTTGAAAAGACTGTCTTTGTTTCATTGTATTGCTTTTGTTCCTTTGTCAAAGATCTGTTGACTATATTTATGCAGATTTATTTCTGGGCTCTCAATTATGTTACATTGATCTAGTTGTCTATTCTTTCCCCAATACCACACTGTATTAATTACCGTAGTTTTATAGTAAATCTTGAAATCAGGTAGTGTCAGTCATCCAACTTTGTTCTCCTTCTTCAATATTGTGTTGGTATTCTGGGTCTTTTACTTCTCCATATGAACTTTAGGAGCAGTTTATCAATATCCACAAAATACCTTGCTGGGATTTTGAAGGAGATTTCAGTGAATCTATAGATCAAGTTGGGAAGAACTCACATCTTGACAATAGTGTCTTCCTATCCATGGACATGGAATATGCCCCCAGTTATTTAGTTCTTTTTTTATTTCATTCATCAGAGTTCTGCAGTTTTCTTCATATAGATCTTGCACATATTTTGTTAGATTTATAACCTCAGTATTTCATTTTGGGGGATGCTAATATAAATGGTATTATAGTTTCAATTTCAAATTCCACTTTTTCATTGCTAGTACATAGGAAAGTGAAATGATGTTTGTATATTAACCTTGTACCCTGCAACCTTGCTGTAATTGTTCATTAGTTCCAGGAATTATTTTGTAAATTCTTTTGGATATTTTACATAGATGATCATATCATCTGTGAATAAAGACAATTTCATATCTTCCTTCTCAGTCTTGCCTTGTCTTATTGTATTAGCTAGGACTGGACTGATTTTAATGTAATCAAATAACAATCTTTTTCCTTATAATACCTACATATAGCATAAATGAAAGGAAAAATGTGAGAATGAAATAAATTCAAGTTTAATAGAATATGGCAAAAATAACATTTTTTTTTAAAAAATTGTGTGTGTTCTAGTATACTGTGTGCTTACTGATGTCTGTAGCTAATACCAGTTTTTGAGGTAAAGAAATTATTCCAGGTCAGGCCTCTGGCCTTTGTGAGATTACTCTGAGTCCAGCAACAGGTTTCTCAACTATGCAGGTGGAGACGTCCATAGTCAGCTCATTCCAAAAGGATAAGGCTTAAAGAATACCAATGAGACCTCCAACAAAATGTATTCACTTAAAATGGGAAGTAAGTTCATAAGCAATAAGCTAATCCATCAGCTGTACACAGCACCAATCCCCTAATATGAGAGAGCCATGAATGAGTGCAAGAAATTCCTTAGATTGTAGAACTTAAGAAAAAGGAGTTTTGAATGGCCTGTAGCCTAAAACCTGCCCAGAAATATATTGAGTGAGACACAGTCTTTAATAGGATCTGAATAGATTATTATGCTTTAATTACTATGACTATGAGTAAACTAACAATTTCCTTTCTCTTATCATCACCTGCCCAGAAATGTATTGAGTGAGACACAGTCTTTAATAGGATCTTAATAGATTATTATGCTTTAATTACTATGACTATGAGTAAACTAACAATTTCCTTTCTCTTATCATCATTACTATGACTTGGAGCAGTTTCTATCAGTGACTATTTTGAATATTGATGAGATCCTTTTTGCCTTTTTCAAGGGCCTCCAAGTCAAATGTAAGATTCAGATTCTTCTCAACCTAAATGAATTGACTTGATTGTTTTGTGGTTTATTTGGGGAGTTTCCCACACATCAAGTACCATGTTAAGCAAAATTTCCCCCTAAAGGGCACCCTTGTGGGGCTAATGGATAGAATATGCAGGTGTATAGAAATTGCAAAACTAATTGACAGATGACAAATGCTTCACTGCTCTGCCCTGGAGCCAAAAACCAGCAGGTAACACATCTTTTTTCTTTGTTCCCTTTTTCAACATTTTCTTTGCCAGTAAAGAAATCTCTTTACTCCCTGTGCATTTATAGTTTGCCATTTCACCATTTCAAAATTTTCTCTTATCCATTTCCAAAACCTCTTAATATTTGTCAGTTTTATTTCAACCTGTTAAAAATACTGGCTTGTGGTTGCAGCTTCATATAAAGTAGTAACTGGTTTCCAACATAAAGACAGTACATAAACACCAGTCCTAAGTAGAAATATTTCTGTACTGACAGCCAATAGCTCACATGCATTATCAGGCCTGACCATAATGAGGTGAAGAATGGAAGTTAAAACTTTCAGTTTTCAGTATATCCTTCTAATGAATTATCAGAGCACCTATTATAGCAAGCATTATTTTTAGCAATTCCAGAAAAGAAACACAAACTCTACCCTCAAGATAGTTATTAATTCTTTGAAAAGACAAAACAGTCACGCATGAAACGATGAACAATAGGAGGGTTAAATAGTCAATTAAAAAACAGTAGAATAGATGTCTGTAGGTATTACACATGACTATGATACAGACAATAAATGCTATGGAATTCAGATGAATTCAGGGGAAAACTGTAAGCAAACTCAGAGAATGTTCCATTGCTGGTCAGACTTGAAGAATGGGTAGGATTTGGTAAGAACAGAGAACAAGGGTGAATGTGTGGATGGGCGAAGAGATTAAATGGTATGAACAGCTATGTTGGCAATATGCAAGTTGTGTTAGAACAGTGACTTTATCAGTCTGAATAGATATGATAGTCAAAGGTAGAATGCTCTCTCTCATATCTTACGGCACATGTGAACACTTCTTCCTTTGTGTTCTTGGGGGCTGTTTTAACAGCGTTACAATGGCGCATATCATATTGGTCAAAGTTCAGTTTTATAGGTTTGTTCTTCAACTCATCTGAGACCTCCAGAGACAGGAGCTGTATTCTCGCTCTCCACTACCATGAGCATCTAGTACACACCTGATACATGAAAGTCATTTACTAAAACTTAGGTGAATGAAAGGAGGCAAAATAAATACTGAGAGATTTTTCTCTTTGTAAAGATCATCATTTTCCATGAATTACTGGAGTTTCCATCCTCAGTAAGAAAGGCATAGATATCCGAAGAGTCTCTACTTTCCAATGACATTTCATCTGGCTTTCCACTAATAATGGGATCAATTGAAAAACATATTTGAAAATGTTGGCTTCAACACAGTTAAATGGGTTTATTTTTATGCATTCATTCACAAATATCTATTGAGTACCTACTATGTGCAGGGCACTGTTCTAAGTAATAAAAGCAAGTAGTTAACAAAATAGATTTAAAAAACCCTGCCTTTGTGGAGCTTATATTCTAGTAGAGGGAAACAAAAAAAATTTAAAGTTCTAACACATACGGTAGTTTACAAAAGTAACCCAAATTATTCACCTCTTCCTGTATCCGCATCTTTTACTTTGTAGCATTGCAGTGCCTGCCTGCTCTGAGTCTGTGCCTGGCCATGTGACCTGCTTTGGCCAATAGAACATTAGCAAATTGATATAAGCACACTGAAAGGCTTGCTGGCTCTTGTGTCTCTGCGACTGTCAGAAGATTATGCCTTTGCTAGCTTGCTGACGATGAGAGGCACATACAACAGAGCTAAGATGCTCCAGTCATCTCACTGGGGCCTCCTAGGTTACCCAACAGCCGGGAGACCCACAGACAAGTGAGTGTGCCTAACCCATATCAATTGAGTTGCCAGAGAGTGACAGAGAGACGTGGGAGATGAAGACAGGAAAGTAAAGGGAACAGGACAGACCCAATTTTGTAGAGCTCTAAGAATTCTCAAAGCCTTAATATGCTAACAAGCCGTGAGAGTTTTCAAACAGGAGATTTAGAATTCTGCAATTCCTCAAATGTATTTGATACCCAAAGCTTTTTTTTTTTTTTTCTCTCACAGAGTATCTCAAAGCTCTGCCAAATCCACCTGTGGGTAGTTTTCATCTTAAGGTCCCAGGCTAGGCTGAGATGGAATGGTTGGAGACAAGCTGAAACTAGCACCCTGACAACATTCCAGAAGATCCAAACACTTAGGTAGAGTCTGCTCCAAATCATGCCCCTCCTGGCTATGTAATTTGACATGCAGCAGATATACTGGCTTTTTTCATTAGAAAAGTTTCATATGTGGCATATTACATCATCACATAAAGGTTCCAAATGAAATAACGTTCTAAAAAAAGAAAAAATCAGATGGTGTGTTAGAATACACAGAAGTTATAAATCACTAAGCCTTACAAGCTTTCCATTAATAAAAGAACAAGGGTAGGTTCTCCAGATGTTCCTAATCCACATCACTTGGATGAAGACCCAATAGCTTAACCTGTCTCAACAAAGAACATCTTATTTCTACATGAAAGAAATGGAATTGCTGTGATAATTTTAAAGATGGATTAACATTTAAGTAACTTACATAAAAATGCACGTGCCTATTGATTTGTTACAGGAAGTATCATCTCAATCCAAGGTCCCTGACGCCAGAGAGGTTTTGCTGGCACTGCTGAATTTAAGACCCTATATGTATACACGAGACAAGAATTATCACTCACACTGTTATTATTCGATCCCAAACTCCCTTCTTTCCCTAACTTCTTCATTATACCTTTTCACCCCAACTCCTTCCAATTATAGCTACTTCTTCTGAGAATAAGAAATAATTTTAAAGTTGAGAATGTATAGCATCTCCACCCAAACAGAATCCATCATATTTAAATGGAAAACCTCTTGGCTATTAGCGAAACTATTTGATCAGTTTTATCTTCCATATTTTTTCTCTGTCATATTGTACATGAAATAATGTGTGTAGAAATACTGTAAATTAAGCATTTTAAGGAAACAGGTTCTCAAAGCAGCATATCATACACACTTTTAAAAATTGCTGTTTAAGTGCAAACTACCTTTTGCACACTGAGAAGAGGTACATTTTCCTCTGCTTCCCTGCAAGGTCCATATTCCCCCTCTCTCTGACTGATCATACTCTGTCAATTCCTTTTCTGTAGGCCAGAAGGGAGACTTTCCCCCTCTTCCGTTCCACGTAGCTACTAGCAAGGAAGACTTACCAAACACATGGAAATGCCAGAAAGCACACATACAGGAGAACCCAAAGCAAGTCCCTAAGATTCTCGTGCTGTAGAAACCCTCTCTCTACCTCCTTGCCAGCATGGGATATACTTCCTGCTAGGATGGAGCCCTCCCAGCCAATCCACAGATGAGCATGGCACTGCATCCTTCAAGGGAATAGAATGGGAATATCTACTTAATCAAGTAACAGATATTTATTGCTTACCTGAGAAGCCATGTGTTGGTTATTTCGGAGATATCCAACGTATGACACCAATCCTGGCCACAAGGCAAATACCCTATAGTTGGGGGAATAAGGTAGCATTTCTATGTAAAAAAATATTAACTGTTCAAACTAAATTGACTTATTCAAATACTAACATTACAGAAGTTCAGTAGAAGAGCTATTACTTGGGATGAGTCAGGCCATCAGGGAAAACCTCAGAGAGGAGGAAATTTTTATTTCAACCGTGTAACATAAGCCTAAATTCAGTTAGGTAGGGAGAGAAACAAGGAGATGCAAGGCCACAATCAAGGCTTTTGGTTGGAACATATATTCCCTCCAAAAAAAAAAAACCCCACATTAAGTGTATCAGGTACTATCCCACATGGAGAAGATAGGAACAGATAAGACAGAATGCTGGTTCCCTTGGATCTTACATCCCAGAGGGAAAAACAACAAAAAATAAGTAACAAGCAATAAGCATCATCACATCAAATTGTGACAAGTATTATGAAGAAAATAAAACAGGAGGACGGCATAGAGGAGGGATGGCAACTTCCACCAAGATGGTCGGGAAGGCAGTTCTGAGGTGGCCTCTGACCTGGGGCAAGGAGAGAGCAGAGAATGTGGAGGGCAGGCTTTCCTAAACTCTAGGTTGGAGAACTCTGGTGTCCAGGGAAATACCAAAGGGTGATTGAGGAAAACAAAAACAACCCTTTTCCATAGACATTCTTTTTGGAGATTCATCATACACATTAGCATATGGAAGACATCTGAACGCCCTCCAGGAAAGAGAACCTATTTGACTCAATGCTTCCCCAACATACCTGAAGGTAATGGCCCATTTTTTTCTTGGTGATGGTGTATGCCTTGCGGGGGCTGGGAGAGTGGAGGGGCAGGTTGTAATAGAATAACATTTCTGTTACTGGTTCTCAAAATACTGCTTAATGCTAAACTAAGAAGTCTGAAGACTCCAACAGAATAAAACCTGAATGGGGCTCCCTGTAGTTGTGTCATATGGTAGCCTCTTTGGAGTTTGATCTGTAGGAAATAGGAAGCCCTTCTAACTTTTGAACAGGAAATTGACAAGGTGAAGGTGTGTGTTTTGATACTGTTACCCTGACGTGATAATGCTGAGTGGGTTTAATAAAGGAGATTAGGTAGATTAGTTAGGAAAACATTTTTCTAGCCTAAGCAAGAATTCTTGAACCAAGATTTAGCGAAGGGGATGAAGAGAAAGGGAGAGACATGAAAAATTAGGAAAGAAGATTTGACCAAACAAGTGGACATCTCATCTAGAACGTGGGAGAGACACAACAGTGAGTTGGAAGCAATGGGTTGGTATTGGGATGGTGGATCAGACATAACAAAATAAAATTAAAGAACATTTCACAAGCAAAAACGGATAGGCAGAGACAGAAGGATGAAATGGCAATAAGGAATGAAACAAGGTTGAGGTTATCATATGAACAACCTACAGTGGAAAGTTTAGGAGCTTACTATTCATTTTATAGGCAAGCTACTAGGATTTTCTTAGCAGGAATGATTTGAAGTATGTTTTAGTAAGTTTCATGCGACTAGTGTGTAGGATTCACTGGAGAAGAAAGAATGGAGATAGGAAGAACCACTCAAGGTCAATTTCAAAAGTCCAGGTTAAAGATAAGCAATGCCTCGGAGAGAATGGAGCCTGGGGATAGGGAAGAGGAAAGAGATGCTAAAGGTGTCTCATAGGTAGAATATGGGAATTGGCTGGGACCAAGTGTGAGTGAGGCAAGCACTGATGGAGAAGGAAGAGCGGAGCCTGACAGCATCTTCATCACAACTGGGAAGGTAAGTTAGACAATCGAAGTTAAGGGTGGAGGCAGCAGGTACCTGGCAGCAGATCCTCCGTTCCATCTGGAACGTGCTGAATTTGATGATCTGGTGGGATGTTCAGGAAGAGATGGTCTGCAGCCCAATATGAAGTTGAAGGAGGATTTCAGCCTAGAGATAAAGAGTAGCATTGACATATATAAACTACCATGTGTAAAATAGATAGCTAGTGGGAAGCTGCTGTATAGGACCGGGAGCTCAGCTTGGTGCTCTGTGACCACCTAGAGGGGTGGGATAGGGAGGGTGGGAGGGGATATGGGGATATATGTATACATATAGCTGATTCACTCTGTTGTACAGCAGAAACTAACACACCATTGTAAAGCAATTATACTCCAATAAAGATGTTAAAAAAAAAAATTACAGAGAGGATTCGTTTAGCGGGAAGAGCACATGACAAGACTCTGTCCTGACTCTACCACCTCCTCTCTATGTGACTCTGAATGTTACTCCTCCTTCCTGTGACTCAGTTTCCTCCTCAATAAAATGGGGATAATAATACCAATCTCATAACACTGTCATAAGAGTTAAATAAGTTAGTATATGTGAGGTGCCTAAAACAGTATCTAGCACATAGTGTTTTAGGACCACAACAATGTTATTATTTTATTGTGGTTATTATTGTTATTAAATGACATAGATGAGGAACTTTTTAAGCAATGAACTAGAGCAATAATCTTTAAATAACTCTTTCTATTCTCAGTGTCAAGTTATACAAGCCTTCTTATCCTTCATGAAAATGAGTAAATAATGCTATGGCTATGGAATTGATACTTAATTTTCAAATTCAAGCTCAAAAATACCCTAGTAAAGGCGCAATATACTATATTGTTGCCTTGGATACAAAACAGTGTTATTTTCTTTGTAGTATTTGATTAATTAGGCCATGAGAGTAACATATAGATGAGACCTATATTTTGAAACAATTTTACAGACAATTCAAGACTCTGTTAAATTGGTATAGACTTGGAGGTTCAGAGGGATGAGTCTAGAAAGTGTCACTTTATTCATGAAGATTCTATCTCAACTGTTCACACTACTGATGACCTTCATCAGACAATTCAGGCACCTTAGGGTCAGGCTGAGGGAAATTTTAGGGAAATAAGTTCTCTAAAAATATATGACTATGAGAATAGTAACCATTTAAAATATAAAAGCCTATTTATTTGACAACAGAATGTTCACCAGTTATTGCTGCAATAAAACTGCAAAGATTATTAATGCAGTTTAATGAAGCTGGCTGTGAACCGCGACTTTAAAAATGCATGCCATTAATCCAGCCTGTCTCTCAAACTGGCCCTTCACAAAGGAAAGGATTATCTCATCAGTACATCCTGTTCTGCTGTGCAGTGAGGATGCTTCATCGATTCAACTGACGATGGTTTTCTGGAAGCAGTTAATACCCTGAAGAGGCATGCTAGGATGAGAACAGCACAGTTTCTCTTCACAAAGGGAAAACAGTCGGTTCATATGTCCTAAATGCAAAGACCTCAGAAATAAACTTGCAAGGCATGCTTTTGGGTGTTGTTTTAAAGTCTGAAAAATATTTTAAATATGTATTTTTAAATGAGGATTCAGTTCTTTTATTGGACTTGTTTTAATAGTGACCAATAACATGTTTAAAATTCTGATGAAAACAACTGTTCTCTGTAGAAGCATAGACAGATCAGATTTATGTCTTTAAAGGCTTGAGTCAGCGATACACAGGAGAATTTTTTAATGTTTCAAATTTGTTATCAAATGTATGTAGACTGTACATTTTTTAACAACTGTGACCAGGTCATGTAAATATATAGAAATTTAGGCAAAGGATATTTTTTATTGTTGATGACAGGTTTGGTTTTTTTTGCAAAGATTACAGTTTTTTCCTCTCAGATGGCACTATGAATCAAAAGACGTTTTCCTTGAAATTCATAAAGAGCACAAAGTTGGTTTTGTGTTTAATGTCTGAAACACCTGGAGCTAAAAGAAAGTTACCACAGCATAGAATTTACAACTGTATTTTATATGAAATAACACATAATCTCTATTTAGCTTCAATTTAAAAAAAAAAAAAATACTCCCTGCAAATTTAAATGAAGAGGAAGCTGATAGGCTTACAGGTACGAGCCACTGGGCTGATTAAATTGGTGGGGAAAGTAGTTGAGCCTGAAGCGGAAACTCTGGGCATCCTGGCCCCCTCGGCCCCCTCCTCTAGTGAGTTCAGTATGATTATTTAAATTATTTCTCTCATTTCAGGTCACTAGAAGAGTCCCCCTTCCCTGCTCTGGCTCCCAAAGTTGGAGCAGATGGAAAGACAGCCGACTCTGTGTGATTGAGGGGCTGAGGCTGCAAACCTCTCCCTGATGCCTGTGAGTGCCAAGGCGCAGGGGCTGGCTGTGTATGCAGCGTGCTGCCAGCTTCTGAAGATCTGCTACTTTGATTATAAAATTCTGATACCATTCATGTTTATTACATGCATGACCCTAAAGCAGCCAGGAGAAACTGAGATGAGGAAGTAAACCTGACAAATGAAGCATTTAATAGAGCTAAGCTAGAAGTCTGCTCCCAAATTCTGACTTTGTGGCTTAACAAATAAATGAAACCCAAGTACCCTTCTGAGGAATAGGAAAGTTAAGTCAATTTCCCAGAATCCTTCAGGAAGAAGTCAGGCTGATTTAAAAATCTCAAACTAACTCGAAATAGTTCAGAATAATTATTCACAAGCTAATAAGTAAGGAACAACAGACATGGGTGGGAAATATAAAATAAAAACAACAAAAAGAAATAGGCAAAAAGAAAATAGCTTACGTTTTATATATATGACATATATGACATTTTTTTTTAACAGTTCACTCCCCACACACAAGCTTAACAAAAGAAGAAACATTTTCTGTCTTTTCCCTTTGTATCTGTTATCTCCCAGCACTTAACAGCAGTGCTGGCATATAGTAGGATCTCAATAAATAATTACTGAATCAATCCATCAATCAATCAATAATTATAGCTAGATTTTTTTTAAGTGTACGAGCAAGTGACACCAGCAATAGGATCAACACAGGCCTTTCAGGGAATAAGATTATAGCACCAAATGGCAGGGGCGGAGGGGACATCATAGCATTTCTGGTAAATATTAAAATCTCTCACTTGGCTCCTTTCCGTGGCAGTGTCTCTTTCAGTCCTGCATTAGAGTACTTGTATGATTGCTCTAATATTTTGTTCACAGCTTTGTCTGCTTCACTAGACCATGATGCCTGCTTTTCTCCTGCTTAGTACAGGGTCTGGTACAGTGTTTAATAAATGTTCCATGAATGAAGGAACAGATAACAGGTATCTGGATAACAACCACGATTCCAGATGTGTTACTAATTGAGATGTCAAGAATCCCTTCAGCTTTTAAATGGAAAAGAATTATAGTGTGATAGCCTTCTCAAAGTTTTTCAGGCCCTTTGGGTGACTGGTTTTTTTATTCCACTCTTCAAAGGTAGTGGGGAAAGAATTCCTTTCTTCCTCTGAAATTCCACTGATGACCACATGATGGCGCTGGCACTGCACCATAAATACAGAAGCAGCTGGGCAGTGTGGATTCCCTAGGCCCCTCCAGGGGCCTCCCTCTCTCTTTTTCCTGCCCCCACTCTTCTGCTGTGTTTCCCCTCAGGTCCTCCTTTCCATCCAGTCGAGCTTGATACATATAATACTTGCCAAGAAGCTGTCAGACCGGAACTGGATACTGCCCACCTGAAGCTGGTTTGTTCTTTGTTCTCAGACAGGCCAAATTCTGTCCGTTCCTCCCATCTGAAAAAATGCCCAAGAACATTTTGAATGCTGTTTAAAGCTGTACATTCTTAGTTTGAAGTACAGGTCTTTTTATTTTGCACTTGATTGGCCCCTGCAAGTGACCTATTCCCTTCCTAACAAAATAGCCAACAGAGCAAATTATGTCCTGATAAGTTATTAGAACCCTCCCAACTGAGGAAACTGAGAGCTAAGGCTTTGCCAACATGCACAGAAGTGAACTCTGACGGTATGAGTTGTATGAATTCTTACATTCAAGGTAGATTGGAAAACTTAGAGAATAAAAATAAATCACTTGAAAATCATCTACTGCCTAAGAATTAAAAGTGAGTTCAGAAACCAGATAATTAGTATGGTTTTCAAAAACAGAAGAGGGATAAACATTTTCATTAAATTAAATGAGGATTTTCTCTTCTTTTTAAATTGAGGTAAATATTATATATCGTGAAATGCTCCAAGATTTATGTTTCTTTATAACAATTTTGTTGAAATATAATTTACATTTAATAAAATGCATCCACTTACGTCTATAGCCCAATGGGTTTTGACAAATGTATATACATTAACTTAAACACCACCACCACACCTCCACAGTCGAGATACAGAACTTTTCCAGTGTCTGAGATAGTCCCTTCAGGCCCTCTCAGGTCGACCCCTCCCCTCCCCTCACTGGTCTAATTTTAATTGCCTGTGAATACTTTTGCTTGCCCTTGACCTTCATATCAATGGACTCATAGAGTATAAATACTCTTTGTTTCTGGCCTCTTTTACTGTCTTGTCTTGTTTGGTTTGGTTTTTTGATGTTCATTCATGCTATAGAGTTTATTCCTTTTTATTGCTAAACAGTGTTTGATTATATGAATATAAAGCTATTTTTTATTCATTCCCTTCTTGCACATTTGATTTGTTTCCGGTCTCAGCTATTACAACTAAAGCCACTATGAATACTCTTATACAAATATTTTTACAGACATATGCTTTCATTTCTTTGGGGTAAATACCAAGGAGGGGAATCGCTGAGTTTTACGGTAGGTATATATGTTTAAGGTTATAAGAAACTGCCTAAGTTTCTAACGTGGTTGTATTAGTTTCCTAGGATTGCCATAACAAAGTACCACAAACTGGGTAGATGAAAACAACCGAAATGCATTGTCACAGGGTTCAGGAATCCAGAACTTCTGAAATCAGGCAGTTGGATATCGAGTTCCTGTCATGGACAAACTCCCTCCGCAGGCTCTAGGGAAGAATCCTTACTTGCCTCTTCCAGCTTATGGTGGTTGCTGGCAATTTTTGCCATTCCTTGCCTTGTGTCAGCATAACTCCAATGTCTACCTAGTCTTCACATGGCCTTCTTTCCTGTATGTCTCCTATCTCCCTGTGTTTCAATTTCCCTCTTCTTACAAAAACACCAGTCATCAGATTCAGGATCCATCCTAATCCACTATGACCTCATTTTAGCTTGAATACACCTGCAAAAACCCTGTTTCCAAATAAGGTCACATTCTGAGGTTCCAGGTGGACATTTGGGGAGACACTAATCAACCCAGTAGAGTGGTTAGTTGAATAGTTTTACACCTCCCACCAATACGTGTGGGAATTCCAGTTGCTCTGCATCCTTGCCAATCCTGGGTATTGTCAGTGTTGAAAGTTTTGGCCATTCTAGTGTGTGTGTAGCATTATCTCATTTCGGTTTTATTTTGCGGTTCCCTGATGACTCTTGATGTTAAGCATCTTTTCACATACTTATTGGTTAGGGATCTTCCTTGGTAAAGCTCTCTAAGATATTTTCCCACTTGAAAGTTAGGTCGTCCTTTTTTTGATTTGTAGGAATTATTTACATAACCCAGATATAAATCACTAGTCCAATATATGTTTTGCAAATATTTTCTCTCTGTCTGTGGCTTTACTTTTCATTTTCTACAGTGGCTTTCGATGAATGGAAGTTTAATTCTGATAATGTCCAATTTTTAACTTTTATATTTAGTGCCCACTCTAAGAAACTCCCCGAACACAGGGTTCTAAAGATGTTATATACACTTCCAGAAGCTTTGTGATTTTAGCTTTTTTGTTTAGTTCTATGATTCACCTTGAACTGATTTCTGTATAGAGTAAGCGTAAATGTTCATTTTCCCCACATTTATCTACTTGGTCTGACTCCATTATGGAGAAGACTCTCGTTACTCTGTTAAAAAGCTCTACCTGAAAATTACCTGACTATACATTTTATGTTGAAAATTGATGGTACGTGGTCTGTTCCAATGATCTCTTTGCCTATTCTTGCCACAATGTTATAATTGCTGTAGTTTTACAGTAAGTCTTGAAATCAGGTGGTGTGAGTCTTCCAACTTTGTTCTTTTTCAGGATAATTTTGGCTATTCTAGGTACATTTCTTTTTCATGTAAATGTCAGGGCTAGCGCTTCAATTTCCACCAAAAAAAAAAAAAAACTGGATTTTATTGGGTTGAATCAAATATATAGTTAACTGGGCTTTTTAATAGTTAATTTGTAAAATCCATTTCTTGCTAAGAAAACCTCATTTTCTAAACTTTTTTTTTATTTTCCCGAACTTGCCTTGTCTTTGGAAAATATGTATAACAGTCTTAACCCAGATCAGAATTTATTTTAAAAATCCTGGAAATTATCCAATCCATTTTAAGCTACTCTTCCTTGAAAATAAAAGTAAATAAATAAAAACTTCTCAATAATTCAAGTCTGGGAAAGAATTTTTCTGACATTAGAAAACAATGTACACATTTATGACAAGTAAAAACCATAATTCCCAAAATGTTTTGGAAGCTTTATTTTTAAAAAAACTCATTAATTTCCATTTTATTTAACTGTTAGCTTCTAAACACATTTCCAGACTAGATTTGACAGAAAAGTATGTTGCCTAGTTATTTTAATTCAGTATGTTCAAATTACTGAAAATTAAAAAGCAAATTTATTTTTCCTCACATCTCTCTCTTATTCCATTATCCACTTTAATTACATATTCACAGTATAAAGGTAGAGAACATTTGAGAAATCCACCACACAGAAGAAAGCACCTGGCATATTCTACTTTGCAAATGTTTTCAGCCTCAGGTTATTCTCAGTCTTGTTTGTGTTCCTTCCCACATGAAATATTTCAATGTTCAAAAAGTAAAAACTCAAAAACAAAGTCTTAATTATGATTGCCCCACATTTCTTTTAAAAATCTTGTTCCCTGGGGCCTCCCTGGTGGCGCAGTGGTTGAGAATCTGCCTGCCAATGCAGGGGACATGGGTTCGAGCCCTGGTCTGGGAAGATCCCACATGCCGTGGAGGAACTAGGCCCGTGAGCCACAACTACTGAGCCTGCGCGTCTGGAGCCTGTGCTCCGCAACAAGAGAGGCCGCGATAGTGAGAGGCCCGCGCACCGCGATGAAGAGTGGCCCCCGCTTGCCGCAACTAGAGAAAGCCCTCGCACAGAAACGAAGACCCAACACAGCCAAAACTAAATAAATTAATTAATTAAAAAAAAAAAAATCTTGTTCCCTGGTGCATTTTGAAGAAAGCAGTGATGGATTTTTTTTTTCCCTTCTCAGAATTTTATTATTTATTTATTTTTTAATATATTTTTAAATTGAGGTATAGTTGATGCACAGTATTTGCAAATACTTTCTCCCATTCTGAGGGTTGTCTTTTCACTTTGTTAATGGTTTCCTTTGCTGTGCAAAAGCTTTTAAGTTTCATTAGGTCCCATTTGTTTATTTTTGTTTTTATTTTCATTACTCTAGGAGGTGGATCAAGAAAGATCTTGCTGAGATTTATGTCGAAGAGTGTTCTGCCTATGTTTTCCTCTAAGAGTTTTATAGCGTCCGGCCTTACATTTAGGTCTTTAATCCATTTTGAGTTTATTTTTGTGTATGGTGTTCGGGAGTGTTCTAATTTCATTCATTTACATGTAGCTGTCCAGTTTTCCCAGCACCAGCAGTGATGCATTTTGAAGACAGGAATCCGACTGCCATCCCTTCCCAGACATTCCTATGTACTTTATCCCAACCTCACCTCAATTTTCAGTGCATGAAATATCTGGATTTTAGCACACTGTTCTTTATCTTTCCAAATTCGAAGTGACAAGAGCTGCAAAATTAAGACATTTTTTTGTCTACAGAATTACAATGATTCAAAGAGAACTGCAGCTCTCACCAGATAGTGTGAAACTTAGGTCTCCACGGGGAAGGCGCCATCTGCTGGGCGGGTCTGGGAGCACAGAACTGCAGCTTCATCTCCCTCACCGATTCAACGGGGGTGATTCCTATTATTTCTTCCATCATGAGATATAGTTTCCCCTCAGTATAATATTTCCTAAAATTAAAATGCATTGGAAAAATCTACGTTAAAATTTAACCAGAGGAGGTAATAACCTCCTCCCATCAGAGAAACATAACTAAGTTTACTAAACTTAAATCAACTCAATATGACAAAGCTTGCAAAACTAGATCTGTTTGGGGAATGGCATGGAGAGTATTTATAAATAAATTGATTGAATGAATTATAAAACATCCATATAATGAATGCTTTACAGTTATTAAAGATAATTATGAAAATGTTTAATGAAAATAGAATTATTTATATCATTATATCATTATAATATTAATGGGAAAATGAAGACAACAAAACATATGTACCATTTAAGCCCAAACTAAGGCACTACTGTTTCCTGGTTCACAGTGAACCAGCCCTGGGTTCCAATCCTACCTCTGCCTTTATTTCCTATGTGACATTGGGCAAGTTAACTACTCTGAGCCTTTGTTTCCTCATCAAAAAATGCTGAAAATTACAAAATTCATAGCATTGTGAAAATTAGCTGAAGGTAAAGCCCTTAGAATGATCCCTGGCACAGACCACACTCTCATGGGAAGTACTTAACAGTTTAAAGGAAAAATAAAATAATCCAGGCCAAAACGTAAAAGTTAGCTTATGAGAAACAATTTTAATTCTTCATTAAGTATTTCCTAAGTTTTCCAGAGTAAAGATATTTTATTTCAAAAATCAGGGAAATGAAGTAAAAATCAAAAACGAGAGATATCTATTAATATTAGTGCTTACAGGTCAATGGGGCAATTACAAATAACAAGAAGCCAATAACTGCTATATGGTTCTAATGCAGGCTTCAAGAGTGGTAGGCTAGCTCTCAGAAAAGCAGCTGCTCACAGGCCAATCTTACAATAGTCCTACTTATATTAGAGCTGTCTGTAAGAAATGCAGTGGACTACATTTGAAACACTTGGGCAGCAGGGACCATCAAGATAGAGAGGCATTGCTTCTAGAATCTTATATACGGTTTTGAAAAAACACAAAATAATTAATACCAAAAAGTGATGGGTCCATACCTTCTTCAGCAGGAGACGATGCTCTTGATCTTTGCAAGTACTAAGAATTGCACAAGCTTAGAATGTCCTCACAAATGGATATCAACAAGGAAAGTGGGAATAAATCTATTTCCCATGCTGGTAGTTACTATTTTCCTTTAGGATCTCATAAAAATAAATATTTCCTAATTACACAAAGATGAAAGGGAAAGTTATCATAAAGAAATTGTAAGAAAGGTATGAAGGAGCATTATAATGCTAAACCCCATACTATGGCAGTTAGGTAATGCAAAATGTACCAGTTTTAACAATACGTAACTGTTCACATATACTGTGGTTGTATAACTCCTAATAACGTGAAAGTCTATTAAACTTACACATGAAGAAGGAATATAATGCTGCAATTTCAGATACTTAAAACTACTCCGATGAGGGAACTGGTTTCTTGCAATTAAGATTATGTCTTAATATTTCTGTCTTCTTAGTACCAGACAGTGGTTTATGTCTATGCAGCAGGTATGAATTTGCAACCTCCTATTTAGGTAACAGAAATAGTACACCTTGTTTTCTTTAATTAACTTAAATTTGACTCTAAGCACCCATCCCAATAGGCTGTAAAGAAATTCAACCTCTATCAGTACCAGCACTTCTGCTCCAAAGTCAAATACTGCAGCAAAGCTTGGGAGTTTTGTTCGGAATGGGGCATGGGGAGGGAGTAAGCACCAGTCTTCCGGAAAAAATGACAGCTGCCAAGATGCAGAAACCAGGCTCTCACGGTCATCACTACTTCTGTGTCGTTCTCGGGGCATGTGAACTTGTGCCCAGCATGGGAACCTGAATGCCAGAGGACGCTGTCCCCTTCAGGCCTCTCTCTGATATCCTGCTGTCACAATCCTTCAGGCTAGAAGGAAATGGCCTTAGGCTTCCAATATCTTTTGCATGATTTTACCCCCTCTTTTGGACACAGAATAAAATTTTATTTTTTAATCAAGAAAAGATAGAAGAACATAGATAATTGTTTCTACCCTTAATCAATCCTGACTATGCACTGCCTGGACGAGACATCAAAACTTCCTCATTGAAGGACAGAGACTTAGTATTTACTCTTTTGTATTACTATAATCAAATTCTTAAATCTTCTCTATTCCACTCATCCCAACACCCACACCTCACTCGGGTCAGGCAGGGGTTAACCTGAGGGCACCACGGAAATCACAAACACAGAAAAGCAAAGAGAAGCAGAACACTTATCTTCCTAAGTGTTGGACCATCTATCATGATTTCTCTCCTACTACCTCTGCCAGGATCAGTTAAGTAATTTGCCGGGCCAAGTGCAAAATGAATGCAGGGTCCCTTTTCCAAAAATTATTAAAAGTTTCAAGACAATGACAACAGAGCATGAAAACAAGCACAGGACCTTTCTAAGTCTGGGACCTTTCTAGTGTGATTGCACAGGTCACATGACCCTGAAGCTGGTCCTGACCACTGTTTATTTCAGCTCTTCATCATTTCCCTTGTTCTTCAACAACCTCCTGATGTTCTTTAGATTTGCTCCCTTGGGAATCATCCTGTACACACCCTCCATATAAAATCCTAAAGCAGACATCTGGTTCTGTCACATCCCTGTTTAAATCCTTCAATAAATCCCTGAAAGGGGGATGTCCAAGTTATAAATGTGAACTGCAAGGTACTCCTCCATCTGGCCTCTAATTGACTGGTCATCTCCTATCTCTTTCCACTCCCTGCTTCACATGCAAAGTTCCACCTGAGAGTCAAAATTCAGAGCCATTTAGGTACCAGATTCCATTTTCAAAACACCTGAGAAAGATGTTAAAACAACATGGGATTATACTGTATACAGGCCTTCATTTCATGCTGATAGCAGTCTGTCCTTTCAGAAGAAACGGCTTCCAAACATGTTCATTTGTCAGCACAGGAAAGCTCAAGAACCAGAAAATCAAATGCTGTTTTAAATACGCTTGAGATTTACAGACACAACAAAGTCATTATTTCTAATCCTGCTGTAGTACGAATTCTCAAAGAGATTTCACCACTCATGTACCTTTTATTTTTTGTTGATTCTTTGAGCAAATATTTATTACACAGTTGCTATGTGCCAGGCTCTTTGCTAGGTACTGAGGTCAGAATGATGAACAAGAAAAAATAAGATGATATAACCCCTTTTTTCAAAGTCATAGTTTAAAGGAGATGAGGAAGACAACTAACAAAGCAATTACAATATAGTCTACTGTAGCTGTCATATATAGAGCCCTTACTACGAGTCAAGTATAGCATCACGTATTTCATATATGCTATTGCTAATCCTCCCAAAACTTGGGCATTCTTATTCCTATTTGACAAATGGGAGAACTAGGGTTCCAAGAGTATAAATAATTTGCCATAGTAGGTGGTAAGCTAGGACTTAAAACCAAATTTGATTCCAAAGCTCCCTTCTTTCCACTATGTTATGATGCTGTATCTCACATATATTGAGGGCAGTACTCTAAAAGCTGGTGTGTACAGAGAGAGGAGTGACCAGCAAACCCAAACCAGGTTATCTAATAAGCTAGACAGAAAAGGATAAGAAGTGACTGGCTTTGTGGACAAGTGTGCAGAGTGAAGAATGCACAATGAAGGAGGAACGCATTGCCAGGCTCCAAAGAATGTCGTATTCTAGGAACTGAAAGTAGTATGGAAGGAAAGGACCGTGTATGGAGTTAGGACACATGGAACAAAAAGTCAGGCAAAGGGCCCTATCATAAAGGATCAGCAGGCCACCTAAAGAGCTCAAGCTTTGTTCAGTAGGTGAGAGTGGGCATGGAGAAGGCTTAAGTGGGGAAATGACACCTCAGGTCTGAATTTTAGGAAAACATTCTGTTACCAATTTGGAGAACAGATCAAAGGAGCAGGAGACCACAGGCAGAAAGATCATTCAGCAGGCCACTGAACTCTAGGCAAAAATGGAGATGGCTTGAACAAAGTCCGTGGGAAGGAGAATAAAAAGAGGAAGCCCATTTTATGACACAGATAACAAGAAGAGAGAGTTGGTGATCAATTAAATCAGGACTTTGTGATAAGTGTGAAAAAGAAACCTAGGTAGACTTTAAGGGTTTCTAATTTAAATACTGGAGTGAACAGTTAACCCAACTGCTCATTCAGATCTACAACCCCAAGTAGTGGACGTCTGAAATTTATCTTCTGTCATAATCTTCCATTTAAGAAACCATTACTACCTTTATCTCTTTCTTCATCATTGAAGCAAACCTTCATTCCCTGTTTCCTGAATCCCTCAGCTTTGTTGTTGTGTCTCTTTTCAATGGAAGGGGCAGTGATTACTTAGGGACATGGCTGCCGTTCTTCTCAATTATTTTCTAAGAGACGGTTGCTCTTCCAGGATAAAGTGTACCACAGCTCATGTATGGGGGAATCCTTACCCTGTTAGGGCTCTCTACAGTATACACAGCATTTTCGGGAAAAGTTTCCATCTGATCTCCTGTGAGATGGGGAGGAATTAAATTTCCTATTTTAAAATGTGGGAAAGGCAACTTCCAGAGAACCTGTGCCATTCCCATTCAAATAGGGACTAGAACTCAGGCCAATCTGGTTTTTTGAAAAGGTGTGCATTCATCACCATGTCTCCTCCCTCTAGCAGGCATGTCTGAAGTGTACTGACCAGCAACAAAGTAACAAACATGTGCAATGTAATTAAACATGAGAATTTATTTTAAAAAAGTATAAGGAACCAACAACTTTCAGGATCTGGGGAAGCTAAGGCTCAAGCCAGTTTCTACTAAATAAGGATTCATCTGGTCACTTGAATTTCCCCTGAGACATTATGCGTGATTGGATCCAGGCAGTTTGCACAATGCAGTGCATCAGCTAATTGCTCCTCTGCTTACTATAAGTACAATTGGCTACATTGGTTGGAAAACCAACCCAGGGAATAGGCTATTAAATTGGTATTGAAGCTTTGGCAGTGGACTGGCTGATGATACTGAATGAAAAGCTGAAACACAAAGCACAGCTTGTTTGGTTTGGTTTGGTTTTTTTAACAGTAATTTCTAGTGGCGGGGACAGATGTTTCTTGAAGTGGCAAGAGATTTGCAAAGCAGAACGTTATAGCACTTACTGTAATTGCTTTATTAATATTGTATGTGTTTATGGCTTCTCTCTTTTGGCTTGTGGCACCTTTTATTTCAAATGACTTTAGGTTTCCTGATGACTGGCAGTTAATCTTTACTTCAGAGATCCTTTGAGTCCCATATTCAGCTTTGTTCCTGCACAGTGAATTATTTCATACGAAGCCACTTTTTCGTTTGCTTTTATTACACTTAGAAGCCCTCAGGGGGCACTGGAACATCATCAGAGACAGCAGTCCAATATCTGCAAAGGAACCTCTAGTTAGCAGAGAAATAAACACCCAGATACATGCCCATCCCTGCAAAAGAAATGACCTTTGATATCCCTAGCCAAGCCTCGGAAGTTAATGTCAGCCACCATATCAGAAGGACTGAAGAGATTTTAATCCAGGATCTTGAAAAGACTGGATCGGTTTGGGAGAGCCAAGCTTGTAACAGACATATCCTAAATAACATCTTTTTTGGTGCTTGGTTTACTTTGCTTTGAAAAGTAGAGACTGTATTTTCATTCTCTTCCAATGTGTTACTAAAAAAAAAAGGGAAGAAGGAACCAACAAGGAAATTGACCAAAAAATGCAAGTTAAATCTAGAGTTGATATTTTCGGAGAAGGTTGGTTGGTTTGCTCAGTGGCTACTGTATCTCCTTCCTTCCCTTCCCAGGCCTGTCAGAGGGGCTCCTAGTTAGTCCTTCATCTTCTCTCAGTAGGTTCTTGTTCCCGGGGCTTGCTCACTGAGCCTTCCTGAGTGAGGAAGGGAAAGGGGCACCGTTTGGGGGTGTTTTCATCTGTTTCGTGGTTGACATAGTTATTGTTGTAATTTGCTTTAGGACTGCCCCTCATGGGTCTGTGGATTAAGTTCAGGCCCCACTCAACCAAAGGCCATAAAGGGTGCATGGGAAAAAACAGCAGTCTACAGAAAGATTCTCATCACCAAGTCACTTCCGAGAACTGCTGGGACGTCCTTGTGACGCCAACCGGCACTGGGGGACAGAGCCGGGCGTGATGTACTCAGTGTTCTGCGCCGTGCTGTGACAGATTGCTTTGTGCAAAGACTCGGTAACGGGAAGCCTCCAGATGCACTGATGAAAAAGAAGCATTTTTCTTTGATTCATGCCTCTAGGAGGAAACCTACTCAATATTTAATTTTAATCTAACATGTCACACTTTTTCCATGCCAACAACTAGCCTTCCAGTTATGCATAATTCACTGTAGTGGACAAGACCGACAGCAGTGCTTCTGGACGGGATGCTGTTGAGAGGTGGTGTGTGGCAGCCAGCACTGTCGCCTGTCGCCTTCCCTGAGACATTCGGATTAAGGCATTTTTAAAATCGATCAACACAACATAGATTGTTTACACAGAGACAGAAATTATTTGATGCAAAAAAAGAAAAACACTAAAATGGAGTAAAAACATGTAAATTGGGTTTCCCTGGTGGCGCAGCGGTTGAGAATCTGCCTGCCAGTGCAGGGGACACGGGTTCGAGCCCTGGTCTGGGAAGATCCCACATGCCGCGGAGCAGCTGGGCCCGTGAGCCACAACTACTGAGCCTGCACGTCTGGAGCCTGTGCTCCGCAACAGGAGAGGCCGCGATAGTGAGAGGCCCGGGCACCGTGATGAAGAGTGGCCCCCGCCTGCCACAACTAGAGAAAGCCCACGCACAGAAACGAAGACCCAACACAGCCAAAAATAAGTAAATAATTAAAAAAAAAAACCATGTAAATTTTCGAACATACCCTGTGCAGGTAGCAGAAATAAGTGCGGCTTATAGCTAATCACAGACAACCTTTCTGCACTTCAGATTCTCCATCTGTGCCAATGGCCTTTCTTTAAATAATGTGTGTGAAACGGATTTTAGAATAATCCAAGACAAAGAAACAGGACTGCAGATATACTTCCAGGATGCTCCATTATTGTTGCCTGTAGGTTGCAGCTAGTAAGAAACTGAGGCAACCTCCTCATGGTCAAAAAACATCAAATGATAAGAATTACTGGAACCTACATTCAACCCTGACAAAGACATAGTCACAGCTGTTTTTATGTTCAATAATCAACATTCCTCTCCTCCAAATCTAATCTAATTCCTCTCCTTAAAAAAAGACTGAAATGCTACCTTGCTCATTCAAATAAAAATCAAGTGATATACAGCTATAGAAATGACATTTCTGTACTTAAGCTAATACCATCTTGCAGGTAAACAGAGATGATTTATAAAGGCCAGGTTACCATATAATATTATTAAAATACTGCCATTCCCTCAAGCTGTTCAACGGCACAACCAATCTGACGCATTAACATACTGCATAGTGAAAAGGCTGCACTTGCTACGTTCTCCCCAGATTTTGTTTCATTTAAAATACTGTGTACAAAAAAGAGTCATATTCAAGACATTGCTTATCCACAACATCCCTGAAGTGCTTTGACAGCTATGAGACTTTTTTTTAGTAACTGAGCCATGTATACATGCATTTGTTCCCCCTTAATGCTTATTCTTTTTGTATCACTTACTAGCATTTAATTTCACTTTTCCTTATGGTTAGTTCTTAACGTTGTACATTTTTTTTCTGTGTGGTAACCAACTTTCCAAATGGATACTGTTGACCGGAAGCTACCCTATCTTATCTGTATCTTACTTCTGATGCCTTCCTGGTCCACAGTTAAATTGTTTCCATTAAAAAAAGAACAAGAAAAAGAGGAAGAAGAAGAAGGAGGGGATGGGAAGGAGAGGGAGGAAGGAAGGAAGGAAGGAAGGAAGGTAGGAAGGAAGGAAGGAAGGAAGGGAGGGAGGGAGGGAGGGAGGGGCAGAAAGAACCTCATGGATAGTTTCCCTCCAATTTCTCATTTTCTTCAGTCCCAAGATGTGCAATTCTCAAGAATATTATTTTCCCTGGGCTGATCAGTATTCTCTTTCAATAAAACCATAGGACATAGCTGTTGGGCACAGAAACTAAATGTCATGAATTCAGTGCCCTGCTACTTGGCAGGAAACTCTGGCTGCATGCTTTTTATGTAATGTTTTTTTCACCTTCACTCCTTTGTTGTGCTTTTTTCAACAAAAATTAGACAGTAATAACTAGTACATTTACACACTGCAGTTAATGATTGTAATAGTATAAGGTAAGAGGATAAATACTTATTAACACAAAGAAAGTACAGTATAGCCCTACAATGAATAGAAAAAATTATTTCAGCAGTTAATGAAAACATGGATACATTTGACAGAATTACTTAGAAGAAAATTGCTTGCATGCCTCCTGGGGTCAAATTAACTGGGTGTGTATGTGTTTAATCCTTTCAGGACTGTAAAGTATAATTGTTGTAAACTGCCACCCTCCTTGCCTCCTACCCAAGTCTGAGCAGGCACCCCAGTTCTATCTTACCTTTTGGTAGCTAATTTGAATTTCTCTCCCCAAGATGCACCACAATGCCTGCAGGAAAGGAGGCTAATAATGCCTTCCTGGGAAATCCTAGATTCTGTTCCTGGGGGTTAACTGTTGATCAAATAATGGACAATCAGAGCAGTAGCCATTTGGATGAAGAAGGAGGAAGGTGGGGAGCCATGGATAGAACAAGAGAAAAAAATAGGATACTTTCAAAAACATCCCATAGATTATCTAAATTCATTTTTCATTATTAATTAGCACTTTTATATCTTTTAATACTGTACTCTATATTAACTTCCTGACCCAGACTAATTAAATTAAATATATATTAATTAACGGGCTTTCCATGATCACCTTGTTCCTTGCTAATCTAGCCCTGGGCAAATAGCTTTCCCCAGCATATACGGAATATATACCCCCAAGGAGAATGCACTCATCACATATACAGAGCTAATCTATCAAACCTCAGATGAGTAAAATAATCCTAAAGACATTAGGAAGTCATTTAATAAGATTAGTAAATGAGCAGTTTAGGGCTAGGATCTGACACTTTCTGATTAGAAATATCATGAAAGTGAAGAAATTCTCTTGAGACAATTAACTTATGAAGGAAATTCATCCTATAATTCTTGCAATTTGAGATGAATCACTTAACTACTCTGGCCCTCAGCTAAATCATATCATCTATAAAAGAGCAGTGTTGGGTAAGGTGGCTGCAACTCCAGAATTATTTGATTTGGTAACATTGAAAATTTGTGATTATTAGCAAAAAAGGAAAAAAAGACTTCAGAATATGAGGACATGAATATATCGTCTTAGAGTTCTTGATAAACTTTAGCAACGTAGATTTCAGTTAAGTTGTGTGCAGAAATATGTGGGATTTTACTGCCAGAGAATCTATAAACATCCCTAAGAAAGGATGGGAGACACTAAAAATTTCAAGCAATCACAGAGCAGAAGAAAAGGAAAACAATTTAAGGAACTGTACCTCTTGGAAGCAGACGTGAAAAGGTCATTTGGGGATGAAACATTTATTGGGGGAGAAGGGGTGATGATGTCCATGAAAGACAAGGCAGCAAGAAGCATGTTTGGGTAAAGAAAGACATTAGGTGATAGCGCAGATCTGAACCTTGTGAAAGGAAAGCAGGGAGGGGGAAGGATTGGGCAGAGGAGCTGTAGGCAAACTCTCCACCAGCCCAACAGTAACTGCAGATAGAAGATTGCTGTGCCCTGCCAAAATGGCTAGGTCCTAGAATCCCCCCGCCACTGCCATGCTCAGACATTGGCTGAGGACTTCCCAGAAAGTTTGTGGCCTTGGCCCAAAGCTGAGGTGGTGATTGTCTCACTGTGGATTTAATTTGCATATCCCGGATGATTAGTGATTATGAACACCTTTTTATATATCTGTTGGCCATCTACATATCTTCTTTGGAGAAGGATGGCTATTATCAAAAAACCCAAAAGATAACAAGCGTTGGCAAGGATGTGGAGAAAAGAGAAGAGTAGTACTCTGTTGGTGGGAATAGAAACTGGTATAGCCACTATGGAAACAGTATGCAGGTTCCTCAAAAAATTAAAAACAGAATTACTTCCAGGTATATATCCAAGGGACTTGAAATCAGGATCTTGAAGAGATACACCCATGTTTATTGTAGCATTATTCATGATAGCCATGGAAACAACCTAAATGTCCATCAACGGAGAGTGTAAACTATCTTTCAATTTAATACCATTTTAGTCCTCCATTTTGTGCTATTGCATCTTGTAATATATTGTACTATGTGTGAGGTGCTAGTGCATCTTTTCTAGTATCATATAAAGCACATGTCAGTGCCAATGAATTAATTCAGTTCAAATTTTTTCTATGAATCAATGCAACATTGTAATGCATTTATTTGAATATCTTAAGAAAACACCACAGGTTATCATGTTATCTATGTAAGTTTAATTGATAATTATATTGAAATGAATGATTTTACAGTGAAAATATTAACTTATTTTTCTAGTTCAGCAACATAAATATGAAAAATTTTTATTATTTAAAATAAAGACATAGAGTGGAAATGGTAAAGTTAGTATCGTAACTGGAGCAATAAAGAAAAAAGAAGGGACTTCCCTGGTGGTGCAGTGGTTAAGAATCCGCCTGCCAATGCGGGAGACACGGGTTTGAGCCCTGGTCTGGGAAGATCCCACATGCCTCGGAGCAACTAAGCCCGTGCGCCACAACTACTGAAGCCTGCCCTCTAGAGCCTGCGAGCCACAACTACTGCGTGCCTAGAGCCCGTGTTCCGCAACAAGAGAAGCCACTGCAATAAGAAGCCTGTGCACCACAACGAAGAGTAGCCCCCGCTCACCACAACTAGAGAAAGCGAAGACCCAACGCAGCCAAAAATAAAATTAATTAATTAATTTAAAAGAAAAAGAAAGAAGGAAGACGGTTTGTCATAAACACATTAAATGGAGAGTGAAACTTTCTGGGGCCAAAAAAATAGCTGTTTGTTGTATAAAATTGAAAAAATAAGATACATGACTATGCATTTGTTTAAACCTATACAGAGTTGATGTTTTTGTGAGGGTGCTTTTAGATAAGATTAACATTTAAATGAGCACACTTGCATAAAGCATAGTACTGCCTTTCACAATGCAGGTGGCCCTCATTCAATCAGTTAAAGGCCTGAACAGAACAAAAGACTGACCTCCCCTGAGCAAGAAGGAACTTTCCAGCAGATGGCCTTCAGACTTGAACCACAACTTCTGCTCTTACGTGGGTCTCCAGCCTGCCAGCCCACCCTGAGGATCTTGGACTTGCCAGCCTCCATAATCACATGAGCCAATTCCTTAAATAAATCTCTCTATACACACCCTACTGGCTGTTTCTCTGGATAACCCTGACTAGTGTACACTGCAGCCCACACCACCACTGAGTAGGCGGGCCCCACTGCCCAGCTCTGTCATACTTTTATTCCCATGGCTGGCCCGGGAATTTCCCTCCTTTGGACTTCCCTTTTGATGGCCCTGTTTCTGAGAAGGGAGCCACTCTAATAACTGACATCCTCAGAGACTGCCAACCTGGGTCCCCACAGAAAGAGAGTTTAAGGTCCACCCTTGGAAAGCACAGTGTTGAAGGGGCAGAAACGCACCTGTGAGTGTTCCACCTTCCTGTTAATGCTCCTCTTCCTGGCCCTGCTGATGCTAAAAGACAAAAAAAGAATGAGAGTCGGGGACTTCATTCTCATTCCCCTTTCTCTAGACAATATGCAGATATTCATTATTCACGAATACTATGCTTTAGTATTCTGTATTGAATTCGTTACGATCAGTTTTCCATTTCTGTTATTCATTTCTTGAAGTGGATAAAGTAATTTTTCATTGTTTCTTGCCTAAAAAACTCAAGTAACAGAGGTTTCCTGCTCGAGGTCTTCAGTTGACATTCCCACCAGCAGTCCTTGGCTGAAGAAGGGCAGAGATCCTCAGACCTTCAGAAACATCTATGCTCCATTCAATGGGATTCTGTTCCCTGAGCATCCGTGGGATGGTGTCTGCTCAGAGGCTCAGCACCGCTCTCCAGGTCAGCCCTCACACAGGGAGAGGATTATCCCAGAGACAGCTGAGATAGAAGGCAGCTGATGAACAATGCTGAGAAACGTTTCTTTTCGGGTGTTCTGAAAGACCTTAAAAAGCCAAATTATCACCCCTGATTAATGGTATTTGGGATTTACCCTGGGAACCTCTACCACACCCAGGAAGATGGTCTGTGAATTTCGCATGGAAGTCTCAGTCTCCACTCTGACCTCTGTCCCACCCAACTTTTTCCCCTAGAAGGATGGTATCCTATTACTTTCTGAGAGTTTTCAAATGTCTTTCTGCTCCTGGGAGCTGCTCCAAATTAAAGGAGACTACAGAAACATGATAAGTAAAGGATCAGAAATATGTGATCCTTAATTGTATCCTGTACTGGAGGGAAAACATGCTGTAAAGGACATTGCTGGGTGGGTGAACTGACAAAACTGAGAGATGGTAGATAAGACAGAGGTCCTGTGTTGATGTTAAATTAGTTAAGCTGTGCTGTGGATTTATAAGGGAATAGCCTTTTTCTTAGGAGATACACATGAATATTTAAAAGCAAAGGGCCACGATGTATGTAACTCAATTTCAAAAGTATGGGACAAAGAATAATGTTTACACAGAAAGAGAGCAAACAGGACAAATTATAAACAATAAGTGGATCTGGGTAAAGGTTATTGGGCAGTCTTTTTCTATAAGACTTGCAAATTTTTCTGTAAGTTTCAAACTGCAAATCTTCTGTAAGTTTCAAACTGCAAATCTTCTGTGAGTTTCAAACTATTTCCTAATAAACAGTTTTAAGACATGGTCCATCGATCAGTCCTGCTGAGCTTTAACTCCTTTTGAGATACACACATTGATGCCCACAGCTGTCACCATCACATCCAACTCCTCAAAGTGAGATATCCCAACTTTAAAAAAAAATTTTTTTATATCTTTATTGGCGTATAATTGCTTTACAATGCTGTGTTAGTTTCTGTTGTACAACAAAGTAAATCAGCTATAAGTATACATACATCCCCATATGCCCTCCCTCTTGAGCCTCGCTCCCATCCTCCTTATCCCACCCTTCTAGGTGGTCACAAAGCATCGAGCTGATCTCCCTGTGCTATATACAGCAGCTTCCCACTAGCCATCCATTTTACAAGAAATCCCAACTTTTAAACAGTTTTATTAGGTTCTGTGTCAGACAAAAACACTAGGATCTTCTTATTACAACTGTGGTTCTAAACATTTTCAACATGGATTTTAAAAATTATTGGAAAATGCAAATGAAATAAAAATACATACATGTAAAAATATAAATTAAAAGAATCACATTACTATGACTTCAAACCTTTGCCCTGTAACATGCCAACAGAGTGATGTGGGAAATGTCATTTTACTTCTTTCTTTTTCTGTTTCCTTATCTGGAAGGTAGAGATAAAAATCCTCGGTCACATGAGGAATAGTAGTTATGATTAAGAATACTAATAAAACCAATAGGAGCTTTTCCGCACCTGAAATGTCTTTATTCAGAAGACCCCAATTTTTCTGAGTGTACCTGGCACAGCTCCTAGTCCAATAATCCACGGAACACAGTCCTACAAGCCTATATAGCTTGATTCTCCTCAACAAGATGAAGTGCTCCGTTCTTCTTATTTCTGCACGTTAATATCACTGCCCCATAATGCTGTTCTGCTGAGGACCAACTCAAGGCAGACGTCGCCCCACGTCAGTCTTTTATGGGATCCTCCTGAGAGTTCTTTCGCCTCAGGGTTTTTTCTCTTCCATTGAAACCCACTCACAGTGTTGGGTTAACAGATTTCACTTGAACTCTACTTCTCTTCAAAGTGTTTCTACATTGGGATAAAGCTGCCCTACGTTTGCTTTACCATGCCTCATTGCTGATTTGTGGTTCTTCTCCCTTCATATTTACAGCTGTCATTTTCTACTAACAGAAACATTTTGTTCCCAGCCTCCTACAGAGGAGAAACAAATATTCAGGTATAGGTATCCACTCCTCTGTACTCTGTGCATTACTATAAATATCTAGAAAGAAATCTATAGTTGCACGGAGAGTTCAAACTGTATTTGAAAATTGCAGACTGCCAAACCTGGGGATGAACCTGTGCTTCACCAGATTGTTGAAATTCCCAATTTGAAAGCTTAAACCAATGAAACATAAGGCTTTATCATGTATCTCAATGCTAATTACTGAATGATTTTTCTTAAAAAGGAAAGAATACAAAGGTTTTAGCACGTAGCGTACGTTGTTCCAAATACATACCAATATCAACATGTTTTTAGAGAAGTTTCTTTTAAAGTAATTTTTTTTTGGCTCAAACCCAATTTTTTCCAGGTGCTACTTTTAGGAAATCCTACGTAGACTTAGCATTTTAGGGTTTCATATAATAAAATCACATTTGAGAAACATGAATAACTTTTCAAGTCATAACATAACTGAAAGTAATATGATAACCAATATTTCTGCTTTCTGCCCACCTTCTCCCAAAGAGAAAGTAATCACCTTTATTGCAGGGAGTCAGACAAGAGATTTCTAGAATAAAACATAAGGATTATAAAAATGTACATTAGACTTAGAAAAGAATCTAAGGGGTAAATAAATTAGTTTATTTAATATAATAAGAAACTAGGCCCGCAGAAGGTTTGTCCCCGGACTCCTCGGCTAGAGACGGCGCATCCAGGTCTACCTTGGTCTCCTTGCTCCTGGCCTGGTCCTGTTTCATGGCCCTGCACGTCCCACCCATTCTACAGCCCTGTCACCAACATCTCTCCCCTTCATCAAGGACTTCTCAGGGCTTTCTAGACAGGCTGCTTCAGAAAGAACATCTTTAAAAGTCATTATTTCCACTCCAGTTGTTTTCCTTCTGTGATACTAAGATTCTTTTCAATTCTAATGGAAATATCCCATTCTTGTTCCCTGAAATGCAATTTGATAGCATTCGCATCTAGGGGTCTTTATTTCTGTTCTTTTACCTCCATTTATCCAACTTTATTGAACTACTGAATGAGAGGGACTATGACAGATGCGGAGGATATAAAGTCAAGTAAGACAAAGCTCGTGCCAGAAAGAACTGTGTTCCTTGAGTTATTTCTACTGTCATTACTGAGGCTACCTACCAATTGGCAATTCTCTTGGTTCTTCCTGCTTTTTTCTATTTGACATGAACACTGGGTGGCATTTGTTTACATGAGTACTAATACTGTCTGCCCATCTATCCATCAGTTCATTCTGCCGTCTGTCCATCCATCTATTTATCCCATCAGCTGAAGATACCATTCTGTTGCCTAGGGCACCCATTTGCCTGATTTATTAGTTGGCCTAGCATAGGCATGTTGAATTATATCACCTACTTCTCATAATGAATGGTCTTTTGTCCACGGGGGAAATAGTTTGGAGTTACGTAAGATGAAAACCTGGAATACAGTGGTTTTTTACTCTTGTCCCCTCAGGATGATCATTTTGTTAAGGTGCTTCTTCTGTCATTTTTAAAAACTATAAAATGACATTTAAAAATAGTACCATATAATCAAATCTTCTCAAAATACCAGAAAAGAAGCAGTAAACCTCTAGAAACTTGAGTCTTCATGTTCTTAATGGTTAGTCTCTTAATTAACAGCTTAGAGATCCCATCTGCTGTCAAAATAATTGGGCCATCTTTTCACTTATTTTTTATATGACCTCAAAAGACTCCCAGTTTGTTTTTTTTTTCCTTCTTGAAGATTAACTTTACTTCCCCACATTACCTTCCTCATAAAGTGTTTCAATACACATTCTAACTCAAGGGAAAACTGAAAGAAAAAAAAAAAGTGTTTTCTTTGTTAAAATACAAGAGCCTTCTTGACAGGGAAGGGCTCTGAAATAAAGAGAGCAGCCTTGTTAAAACTTTGTGTTGTGCCTGAACACATCCTAAAATGTTTAAATTGTCTGTTCCGGTAATAAATTATAAGCTTGGTAGTTTAAAGCCAACTCCCATTGACCAATAAAACGGAAAATACTGGAGTAGGCCAGATACTAGTTTTTGGTGAACAGCTTCTGCATGAATTGCAATGAGAAATGTTCAGTACAAGTGACAGTAAACAAAAATTAGATTTAAAAAATGCCTGGAGGATATGTGATTCACGAGAATTATGGGATTTGTTTCTGCTTCCAGATGAAGACTATTAATAAATTATAAGCACATCAAATGTAGCTGCTGATACAATAATAAACATTGATACAAAACAAAGCTCAGAATACCTTCTTTTGCAGCCTGGATCCTGTAGTCCAGTCTGGCAGCTCTATGTTACTCAGACTTTCCCAAGGGAAACCTTTCTTTTTTTCTTTTTTTTTTTTTTAGATTAAACAGCAGTAACAGAAAGCACTGTGTGTATCTAATAAGGCATTGCAGTTCACGAGAGTAATGGATTCTTAGGTAGACAAGATTTGGTATAACACTAAGTCCCCAAAGATCAAATGATCGGTACCCCTACCAATTTTCGATTGTTACTGAAAGAAGCCATCACATCATAACAGAAATAAAAGGTGAGCTTAGATGCTTGCATTCTTGGTGTTTCATGTAAACCACAAAATTTAAGAATCTACTTCCACTTTCCTGCACAAAATAGTAATATCTGATCTTTGATTTTCAATTATTTACATTCCTGCTCTTTTCTTCCCTACTCAAAGTACTTCCATTTTGAAACCTTCACGACAAAGCTATTTTTGTGTGTGTGACTGTCTTTGACTTTCACTATACACTAAAATCTGGAAAGGACCCCCAGTCTGGAAACTGGAAAGCCTGTACTCTGGTTCAGTATCTACCTTGCGTTAGCTGTGAGACCATGGGGAATTCATTTACCATCTCTGTACCTCTATGTTTTCACTTATGACATGAGAAAATTGGCTTGGATGGCCTGTACAATCCCTCCTAACTGTAAATTATGACTTTGGAAGATCTAGCTTTATGTCTCCAAGAAAGCTGACAAGTTTGAGTCCATCTTATCTTTGACTTTTTTTAAGCTTAAATTAGCTTTGGTGTGACTTCCCAGATAAAACTAGAAATGAAGTGAAACGTGCTCCAGCTAACTGGACTAGGTCTTCATCCCATCTTCCTATTGAGCCTGGTACAAAAGAGCAGCTTTGCAAACTCCAGTTACTCTACCCTCCATCCATCCTGAATTACACCAGGCCATTTTCTTTAACACAGTTTCCCTTTTATCATTCTTCTACATCCAATCTTTCCATACTTCCTGTTGGCTATCGCTTCAAATCTAAGTATTCCCATCTGACTGAGGGACCCTCACTATCACCATCTCCTACCACCCCCCCCTCACATACCTTTTTTCACAAGTTCCCACTGCTGTAAGCAGCTGGTCACTTCTCCCCGCAGCCGCTAATGACTTTTCCAAACACTATGCCTTCACTCCTATCATTACTCACTTTCTCTCTTCTTCATCCATCTAGTTCACATTCCAACAGAATTTATGGCAAAGACGGAAATGTTCTGTGCTGTCCAATATGGTAACCATCAGGCACAAATGATTACTGAGCACATGAAGTGGGACAAGGCAACTGAGAACCTGACTTTTATTTCATTTTAATTAATTAATTAAAGTTCTAATGGCCACATGTGGCTAGTGGCTAACATATTGGCCAGTACAGCTCCAGATTATACCGTCATTTGACATCTAGCTCAAATTCCACTTCTTGCAGGGTAAGTTTCATTAAAATTACCTCCAAAACTTTAAAAAAAAAAACAGAGAGCTGTCTAAGCCCATCCGCAGATCCTCTAATCTAATTGATCTGGGGTGGGACCTGGCCATGAATATTTTTTGAAGGCTCCCAGACTATTCCGGGGGGCAGCCAGGGCTGACCACCACTGCCCCGTGAAACCCACTCAGGCTTCTCATGTCTCAGTAGTTGCTGGTTGTCTCTGAAACTCTGCACAATAGTCTGAATCATTCAAGTTAGCATTTCTTTTTGCCGCTACCTGCAGTTTTCTTTACCTGATTGGAAGCATCTTTTTCTTGTTTTGTCCACTGAGGCTACTGCCACTCATGGCAGGTTCTGGAAACATTTTTGATTATGGAACAGTTTTCACTTATTACACATAGCCTTGAAATGCAAAATATTTATAGCTTTTGATTTTATAAACCTAAATGAGGGTTTCTATACTGCCTTTAAATCATTACCATGAATTGTAGTGAGTCTATTAATGAGACTTCTGTGCTAGACTGTAAGCTCCATGAGAGCAGGGGCCACTGCCCTTCACCAATGTACTCCTGCTACCTAGAACCTAATCTAACACATAGAGGTATTGAATAAATCATTGCTCAATGAATCATTTAATGAAATAAGTACTTGAATAAATACATTTAAAGTCACACCAGTGTATTGTCTTCTTCATGGAAAGTGAGCATACAGTCATCTGTACCTTGAGGTGGTGTGTGTGTGTGTGTGTGTGTGCACATGTGTACATGGGCAAGTGTATGCACATGCATGGGTGTATGTGCATGCATGTGCACCTATATATATATATATATATACACATATATATACACACACACATATATGTTGTGTGTGTGTGTGTTTCATATGCCCAATCACTGTGAGCATCCTTAAGAGGATCCAAAAGTTGCTGAGTATTCCAAAGGATCCTTCAGCACCTCTTAGTTCTGCACAGCTGGTAGCTCTGCTCTCCATAGCTATCGTCCTGGGAAATATGGTTATTAATACTGAGTGAACAGATGGTGCAGGGTGTGTTACTTAAGACAGTTTTGCCAGGAGGTAAATTTATGCCTTATAAATGTACTTCAAAACTATGCTATTTGATTTAATCACTTAATGCAAAGACAGCTGCATACTATATTTGCCTTAACTGCAGTTCTATGGGTTATCTGCCAATCTGTTAATTATAGTATTTTGAAAGGCTTCAGGAAAAAAAAAAAAAACAGTAATTATACAGATTGGGATGGGGGGAGGAATATTTTTGAAGCCTAAATTCAGACATTCATTCCCAGCGAACACAAACTTATTGAAGATTTAGAAAACCTGCTAAGAAAGTGGGAGTAGATGTGATGGCTTTCCTTTGAAAGGGACTTACGTGTGTGTTCTCAGTCTGCATTAGTTACTGGGGGTAACTGCCAGGGAGATGGGAATGGAGTGATGTTCAGCTGCACAGAGCTCCAGCGCCATCGCCAAGGTCTTTGAGCAACTACTCAATTCCTTGAAATTAAAAAGAGGAAGAGGAAGAGGAAGATGAGGATTAAGAGAAGGGAGAGGAAGAGGGGGAAGGGGAAGAAGAGAGGAAGGAGTGGTAGAAGTGACAGGAGGGGGAGGAAGAAAGGGAGAAGGGGGAAGGGGAGGAGGGGGAGGGGGAGGGGGGAGGGGGATGGAGAGGAGGTTTAACTTTCATTGTAAACATGATTCTGCCCTTGATGTTCCCATACTTTCCCATAATCTGCTTGCTCCCTGAGCTCTCTGGGCTTTTCTCTGCTAAACAGTTGCAGCAATGATTAAGCAGATTTAATTAATACTGTATCAGCAAAGAGGAATATTTTAAGCTCAGCCTGACAACTTCCTTTTCTTGCCAAGGACTAGATGGCACATACTTGTAGGAGAAGTCTGGCCCATTTCTCCCATCCTCTGGGAATTCATGCTCAATGCATTTCATTGCCATTTTAAGAACAAGATTTCTTCTCTATGGGCAACTGTACCAGGAGGAAAGGACTGAACGGGACCCAGCCTGTAAATCAAAGAATTGGGGAAAGAGTGTTACAGATTATCTGGTCCAACTCTCTCTTTTCACAGATGAAGAAACTGGGGACCAAATTCTTAACTGATTCACTTTCCCAAATTAGTTAAAGAATAATGGGGCTTTGACCAGGAACACTCTTCTATCAGTTTAGGCCCTTTTCACACGCATCACACTGTGTATAAGGCTGTAAAGTAACAAGAAGTAAAACAGAAAGAGCAGAGAATTAATTTTCCTGTGCTATTCCAATACATGACTGGCTGGAGCTGCCTTTGGGCAAAAGGAGAAGGCAGCAATAATAACAGTCATCCTAACGGACTGCCTAGGGCCTCCACGTTCCACAGCTTCCAGCGTCATCCACACTGAGAATGCCGCCCTGTGGAATTGTGCATCACAGCCTGAATGCCACCTCCTCTGTGCTAGGTACCTTCCGAACTTCATCTCAGTTAAAACTACCAACAACCAACGATGCAGACATCAGCTCTTACACTTCACAGACAGGGCTCTCAGAGCTTGAGTAACTTGCTTAAAGTCACACAACTGATTTCTAGTAGAGTCTCATGTTCAGACTTGGACTTACTAGATCAAAAGATACGTGTCTTCCCAAGAAAATATGTTTGTTTCTTGGCAACCTCCTTCCAAAATGGACTAAAAATACTTCCTTCAGTTCTCTGAGGCTTTTTACTGTGTCTGTTCTCGCCAGTCTAGCGCCATCTTGTGGCGTGCTACTCCTAGGCTACTCTCTGCACTGCAATTTATCTGACCATCATCTCGTCTTCACCGCCAGGCTCTATGCAACGTTCAACAAGCCTCAAGTGATGAACTGATACGTGCTTAGACAAGGTCATCAAAGCAGCCATCGATAACTCATCCCCGTTTTTGCAGGCAGTGTACATTTCCATACAGTCTTGGTTTAGCTGATACACAGGTGCCCACCTGACCTAGTGGAGTAGAATTACTTTAACTTCTTGTGTTAGGAAGAAGAGGATAATGCCAAGATTGACAGGTGAAGAGGTATTAGAGGGGGCAGGCCTGGCTTTTGATACGTCTCAAATCATATTTAACTGATTATCGTACCTAATCTATGACGGAGCTAGAAGGTACTTCTATCTTCCGTCGTCTCTAGTATTTCCATTTCCTTGAGGCTATTTAGATCAAAATTATCAACATGGCCATCTCTCTGGGCCCTCATATCTCTGCTTTCAACTCTTTATATATTAAAAAAAGTGTTTTATTAAATTTTTTAAAATGTATGCCTATAATCACAATTCTCATGTTTTAGGGCAACATCATTATCAATATCCTCTGACCTCTGTTTTCTCTGTTTCTTTGACTTATTGTAGTATCTCCAATTTTAAAAAAAATTAGATGTCTTTGAATGAAGCAAGTTTATCCTCTACCAATTAATTAAAGGAAGGTCATGCATAAGAGACCAGCACTCCAAAATAGGAGAAATTCTTTCTGGTTTATACTGAAGTGCTTTATGTAACAGGGTTGAGAGAGAGAGAGAGAGTGTGTGTGTGCGCGCACACGCGCGCGCATAAGTGTGCTTCTTTATAGTATAAAATTGCTTTCAGGTAAGTTGTGCAACTAGTCCAATTACCCATTTCCGTTCTTCCAAAGAAGGCATTGCTCCTAGGAACTATGTTGACTCTGGGGAATTCCAGCTGTTTAGAGATTCACAGCCCCACATACAAAATCTAAGTGCCTCCTGGCATCCTTGTTTAAACAGCACAACATTTCGCAATCCTTTTCTTGGATACTGCGATTTAGAGTTTTAAAAAATCTCCTACTGTTATCAAAAAGAAGATCTGTGTCTGTGTCTCCCATTATCCTTGTTGCTTTGGAATGATTTCTGAAACAAGGGAGCAAAATCAACTTTATTCAATCATCTAACAAATGGAAGCCCTCTCTTTATAGATCATTAGTGTTTTTCTTATTTATATTTCATTTTATTTTTTAAAATCTAGTTAAGTGTTATTTTTAAAATGGAGAAAAAACACCACACCCACTCAAATATAGTCATTTGATCTTTGTCACAAAAAAAGGCAAATAAATAGAAAAAGGATAGTCTTTTCAACAAATGGTGCTGGAACAATTAGACATTCATATGCCAAAAAAATGAATCTGGTCACAGACTTTATACTCTTCACGAAAAATAACTCAAAATGGATTATAATCCTAAATATAAGATGCAAAACTATAAACCTTCTAGAAGATAACACGGGAGAACCTCTAGGTGCCCTTGTGTCTGGCAATGAGTTTTTAGATGCAACATCAAAAATATGAGAAAATATAAGAAAAATTGATAAGTTAGACTTCATTAAAATTAAAATTTTTGCTCTGTAAAAGAGAATAAAAGACAAGCCAAGGACTGGGAGAAAATATTTGCAAAACACGTATCTGACAAGTGACTTGTATCCAAAATAGAGAAAGGACCCTTAAAACTCAACAATAAGAAAACAAGCAACACAATTTAAAAATGGGCAAAACATCTGAGCAGACATCTCACCAAAGATATACAGGTGGAAAAGCATATGAAAATACTCTCAACATCACTGGTCATAGGAAAATTGAAAACTGAAACAACAATGACATACCACTACACACTTAGGATGGCTAAAATACAAAATGCTGACAACACCAAATGCTGATGAGGATACAGAACAAGAGAAATTCCCATTCACTGTTGGTGGGACTGCAGAAGAATACAGCCATTTTGGAAGAAAGTTTGGCAGTTTCTTACAAAAGTAAACATACTGTTTAACACATGACCCACCATTTGCACTCCTAGGTATTTACCTTATTGAGTTGAAAATTTACATCCACACAAAAACCTGCACAGGAGCATTAGGCAGATTTATTCATAATATCAGAAACTGGAAGAAACCAAGATGCCCCTCAATAGGTGGATGGATAAACAAACTGTGGTACATGGAATGGAGTATGTTTGGCAATAAAAATTGAGCGATCAAGCCACCAAAACCATGAAGGAATCTGAATGGCCTATTGCTAAGTGAAAGAAGCCAGTCTAAAAAAGTCACATTCTATATGATTCCAACTATGTGACATTCTGAAAAAGGCAGAACCCTAGAAATAGTAAAACAATCAGTAGTTGCCAGAGGGAAGGGGAAGAGATGAACAGGGGATTTTTAGGATGATGAAACTATTCTTTATTATGCTGCAATGGTAGATAAATGACACTATATATTTTTCAAGAGCCAAAGAACTGTCCAATATAAAGCATGAACCCTAATCTAAACTATGGATCTCAGTTAAGAATAATGCGTCAGTATCTGTTAATTATAGCAAATGTATCACATCGATGCAAGATATTAATAATAGGGAAAACTGTGTGTGGATCAGGGGAGGCACATATGGCAACTCTATACTATCTATTCAAGTAAAAATATTTTTTAAACATCACTTTTAGTTTGAAAGGCCAAAGCTTTGGGTGATGATGCTTTCATTCATGAAGTTCTTTGGAAAATCTTTTTTCAGACTACCTTAAGAGGCTGTGCTGCATTTTTTTTGAACACCTTCAACGCTAGCAAGCATTATTTTTCCTCTGAGTCTCTGAAATAATCAGAAGTCATTAAAATATAACATAAGTGAAAACTTTTGTTTATAAATTTAGGAAATGCAAAAGTAAATATGTTTATGGAATAAATCTGTCAAAGATGGATTCTAAAAAGGTTATGTGCAGTGACAATTTTATTAGTATATTGCACCATTTCCCAAGAGAACAATTGTGGAAGATTACCTTCATGTAGACCTTCAAATACTGATTTTAATAAAATCTATCAAAAACATTAACCCATTACCTCATGCACACCCATCATAAGAAGGAAAGGATGGAAAAGAGAGATGAGGGGCAGGGAATTAGAAACTTGACAGAAGAGCCAAAGAGGCAAGAAAAGAAATGAATGGGATCTTAGGGTAAGTAAGGAAAAGGGAAGTAATACCTGTTTATTTATAAGTCATTTTATTCCTGGTGAAATAAAGTGTTATAAACAGGCTATAGTTAAATTTATAGTATGCATACCAACATTATTTTCTTATAGAATACAAATGATACTTTGCTAATTATAGGAAAATAAATTACACATATAAAACAATTTTGGGGTGATCGTATCTACTGTTTAGTATGGCCCGAGGGCCAAGCTTACATACCCTTTGTTCACAAACTTCTCGGTCTCACGGTTTCTGCTCCTGTAGAGCCACACCTCTGTAGTTTCAGTTGCCCTAGAGAGCCCCTTAAGTCTTCATACAGAAAGGCTGCAGATAAGTGATTTAGAAGTGGATTAACTGAACAAAGGGTGTTACCCGGTGGATGTCTGAAACACAAGCTAGGAGAGAGAGTTAGGATGCAGCTTCTGTCTGACAAACTTAGTCTCTCTTTGCCCAGGAATAGTAGACAGGATGCCACTGAGAAGAGCAACACTTTTTGAAGAAGGAGAATGGCATTCAGCAATGGGGGCTTTGGGGTATCATGCTTTGTGTTGTTTAGGGTCCTGGGACAGTCCTAACATTACTGACTCCCTTTGGACCCTTGTAGATATAATGTATATTAAAAATTTTGAGTTCTCTACAGACAACAAAGACCAAGTTATACTAATAGTACTTATACTTATTTGACACTACTTGTCTTTTTTTCTGTCTTATTTCCCCAACCAAAGAGTATTACATCTTATGGAAAAACCCAAATTACCTTTTTGGCCAACCCAATAAATTTCTCAAAACCAGGACATACTATGTCTTCTTTTTTTTGGCTCATAGTACCACACTGCCTTGAATATAGTATATGCTGAAGAAATGTTTGATTTTTTATATTTAAAATTTTTTCACTTAGATTTCATTTAAATAGGATTAAATATTCAAAAGTAAATGTGGTATAGAATGAAAAATTGTTGTTTCTCCTTTTGCTTCTTGAATGTATTATTTGTATCTTAAAGTCATTTCAAAACCATATCTTCTTTTTATTTTCGTCAAGATTATTACAAATCCTCTCAAATTAAGGTCATATGTTACTCACTGTATATAAACTTTACATACTTGCTCAGGCATGTGTGAAGATGGCTATTATAATAATAATTTTTAGAACTTCTGTGTACTCTGAATGACCACTTAGGTGTTTAAATACCACTGTTTAAAGAAAAACAACAAAATCAAACATTCAGTTCTGTGTAAAAATGATCTATGTCAAACTTTTAGAAATGAAAACCACAATGTTGAGATGTCCAACATACAATAGAAAATTGCTAAACATGCAAAAAAGCAAAACAACATAGCCTCATTAAAAGGACATAGCAAGCTTAAATGTTCTTTCATCTAATAATATGACTTCAAAATACATGAAGCAAAAACTGATAAAACTACAAAGAAAAAGAGACAAATCCACAATTTCCGTAAGAGACTGCAATACCCTTCTCTCAAAATTAATAGAACATGTAAACAGAACATCATCACTAAGGATACAGAGGATCTTAACAACATTATCAACCAACTTGACCTAATCGGCATTTAGAGACCACTTCGCCCTATGAGAATGGAATGCATATTAATGTGTAGTTAACGGCCCAGCCATTCCACAAAGAAAACTCCAGGCCCAGATCACTTCACTGATAAATTCTACCAAATATATAAGGAAGAAATATTACCATTAAACATAAACTCTTTCAAAAAAATTGAAAAGGAGAGAATATTCCCCATTTTATGAGGACCACATTACTCTGATAGCAAAACTCTGACAGCAAGACATAAAGACATTACAAGAAAAGAAAACTAGACACTGATATCCCTCGTGAACACAGATGTAAAAATTCTAAACAAAATTTTAGCAAGTTGAATCAAACAATATATAAAAAGTATAATACATTATAACCAAGTCTGTTTTATTCCAGGGATTCAAGGCTGGTTGAACATTTGGAAATACATAAATAAAAATAAATGTATCTCAACATATTAATAAACTTAACAAAAAAGATCAATTTAATAGACACATAAAAAGTCACTGAACAAAATCAAACATACCGATACATAATCCCAGCAAACTAGAGAAAAAAGGAATTTACTCAACTGGATAAAGGGCATAAACAAAAATCTCACAGTTAATATCATACAACATAGTGAAGAACTAAACACTTGGAATAAGACAAAGATGTAAGTTCTCATCACTTCTAGTCAATATTGTACTGAAGGTTCTAGCTAATGCAATAAAACAATGAAAAAGAAACTGAAGTTATCCAGATTGGAAAGGAAAAATAAAACTCTTTTATTCATAGACGACGTGATTTTCTAGATAGAAAAGTTAATAGAATCTGCAAAGAAGCTACCATCATGAGTAAGTGATTTAGTAAATTTGCTGAACATAAGATCAATAAACAAAACCAACTGTATTTCTTTATACCAGCAACAAAAAACCAGAAATTGAAATTTAAAAAATAATACGAATTACAATAGTATCAAAAATTTAGGAGAGATAAATCTAATAAAAGATGCAAAAGACTTGTACTCTGAAAACTACAAAAGATTGCTCAGAGAAACCAGAAAGATCTAAATAAAGAAGAAATATATTTTGTTCACAGGTCAAAAGACTCAATGTGGTTAAGGGATAACTTCACCCCAAATTGATTTATATATTCAACATTATCCCATTCAAAATCTTCAAAGGCTTATTTTTCAGAAATTAAAAATTTGACTCTAAAACTCATATGGAAATGCCAAGTGCCCAGAGTAGCCAAAAGCATTTTGAAATTAAGAACAATTTAAACGATTAATGCTACCAAAATTAAAGCTTAATTTAAAGCTAGAATAAAGACAGTGCAATATAAATGTAAAGACAGCAAGATAAATCAATAGAACAGAAATAAACTCACATGTATTGGGACAACTGATTTTCCAAAACGTGCAAAGATAATTCAGTGGAGAAAGGATAGTCTTTTTAACAAATGTGCTGAATCAACTGAATATATGCAAAAAAAAAAATCTCAGATTCATACCTCACACAATATATAAAAATTAACTCAAAATAAATCACTGACCTTAATATAAACTTAAATCTATTAAACATTTAGAAAATTAGAAGAAAATTTTTGTGACTTTGAGTTAGACAAAGATTTTTTTAGATACACACCAAATGCATGATCCATAAAAGAACAAATTAATAATTAGACTGCATCAAAATTAAAACTTCTGCTCTTTCAAAGACACTGGGAAGAGAATGAAGAGAAAAATCACAAACTTGAAGGGAAAAATATATATAAAATAAAGGATCTGCATTATATATATACACACACGCACACACACACACATATATACATACACAGAACTCTCAAAACTCAATAATTAGAAAAACAAACAAGCCAATTTTTAAAATTTGCATAAGAGATTTGGACATACACATCTAAGAAGACATGTAATACAAATAGCAAATAAACACATGAAAAGTTGTTCAACATGATTATTCATTAGGTAAATGTAAATTAAAACCACAGTATAACACCACCAGATGTCATCTGAATGACTCCAATTAAAAAGACTGATCATACCAAGTGTTGGTGAGAATATCAAGAAACTGCAACTCTCGTACTTTGATGGAGGGAATACAAAGTGGTACAGTTTAGAAGTTTCTTATAAAGTTCATGTGTGTGTGTATATATTTCCCTTATGACCCAGCAATTCTAATTATAGCTTTTACCCAATAGAAATAAAAGTGTTATATGGACACAAAATCTTCTTCAGGAATCTTCTTAGTATCTTTATAACAGTTGAAAACTTGAAACAAATGTCTATCGTAGTGGTATGAATAAGCAAACTGGGCATCCCAACAATGCAATACTACCCAGAAATGAACTACTAAAACATACAACATAGATCACACAAACAGCCTGAGCAAAAGAAGCCAATACAAAGAGAATATAGACAATGTGATTTTATTCATATGCAATTCTAATGAAGAACAACTATTTGGTAGTTACAGAAAGCAGGTCAGTGGTTACCTGTGACCAGATGTGGTAACTGGGGGAAGGGGAATCTGACTGAAAAGGGACACAGCTGAACTTTTGAGGATATTGGAAATGACTGGCACATAGATTTATCAAAGCATATTAAGATCTACAGTTAAACCTGGTACATTTCATTGAATATAAATTATGCTTTACTAGAGGTGATTTCGGCTACAGTGTGTCTCAACTCCATGAAACATCCTGACCAGAATACCCATTCAAGAGTGAGATCTACCTCATTTTCTATACTTAATGTATTGATAGTTTAATTCATCCTTTATTTCAAAAAAAAGAACTAATGGGCATCAAAGGAAGAGTTAAAAAAAAAAAAAAAACCTTCTAGAGATGTACCAGCTTGCTTTCATAACAATCATTTATATAACTGAGATTAAAATGTAACTGGTCTTTTCCGCTGAAGCAGATAAAGATCTGGGTTGCTGAAACTTGTTTTGCTGCTCTATAAAATAGCTGCAGTATCATTGGCACTTACTAGGCATGAATCGTGGTGCAACCTTCCTGTTTAAAGTCTTTAGCAGAACAGCTGCATTCCGAGCTATAATGATGTAGTTGAGGGCAGGGTAGAGTCTGCAGGTGCAAGAAGGCTATGGGGGTTCATGCAATTGTTCCCATTAATAGCAATAACTTAACTTGGCTTGTGGTTTCAAACCCTGATTTAGTCCAGTTTATACCATTTTCCCTCCTTGGGATGGAACTACAAGGTACAGTTTTGGCAAAAGTAAGAGTGGATACGAAGTCAAAAGATATGGATTTGATTCTCACTCTGTCCCCTTTAATATGTGTGACCTTAGACTGATAAAGGTCAGACAGATCAATTATTTTCCTTATCTGCAAAACGGGGAAGATCACTGTTCCCATCACATGAGTGTTTCAAGTATTCAATTTTATAATGTAATGAGGGAATCAGTCATCATAAGCCCTGAGTACATAATGGTTGGATAGGAAATCAGAGTCTGATATAAAAAGCTAACAAGTTGGAGGCCACTCAGAAATAATGCTACGGATACCAGAGGATGACTGAACTACTATCTTAGAATAGAATTAACCGACTGTTACTCTCCAAGGCAGGCTGGCTCTCAAGTCCAACAGAGGAAATCTTGGCAAAGTAGTCTAGGTTCGAATGTTAGCTGAACTGGGTTAAACAGTGGGTTAACTAAGGTCATCCTCTTTCCAGCTGAACCTAATCAAGCATCTCATGTAAGTAATCTAATCCATAGAGAAGAAGAAAAGGACCTCTCCCCACCCTCAAAAAAACTTTCCTCAGTAAAAGTTGCCAAATAAAAATATCTTGTTCAAATTGGGCAATTTCATGAGATAAACAGGAGTTCTGACTGGTTTCCATTTCCGTAAAAGTCACTTCATACCTGAAATACCAATGTTCTGCTTTAGGGTCTGAGGATTTCTCTTCTACTCTAAGGATATCAAAGTAACATATTTGAGGTTAACTGCATTTTTTTAAGAAAGAAGGGTCAGAATCTATGGTGGTTGCCTCCCAAGGAATCTCTTTTAAAAATATTATGACTGGATTGTTTTGGTATGTGTGCACTGTCTCCTTAAGATCATGTCCTTATAGTTCCCTAAGAAGGGCCAGTGTAAACTGAACCACTGCATGAGTAATAGCAGACTTACACACCAAGGAGAAACTTAAAATGAGCCAGGACGAGTTTTGTCTACAAAGCTCTTATTGCAAAGCCTTTCCAGGAAGTTGCTTGTCAAGCCCTAGGCCACAACCAGAATTTAATCCTTTGCAAATTTCCAAAGTGAATTTGTGCAGGAGGGGCAGAGTACCAAAACTATGTATGGGAGTTACCAAAAAAAAAAAAAAAAAAATCCTGGGAACAACATGCAGGGAATTTGGAGAAAATTCATCACTTAGGCCAGTAATTGACAACACTTGTTTTTGAGACACTGCAGTTTGCTTGCAATAATCTCAAAGTTCGTTTAAAAGTGCCCTGCCAAAATAATTCAGTTCACCTTACCTGGAAAAAAATACGTGTCATGGAACACTTCTGTGAGGAGAGTGGGAAACTAACAAAAATCAACAAATACAAGTGCCAAAATTAACTTACCTTACAGTTAGCAATATTGAACATTTATTACTCTAGAAACTTTTAACTCCCATAAGGAAGGGCTAAGAGTTCCCAGCATCATGTGTGGAATTTAGATACAACCAATAGGTGCTAATTTTCATTGAACAAATTGAGTATCTGCTCTATGCCCAGCACTGTTTGGGAGAATAAATAGTTATTCAAAAGTATAGGTCACACACACACACAAAAGGTATAGGTGAAGGTCTAACCAAATATAATCAAGTTTTCTCAAGAAAGCTCATATTTCTTTAAAATATTCCTCTATAGGATTCCATTCTTCAGCAAGTAAAATTACCAGTTCTGTAAGTATGTTTATAGAAAAATTTAATTCTAAGTATTTCAATGCCAAAGATCCCAGCTAAGTTTACCTGCACAGGAAATTTTATGCACAAAGTGTTGAAGACTGCAGTGACGATCACTTACTGAGCTAGAAGCAGAAACTAGAGAAATGATTTTACTTTTATCAGTGATGTATTACAACATAATCTTTCTTTACTGGATAAAACACAAAATAAACACTCACACAGTTGGTTTCAACTTTAGTCAAAGAAAAATTTCAACCAAATCTTTCACTTTACCAGAAATAAAAGCTTTTGTTAGAAGAAAGATAAAGGAAACTGAAAAAAAATTTTTTGAAACGGCCACTTTTCTCTCCCAAATCCTAGCAATTATATGCAATGATAACATCAATGAAAATCTAGGCTTCTAAGTTTCGAGTATTTCATGTGCCTATTATTTTATGTTCTTCATACAGAGTTTCTTCTTAAGAACACAAAGGGCTTGGCTTTATCACTTTTATATTTTCTCACTTTAAGTTAGATTTCCAGGAATGGAAGATTTCTTAAGAATTGACTTAAGAATTAATTGATTTAGTACTTGGTATTAATTTTTTCAATAGCTACAGAAAATCCTGTGGATATACCCCCTCCTTTTTTGCCCCAAGCATTTACTTCAAAAAAGAGCTGATTTTAATATAAACAAAAGAATATAATCACACCCTTACACTTGGAAAAAGATGTTATCTCACATTCTACTTGTACTGCCTTTTATCTTGGGTATGTTTCTAGAAAATGTAATGCTCCAGTATTTTAGAAATAAGAAACAGCCCCTTTTCTGAAGAATGTATTTATCTACTCAGGAAGAGAAGGATGGGCTGAAGACAGAGTAGAGTAGGGGCGGGGCGGGTAATGTAGAACAAAGCCAAAGTAGCGTGGACTCTCCTGCCCTCTAGTGGTTGGACTCTAGAAAAAAATTAAACTGTTCCATGGATTTCCTTTTTCCTCTAAGTGGGTTTATTTTCTCTTTGAAAATTTAAACTAAATGTAAAGGTCTTTAACTAATTGACAATATTTCTTGGAGTATCAGGAACAGCCTCATTTTACTTAATCAGTCATAGTTATCATCTGGTCCTTTATTTTTTCAGTCACTGAAGAAGCAGACCCAACAGAGTCAGCACTATAAAGGCACTGGTGGAAAGTCGACCCCCGTATCCCTCAAATTCAATAGCCTAGTTTCATAACCATACACACATTTTACCCAATTGACTCCATTTCTCATAAACATCTAACTTTTTTTTTTGTTAACACTTTGAAGCTCAAGAAGTAAGATAAGTCTGGCCCAGTGGTGTCACTGTTGCACTGTATACACATACATGAACCAGCAATGGTTGTTGAAACCGAAATAGCTGAAGCTCGTGGGGTGAACCGCATATTTTAATGTGGGTGTAAGGTTAGTTCATCTACATTTATTTATTGTATCTCTAAAAGTTGCAGGCTAATTCTTAATGTATTTACCCTTAAATTTTCCCTTTAAATGGGACTTGTATTTTCAAAAACTTGCACTAAAACATCTTAACAGTGTTCCCTGCTAATCTAAACCTATCAATCTGTAATACATTTCCACTTATTGAATGAGCTTTATAATCACATATGATTACAATTTACTATACATGCAGAAATGCTTTTTAAACTTCTCAAAATATTAATTTATCACAAAACGGCTTTGTCTTATAACCTAATATTGCAATCACTATCATACAAACATAAACATTTAATCAAGCTTATGTGGGGAACTTGTCTCAATAGTAACCACAATAATAATCAAAATGTAATCTTGTTTAGTTTTGTTTTTATGTAACTGTCCCGAGACTTAGTAGCTGGAATGACAATAAACTGATGGGGATTTGCCTTATATTTCCATGCGGAAGGCAGATGAAAATAAATTAACTCCAACTCACAGACACAATTTGAGAAACAGTGAACTTTAATATCTGCTGAAAAAGTTGCTTATCTGCAGCTTCCTCCTCTGTCAAACACAGAGTTGAATCTGAATGATCTTTCAGGTAGAGTGCTGCTAGAAATTTGTATATACTGATGACTATGAAGTCTCATGGTTTCATGTCTGAACTTTTGAGAGTACAGCTCAATAAGTTAATGATAATAATCAGCTATTATTCATTCATCTCCTTTGCTCCAACTTCAAACATACAAGATTAATGCTTGTCTAATTTCCCTCAATCAAGTTAATACGGGAAGATAGTATTATTATAAATTATTTAAGTATTGAATTTTTTTTTTAAAGAATTCAAATCACTTTTAAATACTTGTGTTCAATGAAAAGAGTCACTCATTATCAGGAAACCTGAGTTTTAGTCCCACTTTTACCGTAGATTGTTGGTAACTTTGAAGATGGCTCCTCTATAATATTAGTGAATTAGATTAGATTCTTTCATAATTTAAATTTTTTAATCTTATGTAAAGTCAAGAATTTTCAGGCCTCTTATTTAGCAGTGGCTTTGGAATGATCCTATGCCAGGCCCATAATATGTGATCAAGGTTTTGGTCAAATTTAACAAGCTGGAGAGATGGTAGATAATTGGAATACTAAAATATACCCATGCACAAGAACTTACCAAGGAAGAACAGCCAACTTGGAAACATATTTGAATATTAAAGGACTGGCTTGTACTCTACAACCTAATCTTCCAGTATGAGCTAAATTACTTTGTTGCAACTTCGTGGGTATGCCAAAAGCTGACCCAGTACTTCCCTCTCCAGCTCCACGCTCTCTGCATGTTGGACAATGCACAGAGGGTTTCCTTTTTACCACTCACAACTCATTTAATTCCTTAAAAATAATAAACACAGCCTTTCTACCTTCCTTGCTTTCAACTCCTTTCTGGTTCCTTTAGGGAAAAAAAATATTTCTCTCTTAAAAAGGAAATGTATTATGGCCTGCTATGTGATATATGTCGTATTTTATGGGGGTAAAAAGCTGAGTGAGACCCAATGCAGCCAGAAGCTCAAAATCTACTGGGGAAGAGATTATATAGCCAAATGACTTTAACAGATCAAAGACTAGTGTGGTAGAGGTGTGCTTCCTTAAAATGTATTACTTGGAACTTGAGTCTGACCAGATATTTTTGGTCAATTTGGTTTGGAAAATGGTATCCCACACTCAGTGAAGATTTACAATATACTGCTATATTTGACATTCTGAGAAGTCTGACATAAAACAAATTGCTTTAACTGAGTATAACCAATGTTCCAATAATTTATTTTCGGACCATAGAAGATTTTTTTTTAAGTAAGTAATATGTAACACTTGAAAAATGCTATGCCAGAGATGAAATTTCATGAGCATAAGAAGAAGAAAGATGAGTTCTGATTAATAATAATCAGTGTTCTAAGTACTTGTCATGAGAAGAACACACACCAGCCGATTAAAGACAAAACTTTATGAAGAATAAATGATTTGAGCTGGGTCTTGAAGGGTGAATAACCCAGGGACAGGTTAAGGAAAACATAATTTCAGAAAAAGGTAAGTGGGACTTCCCTGGTGGTTTAGTGGTTAAGAATCCGCCTGCCAATGCAGGGGACACGGGCTCGAGCCCTGGTCCAGGAAGATCTCACATGCCACGGAGCAACTAAGCCCGTGCGCCACAACTACTGAGCCTGCACTCTAGAGCCCGCGTGCCACAACTACTGAAGCCCGCGTGCCACAACTACTGAAGCCCGCGTGCCTAGAGCCCGTGCTCCGCAACAAGAGAAGCCACCGCAGTGAGAAGCCTGCTCACCGCGATGAAGAGTAGCCCCCACTCGCTGCAACCAGAGAAAGCCCGCGCACAGCAACAAAGACCCAACACAGCCAAAAATAAATTAATTAAATAAATAAATTTTAAAAGAAAGAAACGTTAAGTGTAAATAGAATCATGGAGGCCAGTATGTACCAACCAGGTTTGGAAAATTATAAACAGTATGATAGGATTAGAGCTTCTTCGGAACAGAACTGGTGAATTAGATAGGAAAATTTGGGGCCAAGTGCTAGATGACTCAAATACTAAGCAACGTATGGGCTTATTTTTCTACACAGTGGGAAGCCTAAGACATGTTTGGGCAGGGTGGCACGACTGAACAACTAGTCCAAAAGAGTAATGTTAGTGACACAAATGGATCAAAGAAAATAGGAGCCTTACATTTGAAAGTAAAATCAGAACTCACAAAGAACCAGTTCTTTTCACTTCTAGAGTTCTTGAACACACCCAATGGTTTTCTTCGAAATCTCCACAAAAGTGTTTCACTCATCCTCCTCCTCTAGTGAAGTCCAGTTTTCCTAGAATGCCAGTACTCAGCACATCCCAAACTAGTTTTTCTATGTCAATTATTTAAAATTTTAACAGACTACAACATCAGTAGACAATCTAGACCAAGGACAAAGACGAGAACAATAAAAGGTCTCAGTAAAAGAGTCAGGAAACATGAAGTGGGGCTTTGAGTCAAGGTCAAGCTGGGAGCCAAAATAACCATTCTGACCTGCTGACTGCAGAATGAGAATAAAGTCTTTCCCTCCCTGTCTCTGCTCAGCACACATCCTGAAAAACAGGGCTAGACCCCTGGCAGTGATCACATAGCACTGACTTGGGGAAGAGAGGACTGCTCAACTGTCTTTGCAGTTCAAGTAAGGGAAGTTTTTCCCCTTAATAAACCAGGCTGTGTCCAGGCTAACCACAGGCCAGAGAAGTGGTTAAACATGTTCCAAGTTCTATTCTCAACCACTATCCTCTTCATCTCCAACTATTCCCCTCCCACAACATTTTTGAAACACTAGCCATTCAGGAGTTAGAGATATCCTCTGTATGGGGACTTAAATGTTTGCATGTGGGAAACGGAAGTTGCCATGGTCCTTGCTGCCCTCACTACTATAGCACTTCTTAACTGATAATGAAATGCACTCCCCTTAACCAGGGAGTGAGATTTTTCCTCCATGTCACCAAACCTACCCAAGTCATCCAACGCCCCCTCCTTCAGTTGGATGACTTGGAGTGCCTACTTTTGTCAGATGGTGGGTCGTCCATAGGCGAGGTGTGGGGAAGGGGCCAGAGTCAAGGCACTGCTGGTGGATTCAAGCAACTGTCAACTGGGGATCATCACTCAAGGTTAACAGGGCACTAAGTCCCCTTCCCCTCAGCTTCCAGGTCCTTACACTGGATGATTCTTTCTCCCCTTCCCACTTTAAGCCCTTTCATTGCTTTTATTCCTCATTCCTTCTCCCTCACCAGCCATATCTGATATAGTTTTGGAGAATGAAAACACTGTGCATTAAGAACCTAAACTTTTTCCTCCAATATTTTGGCCAGCAGCTACTTTGAGAGTGTGCCTATATTATACTATGGCTGGGGAGGGAAGAAAGGCTTTTTTTAGTAGGAGAGAGAAAGAGAGAAAGATAGGAGGGGAGCAGGGGGGGTGGAGTGAGAGCTATGCAATGCATAGAAAATGCATATTTTCACAGTTCCAGATACAGTCCTGTTACATGTTTGTGCATCACTCTATATCACATATGCCCACCTCGCCTTCCCTACACATTCTCCCAAGCAGACAGATTTCTTTCTTTCTTTTTTTTTTTTTTTTTTTTTGCTTGCTATCATTTATGTATGTGTTGAAACCAGGTAATGGGATGATTTTGCCAAAAAAAGTGGTCAGAGTTAAAGATTAAATCTATTTCCTATGGGCTACTCTGTGCTTCCTTCCATGACAGTGAAGGAGTATATGGAGTTTTCTGGGTTAGCCAGCAGTCCTGTTGGTCAACCTGCTGTGCCTGTCAGGCACAAGTGGCCATTCCAGCCTGAAGACGGAGGAAAGAAACAGGGCAACACAGAGTGTGAGGAAACGACTGGGAAATGAGCAGGAGAGGGCATGTAATTTTTAATCCCTTCTTTGAGAGTAAAAGATTAGGATAAGATAAAGACCCATCAAAAGATTTTTAAGAAGGTTTAATGAGCATCAAAACTAAGGTTTCATAAATGAAATAAATACTTAGACTCCTTTCAGTTATATATTTTGGTTGCCAGTCTGTGCTTCTTTGAATATAGCCCATTTACGTTTGGGTTACATATAAATTATAGTTCACCCACTGATTACGTTGTTATGAAAATCAGCTTTCGATTTCAAGTCTACCATGTAATATGTACTGGGAATTTGGAGAGGGCCCACGAGAAAGCAAAGGAGATTGAGAAGTTGACAAATAAGCTACGGATAGAAAAGGCTGAGTCACCTGGGATGGCACATTTCACTATGGAAGACTAGGGTTTGGGTGAAGACAATGAGGCTTTATGAAACTGTCCAATCACTTAACTCCTACAAACTTCGTTTTCTTCATTTGTCAAGAAGGCGTTGCAAGCACTTCTTCTAGATGAAATGTTACGACAATTCCGAGAATGAGCTGTGGTCCTTCAGCCTTGGCAGTAAACAACGGGTTGGAACTGGGGTCTTCCCCTGACGATTGCCCTTTCGCTCTCAGTTTACCTTAGCAATGAGTTCCTACTAAGCAGAGTCCTTAAGATTATGACACTTCTTGAGGAAATGCTTGCCATCACTGCCCCTTCCCACTTTTCCAATCCAAGGCAAAGACCACACGCCCTTTCATTTCCAGGAATTTAGCTCTTATCTATTTCTCTAAGAGAGGCAACAAATCATCTTTCTACAGTGGTAAACAACAGTGAAAAGAATCACAAGGATAGAAACAATGATGGTATTGCAAGGGAACTGCTCTAATGGGACACAAACACTTTCACTAAAGGGAGAGGGTTTTTTGGGGAAGGGAGAAGGGACGGTTAGGGAAGATCCTACAGAGGATGTCCCTACAGTCACTGAGCCTCTAATCAATCATCTGTTTCTAGGAAACATTCACTTTCTAAAGAGTTCATGCAGAATACAGGTGAAAAAATATTTCCTGGACCAAGAAGTTCTCTGGTTATCAACTCTTATTTATCAAAAATAAAATCCAAAGTTCTGTATGTTCAGTTTTCTGTTAATACTTTATTGTGATTATACTTCAAGCCAAATCTACACTAGAGAAACTGAAATATCTAGATTATAGCTTTACTTCACTTCTCCATCATGCCACCTGTAATGATGCTTCTCAGAGGACTTCAGACTAAAGGGCGGAGGAAATATTCTTTTCTTTGCATGATATCAAGTGGTACCATTGGAATGGACTATTCTCATTATCATTATTACCTAAGGTAGAAGGCAACGAGATAAACAAGGCCTTAGTACTAATATTTATGAAGATTTATTGTTTGTCCAGTAGATGCTGCACTCAATTTGATACGCTGTGGAAAGTGGGTTTGATTAAATAAGATACACATATTTTCTTTTTTATAATAAAGACTATCTTGGGGAGTAACTTCAACTGAGTAAGAAGAAGTAACCTTTCTTCAATTACATTCCAGAAAGGTTAAAACCATTCTGCCAGCATCTATCTAGATACCAAGCGTTCCCATGGAAACCATCCACTGGCCCTAAGTTTTGGGGATGTCTGCAGAAACAAACAGCAGCTGCATTCGCCCTTCAACCCCCTGAGACCTTGTACACTTTTCCTACTTCCTCAGAAAGCGAAAAATATCGATGACTTAACCACCATTCTCTTAGTCTCCTCTTCTCAAAGTTAAGCAAAAAGTTTGAAAAGAGACAAAAGTTGCAGAAAATGCAAACTAGCATTGGCCGCACTGGCATTATTTTTGGTTTCTTTTTCCTTGATCTGTCCAAGTCTGTCCCAAAATGATTCTATCATTCATTTGTTCACAGTTACTGAACACTTACGAAGGTCTCAGTATTTATATGCAATATGTGAGATTTTGTAAATTCTGCTTTTTGTCTCTGAAGTATAATTATAATTGACCCTGCCCTTTTGTTTTCCATTGACTCTGAGGAAGTCCATATTTAACTTTCATATCCAATAGTAGAAATCTTATCAGAATAGGCTTGGGGCTAATGATCTTCTCCCTTTCTCTAAACTAACTTTTTTCCTTCTTCCTCCCTTCCTTCTTTCCCTCCCTCACCCCTCTCCACACTGTTGAGCAAAACTCCTGGGCTAACATTATTTTCAGTAGAATAACAGAGCCCATAAGGTACACACAATAAAGCAACATGGTACAACTTATCTGCTATAAAATGGGTATGTCCAAGACACAGTAATGATAAAAAGGGTAGAAAGATCATGCTTGGGAATGAGTGTTGGGTTTGTTCTTTAATGGATTTATCGTTAATATTTTTTTTTAAATTACGTAACACAAAATATAAAAAACATAACACCACCTCACACTTTTGGAAAAGAGTGGTATATATGTCATTCATTAATAAAGCATTGTAGGAGGAGCAGGGATATTTCATTTCTAGAACTATGTAACAGGAAAATGACAGAATATATATTTAGACAGTATTGGTCAATTTGAGAACTTTTAATCAAAAAATCCATAAATGTGTGGTTTAGCTAATATACAATAACAATGATCTATGCTTTGAAACTTTAAAAACTTTCATATCCATTACGTATCTCAACTTTAAAAAACCTAGATGGAAGATATTATCTCCATTAAGAAATATATTTGGCAAAACTAAGTATCCGGCCTTAGTAAAGGAAAGATTTATGGCTCTGATCTCATTTTTTTCTCCTTCAAGTAGGGAACATTTTCCACAGTCCCATTCAAATTCTTTAGTAACTAAATTTCTATTCTCTCTTGTATTCAGAATCCCCACATAGAAAGTTAAGGTATTTTAATAACTGTTTCTTGTTTTCACTTGAAAGTTGAAAAACAGATAAGTTTTCTAAGTAGGAACACCATCGCAAGTATCAAAAAAATATATGATCCATGGTCATAAAGGAAAACTTACCAAAGCTTTTCACATTTTAGGACTTACCATCCCAGCTTTCACAGGAGCTCATCTACCTGCAAATGATCACTTCTGCACAGGTGGTTACAGACACATACATTCTTTGGGATCTCAATGCTTTATAAAGGTTTAAGGTGATTCTTGGCTCTTCACTGGCTTCCAATATTTAGGTAATTGAAAAGTATGATTTATGTTATAAATACCCATAAACTATTTTATTAACAAGTGGGGACTGAGAATGCTTTATAAGTTTACTTCACCCAATGTCCAAACCTAGAAATTAGGCTTACATGCACTAGTCAGCTGCCCTCCAGTACAGAAAAACATCACCCTTCACTGCACCCAAAGAAAAGCGTGCTGAAGGATCCCATATGGAAGCTTCCATTCTCTCAACCCTCACCTAAATCTTTAACAGTATGAACTGTCAGAGCCAGGTCTTCAAAGAACTTGAAGCTTGGGCTTCCCTGGTGGCGCAGTGGTTGAGAATCTGCCTGCCAATGCAGGGGACACGGGTTCGAGCCCTGGTCTGGGAAGATCCCACATGCCACGGAGCGACTGGGCCCGTGAGCCACAATTACTGAGCCTGCGCGTCTGAAGCCTGTGCTCCGCAAGAAGAGAGGCCGCGATAATGAGAGGCCCGCGCACCGCGATGAAGAGTGGCCCCCGCTTGCCGCAACTAGAGAAAGCCCTCGCACAGAAACGAAGACCCAACACAGCCATAAATGAATAAATAAATAAATAAAATTAAACTTAACAAAAACAAAAACAAAAAACAAGAAAACAGATGACTCTCCATTAAACCAACCTGCTAATTCTCTAAAAAAAAAAAAAGAACTTGAAGCTTATTTTATAGTCAAACATGATGATCACTCGGGAGAAGTCCTCTTTAAAAGCTAATTCCCTTTCCTTAAATCCTTAAGGGGAAAAAAAAACTAAAAAATTTAACCACTAGTAGGGCATACAATTTCCACCTTACATTTCCCCAACTTATTTAGTATCAATCACTTGAGAAATAATACCTAATGTGGAAGAAAGGAGGATCTGACAGAGAGTCTGATCTCACCAACTTCCTTCTAGAAGACTGTTTAGTCTACCAAACTCGTTTCTTCATTCCCTCCCTTCTGAAAAGAGATTGTACCTAAAAAGGAAGATGAAAATAAAGTTTATTTATCCTAACTAATTGAACATAGAGGACTGGGGAGGAGAGATTATAGAGTGATGGAGATTGTACAACTTCCCATTTACTTTTCAAAACGAGAAACTGGGCTTATTATGCAAGCGACGGGGCTCAGATTGATGATAAAACCTCTCACTAGGTTTAAATAACTCCCATCCCCAAAATATCTTATTTAAAATATTAAGGAGTGACACATTTGCTTCACCATCCAATGAGACGATGCCATTCTCAGTTTTCCTGGAATCATTTTTGATTTTGCTTTCCATTCTAGCAGAAATTATGAGGATGTTTCTAGAATGAGAAACTAAGAGGACACTTCCCAAGTTTATGTTTAAAGTGGGGATACAAATTAACAGCAGTGACAGCACACTCTGCTCCAGATGACCCCCACGATCCCACTAGAGATATCATCGCAGCCCTGAAGTTACACTGATTTTAGAAATATTAACAATATTTCTATCATTTACCAAGGGCCACCACGCACAGACACTTCATCTCTTTTGACACTAACAGGGCTGTGAGGAAGATGCTATTATTCCTTTTTTACAGTCAAGGAGGCAGAGGCTCAGAGAGGTCAGCTGCCTTTCAGTCGGGGACCAAGCCAGGATATGAACCCAGGGCCTTGAGACCCAGAGGCCCATGCACTTTACCCTGCATTTCAGAGAAATCTAGAGCTCCTTCAGTGTTAAGACATTTATCAGCTCTGACTTACATTCATTCAAGGCAGTCAAAGTAGGTATTGAGACATTGATGACTTCATTACATGAATACCTGTAACATACAGAAAGGAAAAGCTTTAGAAAAAAAAAAAATCAACTCCTGAATAGAAGAACTAATAGTCAGGTACTTACAAATAAATGCAGATGAATGGGTTGAACCTAATTCCCATAGTTTTAGTTATCCAATGCCAAGAAAAATCATAAATGTATATTTTAAAATGTATAATTCCTTTATTTATTAACCCTAAGATTAAAGAGTAAAAGATGAAGAAATCATATGCGCCCTAGCCTTAATTTTTTTTTCTTTAAAGTGAGCCAGCATCCTCTATCATAAAATGAACACCTGGCACCAGATCTATTTTGATGAAAACTGTGTCTGAAAAAGAGTATTTTACTTGTCCTTTTTATTTTTAAAATGTAAGCTATAAATATACATCTAATTATAAGAAAAATAATGGGTGTGTATAACAAATATCATAAAAGCATTTTAAAAATCATTCTGAAGCTAAAACTGGAAGTTGCTGGTTGTACTTTTAACTGCATAGGTATCCAACTGCAACAAAATGAAGTTATGAGAATTCACATTCCTTAAATGAAGAAAACACATAGTAAGTTTTACAAAGTTCAGTGACATCTCTGAAGTAGCTGCAGTAAAATATATTATCTATATGCATAATTATTACACTGACATCTTTTCTAGAGTAGCTACTTTTTTTTTTTTTGAACATTGGGGTGCATGTAACTTTTTTTTTTTTTTTAGGATTTTTCATATGTTAACATTCTAACATCTTTATTGGAGTGTAATTGCTTTACAATGTTGTGTTAGTTTCTGCTGTATAACAAAGTGAATCAGCCATATGTATACAAATATCCCCATATCCCCTCTCTCTTGCCTCTCCCTCCCACCCTTCCTATCCCACCCCTCTAGGTGGACACAAAGCCCCGAGCTGATCTCCCTGTGCTATGCGGCTGCTTCCCAGTAGCTATTTTACATTTGGTAGTGTATACATGTCAATGCTATAGAGCAGCTACTTCTTAAAGAATTGAACAAGTTGATAAATATCTGAGTGATAACTGGCCAATCTAATTTGTACCTAGAGTAAGAAGTCAAATCAACTTACTTAGGATTCTATTAGAAAATTTCTCTTCTTAACTAATGCATAGTAAGTAAAAATGTAAACTTAAAATACTCCCTTGCTGGCTTGAAAAAAATCTTTTCCTAATGGGACTGACACATATTTTAATATTCACAGAAAGGGCAAAGACCATGACTCTAACAATGACTTATTTTAAAAATGAGGTAAATAGTTAATCATTTAACTTACAGAATTGCATGTTTTCCTCAAAAAATAAGTATGTTAGGCTACGTTTCTTATGTATTGTGTTGCCTTACTCAAATGTGTCTGGAGGCAGTGAATGAACATATTTTATCCTCAGTTGAGAGATGTTTATCAGTACACTTAAAGGCAGCAGGGTGCATAATTCCGTATGCCTGCCATCTGCATCACCCTCCAGGTGCAGGAGACGTTAGCTTTATTTAATATTACCACAACGTTAATTTTACTCCATTAATTTATGTCATTTGTCCTTTATTTCAAACTCAGATTGCCAAAACTAAAGCATTAGAGGTGATGACCCAATTCTGATTTTAGTGAAAGTCTTATAAACAAAATCTTAAATAACCTCATTAGCGCAGAATACTCTTAAAATAGGAATTGACTGGCTTGCTTTTACTTTTTAAAAAAGGAGTCTACAAACAAAACCTTTCCAATTTTGGTATAACAGAGTTTCTTCCAAAGAGAGAGCATATTGTGAGATCATTTTTGTAGGGCTCACTGATAAGGCACTAGAAAATACTAAATCACATCATGAAAAAGGTATTTTCTTTCAGTTCCTTTAAGTCCAGGAGAGTCTCTATTGAGTCATTAACACCACTCTAGTATTTACAACTCTCCCTTTCTGACAAAGAGAGCAGGCCTCAAGTTCTGATCCTCGGTAGGCAACTGTATTTTGGTAGAATTCAACAACATCACTTTTGCTCATAATTACCCTAAATTTATGGCAAATGATATAGGTTTTCCACTTGAAGTAGTGAGATATAACTCCTTTTTAAAGCATATTTAGTAATATAAAGATAATTAGTAAAGATTATCTTTACTAAATATCTTTAGTAAAGATATTTAGTAATTAATAGTAGAGTTATATGAGGATATGGGAAACAGCATGAAGACTGTATGCAAAACAACTGAAATTTTGGTATAAGTTGATTTGCATCCAACTTCAGAAGAAAAAGACATGATAATACAAAAATGAAAATGGAAGTCTATTTAAAGAAAGCTACTGAATTTACATTACTCTATGTCTTCCAGGATATAATACTACAATAACTCTTACCATTTCTTGACAGCTTATCATGTGCATGGTATTAATGCTTTAAATAGTTATCTCATTTAATTTTCCAAAGCAAGGTAAACCTGTAAGTTTTACTGAATGGAATAAAGGACCTTTAGGTAAATGAAATTCAGAGAGTAGAACCTTGAATGCCAAATATTTCAAGGTAGACTCAGGTGAAAAAATCACAACTTCTAATACATCAATAAGAAAAGAAGAGGAAAAGTAGGTTTTCCAAGGATAATTGTTTATTTCTGAAAATCCACATGTGAGAAGGAGGATGGGGGAAGGAGGGAGAATGGATCACAAAGAATCAGCAAATGACACAACTTTCTGAAAAATGTCCAGTATTAAATGAATAAGTTAAAGCTCCCTCTTAGAAGCTGCCTAAAGCAGTTTTTTTTTTTGATGGCAGTACTTTTTGAAACTTCCAGAAACATTTTCAGTGAGAGAATTCTGAAATCATTACCACAGATTTGCCTCTGTCTTGACAGAATTCCTTGGAAGGGTCTACAATTGAACTTTCAGTACTTGAATGATAAATAAAATTCCTAGACAAATTATACAATTTTTTCTAATTTACATAAAATGGAATACCTGTATTTTGAAGGAAAAAAGAAGCTGCAATGTCAAGTATACAAAAATCATAGTAACCACATTTGCTTTGCCCAGTTTCCACGCTCTTCATTTAGAAATGTTCTTGCCACCAACATGTTTTTTTCCTCCTGAGGTAACAGAGGCCAATTCCACCTTACAAATAGCTCCCTTTAGGAAAGGTCAAAGTTAAACATTAATTCCTCGTAGACGAAGTTGAGGAACATCTTTGCACAAATCAAATGCATTCCAGAATACTTGTCACTGACATGAAACAACACACCAGGGCTGCTGAAAGTAGGTGATGATAGTTTCGGCATTCCCACACCTAGACCGAAGAAAGCATACTGATTCTTGTCTCCCTGCAGGCATCTTTCTCCACTCACTGTGATGGAGATCTGAAGACAGGCACTAGATCTCTGGCATTCTCAGACAATAAGCTAGATGACCAGGTCTAAGACAGCTTGGCATGGTACACCTCACAGCAGGGAAGAGCTTACTTTGCTTCTTTGAATCTATCAAAATCAGCTTTATCAAGATTCTTAAAATGGAAAAAAAAGTTCCTTTTTCTTGTCTTGCATGAATTTTAATCTTTTATGCTTCCAGTTCCATCACTGTTCTGACGTATGGGCTCTACTGACTTGCCACACTGCATTGCTACATCTGCTGCTATAAATCAGTAGGTGTTGAAATCAAATGCATCATCATCATCACCATCATCATCATTTTGGAGGGGTCACAAAGAACACCAGAAATGTGCAATATTCGCCAATGTAATTTAATCACAAAAACAAATATACTGAACCTATTATGGGCAAGCCACAATCTTGAGTTGTACAGGGTCTTGAGTTGTACGTGGTCTTGAGTTGCACATTAACACTATAACACTATAACGTTCAAGTCTTCAAACTCTTTGCTCACTTTCTTCCTCCTCCACGGAGAACTCTTACATTTCCAAGAAGGAATAATATAGGAAGCATAAGCCTTTGTCACTCTCTCTAATGCTGATGCATCGATATTCTTTTCCTCTCAATCTTCTTTTCCTTCCTTCCTTCATTCCTTCCCTCTCTTTCTTCACTTCTACATGCTTTGACTTTGTTCATTGGTAGCAGTTCAGGAGGGGAGCTTATCCCCAGTGTTTTACATCCCTAAGTGGCATTCCCACTGCTTCCTGTTTTGCATTCAGTACGAAGGCTGCAGCTAGCTTAACTAAAACAAGGTAAGACCATGAAATTAATCACGACCTATAATTCAATCATTTACATGCTGAACAAAAATGTATAGAGCCTCTCCTATTTGCCAGGCACAGTGATAGTAGCTAAGGATATAAAAACATCCAAGACACTATACTGGTGTGTCCTAGGGCTTCCGTAGCAAAGTTCCACAAACAAGGTGGTTTACAACAACAGAAATTTATTCTCACAGTCTTGGAGGCCAGATATCTGAAATCAAGGGGTCGGCAGGGACAAGTTGTCTCTGAAGACTCCAGAGAAAAAAACCTTCCTCATCTCTTCAGCTTCTGGTGGCTCCAGGTACTCTTTGTTTTGTTTTTTGTTTGTTTGGTCCCCATCTTTACACGACCTTCTTCTTCTGTCTCTGTGTCTCTACACAGCCTTCTGTTAAGAATTCAGGGCCCACTGTAATCCAGCGTGACCTCATTTTAACTGAACTGATGACATCCACAAAGACCCTATTTCCAAATGAGGTCACGTTCTGAGGTTCTTAGTAGACGTGAATTCGGGGGCAATGCCCTACAGGCTAGTACAGATACCCAGCTGGGTGCTCTCACTGGAGGGCCTTCACACATTTACTCAAACTTCAGTATGGCTGGTTAACTGGCCTTCCTAGGGTGTGCCACAGCGCGGCCTCCGTAAAATCTGTGCTGGTTAAAACATAAAGGTGGGTGGCTCAGCTTCCGGAAGCCAGCCATGAGAGGGTCTTGACATGCCTCCATGAGAGAGGGCCACTAACTGGTGACTAAGAGGTTAGATGTGTCACTGGGAGAGTGAAATGAGTTTTGTTACATCAAGTACCTCAGTTTACAACAGCTGGCTGGGGAGAATAGCTTCCGAACTGATGCAACGTGTAGTTGGGTCATTCGTTTCGTATATCTAATTAAGAATCGCAGAATTTTTACATTTGAGAACTTGATATAAGCTTTGAGATAAAATCACATCTATCATTTTACAGATGAGATAAATCAGAGGGAATGCATATGTTCATTAGCTAATTAGGGGAAGAACTGGCAGAACAAAGGTTCCTAAAGTCCTTGCTCAGTGTTCAAAGCAGATCTTTCATGTTCATTATTAGAAATAATTTTCATTATGACTTTTTCTATCTGAACATGCTTCAACTCTTGACTACTCTAAAGAACAACTTATAATATTGCATCACTCGTAGCGTTTCAGAAAAGCACATACAGGCACGACACCTCTCTTTCTTTAATGCTGTTTATCTTCCTCTGTTCCATGAGGAGTCTATGCATTTTTAGCATTAGTACAAATTCTGGGCATAAAAAGCATTGAGCTTTTCATAATGTTGTTGTCCAGAGTTCCTCTAACTGTAAAACTATGGACACCATATGTTCAGTTAGACATGATAAAAGCCAATTTTAAATTGTAAATCTTGAACAGTATAATAAAGCTTTTCCCCAGTAAAAAGAACAAAATAAAAATGCCTGCTTTTTTTTGTGCACCACGAAACTTCTTATTTATTCACTTCAATTCCGCATTTACACAAAAGCGCTGTAATAAAATATCTGTACACTACTTTTGTTACAAATATAGATAATATTTAAAGTGACTTTATGTATTCTAATGTAGGAGTTTCACGCTCTAAAATGGGAATGAACACATGATAATTCCTCACCAGTTGTCTCAATAAACAGCTCCATCTGTTTCCCTTAGTCTTAAACTATTGTATTATAAGATGTTAATATAAGGCAATGGAATGAACTTATGTTAATCCCCTTAATTTTTCTATCAATTTACTAATGGCATACAACCAAAATAATTACTAACACATTGCTTTTTGTCCGTCATTAAGATTAATACTAATTGAAAACCAACTGCACAGCACACTGACACACTTTCAGTGTTGCATCCCTTAAAACCAGCACTAACAACTCGGAGAGCCTCCTATGCTCCTGCGTGGTTGGCAAGGCTGCTTTCTAGAGAAACCGCAGTCAACACAGGGCAGCGTCATCATTTTACTTATAGAAATGTGAAAGTATTGTATAATAGGTCAAAAATGAAAATGAACATCAAGATGTGCAATAAGTGGTTTCTTCACAAACTTAGGAACATTGCTTCCTGTTGTTAGTTACCCAATCTTGAAGCCCATTTTAGGAGAAAACTATATATGTGCGTATTAGAGCTGGGAGTTGCAATGTTTTAATAACAGTCAACATTTTTAAATACTGAAAGTATTTTTAAACATTTTCCGTACAACTTTTCTCTTTTCTTTTTTAGTTAGAAGTGGGGAGAGAAGGTGGATTAACAAAATGCATTTTTATAAAACTTGAGATTTTCTTCTTTATTTTATATTTTCAATTTTCACCTTAATTTCATGAGACCATTTCCCCTTGGTTAGCTTTCGAATGATTTTTTTTCCTTTCTCTACTAACCAGTTGAGCCCATATTAATTTCTGCCCACATGATTATAAAATGTCAGATATCTTCAGGAAGAAAGACTGGATTTATCTATGCAAAGAGCCCTTCTCTTTGAGTTTCCATCACAAAATGCAAAGAGAAAGGGAAAGTGATGCTAGGTTGTCAGTAAGAAAATCATTTCCATATGAGAAAAACAAATTTAAATGCTATTTTTTCCTACAGTTTTGAAGAGCCGGATGAATACAGCCCAGGAGGAGTCCACAGGACCAGTTCCACTCTCTTTGTAGCATGGGATGTAAGTGAGAAGTTGAGGTGGCTCAATTCTGGCAGCTAATTCAGGAGAGAACCATCAAAGTGACAGTGCCTTTTGTCCGCTTAAGGATGGCAACGGCTTCTTCATGTGTTACCCCTTCTAGACTCTGCCCGTTGACAGCAATGATCTGATCACCCCTCTTTAGACGCCCATCTTCAGAGGCTGCTCCCTGCAATTATAAAGTGGCTTGTTTACTTCTCAAAAAAATGCTGCCTCGCAGTTACACAACAGAAAAAGATCCAAACAAGAATGTGAATTGCTCTGCGTGTACACACACATTGCTCTCAGCGCTCCACAGGTGCTCCACAGCCATTAAGCAATGATGAACAGACACAAAGGAAGCCTTTCTCCTAAATGGCTTCAGCACTGAGATTCCAATTTGAGAGAGAATTTAGCAGTCAATAGATTAGTTGGATGGCTTTTTGGCTGTTCAGCACAGCAGTTGGTAGGAACTCAAATTAATAAAGAATATTTGGGAATATGCTTAGTAGGAATGATTTCATAGAATCCAAGATTTTTTATCCTATAAAGAAGACCTACAGAAAGAAAACAAAGGATTAGCAGTTTTACAGGACAAAAGCAGTTTTATAGGACAAGGGCATGAGGGCCATCAAACCCAAAGGTTTGCAGAAGCACAAAAGCCCACATGTATGTTGACAAGGACAGGATAAGGCACAAGTCGTGCTAACTCTAATTCTAATTCCTTCTGTGGCTTTCAAAAGGCGGCTTAAGCTGCTTGATTCTTTACTTCCCAAGGGTGGACAGAGTCTTCATATTCCTTATGGGCCCTAAATGATTAAGACTAAACACAGACACTGCTGTTTGGAAAAGAACCTCATCTTAGGCATAAGTATAGTAGGCAATTATGCAATTAAATATAAGATTAAAAATATGGAAAAGTTAATGAGGAATCCATAATGATGAAACTCTTAAAATATGTTCTAACTAGCACGCCTTAAATAAATTGTTCCGAGGCTGAGAAAAAGGACTGCATGATTCTTCTATTTACTGGCAAATGCTGTTTGTATTTTTGGACATACCAATGGCTTTAAAAAATCTCATAAATTAAGCCTATAGCTAGAGAGATAGCTATAGCTATAGATACAGCACTTTAAATTGGTGAAAAATAATTTTTTTTCAAAATAATAGAATGAAACCTCCCTAAGTAAGCACTTTAAAGGACTATAATAATAATCAAAAGCCCCTGTACCAAATCTTTTAATGGGTTTAACATAATTTTGTTTCCTCTGTGCTGTAAAATTTTGAGAATCTGAATTTTCTCCTGCAGGAAATTTTGTCGTTCCTAAAAATTGTCTTAACAAAAAATTAACAATAACTATATGGGTTTAAATTATTTTAACAGCTTCACCAATGTTGTTAATAACTTTACTTGTATTCTAAATATTCTTACCAAAGAACGGGATGCTATATGATTATAACTATATACCAACAGTTTTCTTTTCTTTATTGAATCCCTTGAATGCAAACAGCTGATCTGTGGTAGGTGATACAGCTGCCAGATACTCCTTAATATTTTTAGTAGTTATTTTTTTATTCCATTCAATGAAATGAAACTTGCAAAATAAATGCCCTATTAGTTATTCTCCTTATGTATTTTATGTACTTTTCTGTGCCTATTTTATATTTCACAACAAAAAAGGCAAAGAGAAAAAATGTCAGGGCTCTTTAGCATACACATATTTAAAATGTTCTGTTTGCAAAAGACATTCAATCACATACAACTTGTTTCCAAAGGAAAACAATCAGGCCTGACTGTCTAACTAACGTTCATTAATAGTTTTATGTATATTGTCGAGAGTACCCATGGAACTTCAATTTGAGCCTATTTTCCTTTAAACATAACTAAACCTCAAATTGGACAAAAATATCTAATGACCTATTCCTGTAGGGATTTCCAAAGGAAAATAATCAACTGTTAATCATTTGGCGTTACCTCAAGCCATAAACTAATAAGCCCGCTGCTGACCACTATTAATGAATGCTTAGGGGGGAAGAGGGTGGTTAAAATTTGCAAGCTTACCTTCGCAAACACTGTTTTAACATAAATGGGTAAGTCTCCGTGAGGGCTGCCATATCCTCCTACTATACTGAAGCCCAAGCCATCTGGTCCTCGGTCTAGTGTAATAGACTTACACTGAGGAGGTCTACAGTAAAGGGAAGAAAAAAAGAGTCTTCAGACTTTAAAAAAATATATATATGGCATATACATATGTATCTCCATGAATCTGTAAGTTATGGGTTAGCTGACATCCACCTAAAGCTAGTATAACTCTCTGTGTTACCAACAGTGAGTCCATCGCGGGTATTTTGGGGATGCTTAAATTGTCAGTGTGTGCTGTGCTATGTATCTTAAATTTACATAATCTAATGAAATACTACTTAACACCCTATTCTATTACTCATGTATACTACCCTCAACCTAACATATTCATGGCAAGCTCTCATTGTATAAAGCAGCTCCTTCCTTTTCCAGTTTATTTAAAGTGAGAGGCTAAACTGCCAAAGACTATGATGGAATAAGTCATAAACATCAGTATTCCCAAGCTCAGAGACAAAAATAGATGATAAGAAATAGAAAAGCTGCATCAAATTATGTAAAAATTCCAGCATGCTCCTCTCTTCCCCTCTCTCTATATTCTAATTCTGTGTACTCAAGTTTTGGGTAACTGTGAATTTTTTTTTTTCATCACAAGTATGATTCAATAAATGATTAGGCAATGTTGGAATTTTTAAAAGGATAGATTGACCCCCCAAGACTAAAATGTTCCCTCAAAAAACTCAGAGATGAAAATGTGGGAAGAGTAGTAGCATGCACGCATGTCTGCTTGTCTATCTACCTACCTACCATTCCATAATTGAAGAGTTTAGAAACACTTGGTTTTCATATTTTACACCTCATCTTCCATCATTTCACCTTTATGTGGGTAACAGGGACACACAAACAACAGTATATGAGCTCACCCTAAGTCATCGTGAAATATACTGCTTGACGTCAGCCCAGTGAACGAAAGACTAGAGCTGGCGGGCTCCTGCTGATGACCCGTGACCACACTCACATCTCCTCCAGCAACCACCTGTACACAGGAGAAATATAAAGGGAAAAAACACACGCTCAGGTGGCTAGGAAGACATCAGTAGTTTTTCTTCAAAAAGAGCACTGGGAATAAAATGTGTATTTTATCATCCACTTAATCATTTCTGTTAACATAAATGCAGGAATTTCATGAGGTCCAGAGGCCTCGTCAACTGACACTAAGAATATTCTACTAATTCAATTCTACCAAGTTCTTTGATGCTTTTCAAACATGGTTTCACATCAACTGTTTTCTAAAGATCTTTAGAACGTAAGTCACTCAATCCCACCACTTAAAATTTCAGCAATTAATCATTCCCTGCCAAGACCATGAATTTTCCCCCTAAGATATAAAGTATGAAATGATAAATGCATCAGGATAAAAAGTGACAGAATGTGTTTCCTGTGTACTTTCTTGGAATTCTCAATGTAATCATTTATGTTCAAGGGAAATAGTAAATACAATAATAGGAGATTTAATCATTTTGTAGCTTTGACATTAAAGCTCACGTGCCCTCAAGCTACCCATATTCAGAAGAGTTGGGATAAAAACCTTACCTGCATTTCAATGGAGCCAGAGGCGTTTTTCAGAAAGCTCACTGCCTGGGTGTGAGTCATGCCCTCAGTGGGTGTGCCACAGATAGTGACGATCCGATCCCCAACCTGCGAGGGAGAGAGACGGCCGTCTGCTACGACAGCCATGGAGAGTGGGACGATTTCCCTCCCTACCTTCCACACCACATGTATACTACTAATCAGCAACAGAAATAGAACCAAGGAAACGGCCAGTTCCAAGCAGCAGCAACCACAAAGAGAAGCTGCAAGTAACGGCTGAGTTCTATCATCTTTGGTGCAATGGGCAGGGAATCACGCTTCCCTTTTCTTTGTTTCGCCTGGGTAAGACATTACTTCCTATTAAAAGAATACCATATCTGCTATCATTTGGGAACCAGAATTTCTCTGGATATTATTATTATACGCATTAGCTGTGACTCTAAGTCAAGGGTTGGCAAACTACGGCTGACAGGCCACGACTGGCCCGCTGTTTATTTTGGTTAATAAAATCTGGTTGGAGGACAGACATGATTATTTGGCTGCTTTCACAAGGCAGAGTTGAACAGTTGCAACAGGGACACACAAGTATGTCCTGCAAAGCCTAAAATATTCATCTTGTCCTTTACAGAAAAGTTTTCTGACCCCTGTGTTACGCGTACAATCTGTTTTTAAGTGCCAGTCATAAATTTACATAGCAAAGGGAAATAGAACCATTACGATTTAGAGAGTATTTAAATAGTGATTATGGTTTGAGACTATTTTTAAGGCATGAGGCCATATAGATTTTACTTTGTAGAGATTGAGTTACTTTAATGGAATATTCACATGATTTCAGAACTGGGCAGTTGGCATAAATTCTATCATAGTGCTCTACATATGCAAAATCCCTCAATTTTGAAGCAAGCTTTGTATAGTTTCACATTATAAGTCATGTTTACACTAAACTTTTGCAAAACTGATAAACAAATGCAACATAAATGACAATTTTCAATTTAATAAAGTTAAATCAGCATTTAAACCAAAAAAACACGTAAAGAAAAAATTTCACTTCATTCTGGCAATACTTTCTGAGAATACCTTCTGTTTCATTTTAACTTCTTCCACAGGGTTTCAAACAAGTAAAAAATATTAAGAAATAACTGTAAGTCATCCCATTTCATTTACTTGAAAATCTGCATACAACAACAAATTCTCCTCTCTTTTAATTTTCTTCATCTTTTACCCAAACCAAGCCCTGATGTGGCTGGATAAGCGGATTTAAAAGTTGACAGACATCTCAAACTGCCTGCAACAGCTGGCCAGAGTCAAAGGGTTTATAAAACCTTTTGATAGATTTGCTAGGGCTACCAGGGCTATTAGTAAAACTTACTCTGAGTTTCTGGGTCTGAGCTGCAACTCCATTCGGGTGCATCATTGCAATAAATATAGGAACGTCACCAAGCGGGCTGCCCACACCTCCAGCAATGCTGATCCCCAATGAGTCAGTGGGCCCCTGCCATTGGACAGACAGAGTATTTTGGTCAAACTGATATTTTTAATTGGCTTTTGGTCTCTTTGGCACAATATTCTATAGTTAACTTTGATCTTCTAGATGTGAGGGTGGAAAATGATGCCCAAGAAAATTGTATTACTTTATTTGATACAGGTCCTTAATGTGATTTAGAAAAATAAGCATCTGTTCAGGAGGTAAAAGAAATCAAAACTAAATGAAAATCATGCTATGGGGAATGAGGAAAATCAAGGAAGCTGATGAAGTGAAAAGGAATCAGAGAGACCCGTGTTCAAAGCCAGAAACCCACACTTACAAACGCTGGGATCTGGAACAAGTCCACTGCTTTCAATGAATCCCTAGATCTTCACGGACAAAATGGAGATTACCGTGCCTCTCACAAAGGGCTGCAGTGACTATTAAATGAAATGACGATGGTATGAAGTGTCTACAAGTGTGCTCAGCACTTAAATCTGCTTTTATTTTCTCTGGTGTGCATGGCTATCAGAGGAATCGGTTTCAGGAGAATGGGAAGTCTCTGTTGAAAGCAAAGGCTAATTTATCCTAATATGAGAAGTGAGAGAGACCCGGCATTATTTTGCGTGGGGCTGGGTTGATACCATTTGTGGCAATAAACAGTATACCAAAAATGATTTTTCAAACAAGGAAATTCCGCAAAGACTACACTGGGCTATTTCCACTGCATATAATACACATTTTATCAGATGGTACTATAAAATAGTAAGGCAGCTAACAGGAAAATACATATGCAGATGCCTTTGGAGTCAAAAGAGTTTATATTGTTTCCTCTCTCCCAAGTTACCTTTTTAATTTCAACTGCTCTTAATCCCTGTATTTCAGATGCCACTGTAAATGGGAAAAAGATAAAATATGGTTATTAGTGCATTTTTAATGTCAGTTTAAATTTTAGTTGATGTCTACAGCTAGATGGGACTAAGTGAGGTATCCTAATTTTTTTGGAAAGGGGGTTTCAAAGTTACTAGCACACATGATTAAATCTGTCTTACAGAGGGACTTCCCAGTTAGAAAAATGCACACACCATCCTATTTCTTCCTTCTTATTTCAAGCATTGCTTATACAACTCCATAATCCACTTTGAATGAGTTAAGGACAGGATGTGCTTTGGATAGAAAGACATGTGCACAGCTGAGAGAAATAAAGTCATGGAAGCATTAAAAAGAATCCATGGACTTAAGTGCCTAAATTTCTAGAATATTAGTTACATTGCAAACAGAGACTGCCATATGGTTAGTTTCTTCAATTTGAACAACTTTCAACCAATGCTCCAAGCCAAAAAACCCTCTGCATCATGATTTCATGTAATTAAAACACAGGAGGATCATATTAATTTTATCAATCAAATTTTTTGCAATCTTCATGGAGAAAGAAAGCTTCACTTAATGGGATCTTCTGATATATTGGTGTTACATTAAACAGAAAAAGGGAATAAAAATCAAATACAACAATCTGCTTCGCAAGAAAAACATTGCAGGATCCTGATTCTAATGTTTAGTATACCTCGTAGGGAAAATATCAAATGGGAAATACCGCTATAGGCACTACTTCATGCTCTTCTGAATTTTTGCACCTATACTAGGGTTTGGGATGATTTAGAGGAAAGAGAGCTTCAGAGGTAAAGTAAAATGGGAAAAAAATCACTGTTGATGGCCAAAATTCAAACCACTAAATCATGCTTAAAATTTCAATCCAATCTTACATGCATTCTTCTTTGAGCTGCTTTCCAGTGACTCAGATGTACTGGATCCCGAAAGTGGAAAAGTGAATGATGACAGGCTCCCTTCACTCATCTACAAATACGTAACAGTTGTTTTAGAAAGTTTGGGAAGTAGTAATACCCGCTAAATACCACTTATTTCAGAATTCTTTTAATGGACTTAGAAATACTTGTTCAGCAACAGTGGCATCTGGTAATTTGAAGGGCAATCAATATGGAGAGTTTCCACTGAGTTTTCTCTTTTTTTTTTTCTTTTTAAGGAAGAATTTGTCCAATGACATAAATAAAGGTAAAAGAATGGATGCAATTGATTCCAACCTTCCTAAAATTTTAGTGGATTTTCATAATCTCACGCAAGCTAATCTTCTCTAAATTTAAACAAATGCTGTACATAGATGGGGACGTCAACAACTGCAGAATTAGGGCCAGTCGACAGGAAACAAATGGTAATCATTCAGGGGTGACTAGAGGTCCTTAAGGACAGGCTGATAAAAATGGGCTTCTGTCATCAGAAGGCAAGACAGGAGAGGGGCTTACCAAGAGGCTCCAGCTATCTCACACCATATTTTTATACGTGGTGGTGAGCTTCTACAGTTCAATACTGATTGATCAATGTTTGTTATAAAATACTTTAAACATATATTGTCTTTGTAGGCTTTATATGTATATATTAATCGGTTCACTTTTGAGATTATGGAAAAAGACTCATGTCAGAAAAGAAGAATGCTTGGAACTAAGTTCTTTAGAATGACTCACAAACTACTCAAGAGCTCCATCCACCTTGCTTGCCTGTGCACTCCCATCTCTCGTTCTTCCCTATCACAAAGTCTGCACCTCAGCCGCTCTGCCAAGCTGCCAGGGGTCCAGGCCTGTGTACATGACCCTGGACAGACTCATGGTCAGGGCCATCTTTGAGTTCCTTCTGGCCTATGGACTGCATTGCCCGATGAATCCCGCAGCTACCCACCTGGCTGCTCTGAGAAGGTCTCCTCTCCGAATGGAATGGGCCAGCTTTGACTCTTCCGACTTCCAAGGTTACCGTGCCTAGGGAACACTGCGGGGGAAGTTGTTCGATGAAATGTTTAAATAAAATGCTACAGTCAGCTTTAGGATTACATTTTACTCTTCAAGACTGGGTTTTTGAAAGGCATTTTCCTTTTGGAATTTCCACAGGCAAGGATACCTCCAATCCTTTGTGGAAAAGGGCTTTTCTAAAACATTAAAACTAGTAAAAAAATAACAACAAGCAGCAGCAGCAACACCCAGTGTCTGTCTTACTGCCTCATGATTTACATGGAGAGCGTGTCTGTCACGGCAAAGAGAAATGGAGAATCAAGCAATTATCTCACGAAACACACTAATTTAGATAGGCCAAATGAACTAAGTAACTCAGATCTTAAAAAACAAAACAAAAACAATAAAATAACCACTACCGCAACAATTCGTTTTGCCCTCAATAGCAGAGGTACTCAGATAATGGGGTAAGCTCTCTACTGCCTCACTGTACCTGAATAGATATATTATAATATACAATACTTAAACAAGCCATATTGCTGTAAACACAAAACGAGAATTGAAGACAGTCTCCCTGTGGTCCTTTACGAATAAATCATAGGCATGCAAGAAATGCTATACAGTCTACTGTGAAAGCAGCACAATGAGGTGTTTGAGAACTCAGGCTTTTGGAGTCAGATACACTAGTTTAAATCCAGACTATGTGATTTACTAGCTCTGTGAACTTAGCAGATGTTTACTTTGATAAGTCTTTTACTCTGCATTTTAAAAACAGAGACTATTATAGGTTGTTGTGATAAAATAATCCATGCACAATTCTTATCAAAATGTCAAGCACAAAGCAGTATCAACAATTGTGTTGCTTCCAGTTTTCTATTATTACAAACAACACTGCAATGAACCTTATGTATGTGAAGTTTTTTGTGTATTGAGGATTCTGCAAGATGTTTAAATGAAGAAATAACAAGTCAAAACAACAACAAGCAGCAGCTGGAGGTACAAACAGCAAAGCTATATAAATATTTAAGGCTCTCATTATATACTGTCAAACTGGGTTTTTAAATGGTGATTTAACTGGTTCTAAAATTATTTAGGTTATTTTATGGATGTCTCCTTCTCTATCTTTGAGAGGTATCTATCTTACAGAGTTAACTATCATTGTTAATTTATCTCCTAAAGGAAGCTACTTCTCCTTAAAGAATTCTAATTATTTTTTGAAAATTGATAAGTCTAAGAAGAAATGATAGACTTTAAGTGTGCTTTATTAATAACTAAATTTATATGTATATACCAGATCCTATGCAAACCACAGAGGTTTATAACAAGATGCTCACTTGAAAATCACTCCATGAAGCTAAGCTTAGCCACTGAAGAGGCTCCCACTAGCATCTGAGATCTCTGACATTTCTCCTGCTGTCAGACACTGTCATGAAGTTATGTGCTCATGTTACTGAACATGTGCCACAGGACATGGATACTGACGGCGATAGATTTTTAATCAACACTGAACTACACTTCAGGTCATAAAAACACATGTTAGGTAAAGGAAAACAATGAGATAAACACTGTTTTATGTACTTGTAGGAACACAAACCCCCTCTGGAAACTGGAATATTCCCTGATAGGAAATATGTCTAAACTTCCACGAGTTGGTATTTTTAAGTGACTATTCTATATTTTCCATTTTTAAAATGAGACTGGCTCTGCCTTTCCAATCAGAAAATGATTCTTCATGGAGAGTTTACTCCATGGAGGAAAGAGATTTCACAATGTAAAATGTACGTAAGACTAGCAATGATACCTTGGGATGGAGGCATTATAATTATTGAAACAACAACAATAATAACTGTTGAAGGTACTGCCCGGTAAATCTGCATTACATTGTCTTCATTTCATAAGTATGACCCATGCAACTATGATTTTAAATGTCAAACTTTAAATAGTTCAATAGTTTTGAATCAGAATAAGATATGAACCAAACATTCTCTTCTGTCATTCAAAAAGGATAAAATCTTTCTTCCACATTCTTCATCTCTGGGAAAATATAAAGATGTCCAATTTAGTGCGCCCAGTAAGGGGTTAAGGAAGGGGCTGGGACAGGGCAGTCCAGAAAGCATGACTTCCAGAGGTGCCCTTCTTGCCTCCTATGATCTTCCGCCTTTCTGCTGAGTCCCTTTTCAAAGAGCACCCGTGCCAGGGAGGAGGTTCTTCCCTTAGGCCAGAGATCATAAGAATAAATCCAAATATAAATATGGGGGGGCAGGGGAGAACCGAGGTTAAGACTTTTTTTCTCCTTTGTGGCCTGAATATGTGTTTTTCTTTCAAGAAAAGAGCCACACAGTAATCACTCTGTGATAAAAGATTTACTAAGAACACAGATACTCAGTTCATAATTCTTACTACTGCTAAATATATAATAATAAACAGCTGATTGTAAGTTTGTTATTTAGAGATTTATCACTGAAATATGGTGTCTAATGTATAAATATGTCTTATTTGAGAGAACATATTAGATAAATACTTGTTTGAATGTGGCCGCTCCTCCCTCTCTTACACTATTACACATGACCATTTGTGGTGCTGGATTTCTACCTTTAGCAGAGCTGCGACGGCTTCCTGGGTGGCGTGACGGACGTCTTCTCCATTCACCATTAGTATCTGGTCTCCCTGCATCAGCCTTCCGTCAGCATCTGCAATTCCTCCTTTCACAATGTCGGACACGAATACTCCAGTATCATTTCTGCAAACGTAAAGTTTTGAATGTCAACATTATTATTTTTTCCCAACTGTAATGCAATGCTTATTTAATGAAAGGCTAACATTTTTTTTTTTAATTTATTTATTTATTTTTATTTTTGTCTGTGTTGGGTCTTCGTTTCTGTGTTAGGGCCTTCTCTAGTTGCGGCAAGCGGGGGCCACTCTTCATCGCGGTGCGCGGGCCTCTCACTATCGCGGCCTCTCGTTGCAGAGCACAGGCTCCAGACGCGCAGGCTCAGTAGTTGTGGCTCACGGGCCTAGTTGCTCCGCGGCATGTGGGATCTTCCCAGACCAGGGCTCGAACCCGTGTCCCCTGCATTGGCAGGCAGATTCTCAACCACTGCGCCACCGGGGAAGCCCCAAGGCTAACATTTTACAACTGGAAATTTTACTTCTATTTTTATGACTTTAAAAGTTTTATTGTTTTCAGCAACACTGGTGCAACTATGAGAATTATTTTTTGTAATAAATTATGTCTTTACAATATTTCATAGATTGAACATATATTTCATAAGCATATTTATTCAACAGTTCTACACTGTGAGTAGAAGTGGCTATTATACTCATTTTATGAGTCACAGTTACTAAATGGCAAAAACAGGACTTAAGAGTCAGTCACTGGGAGCTAAATCTATTGTTCTTTCTACACCATAATGAAGCCTTGAATGGATACTGACCTGTGCCTACATAAATATGTTGCTATTATCACCAGTGCCATTAACGTTACTGAAAATAAGTAATAGATATGTATCTCAAACTAAAACCATTTGTTACTCAAAATTAAGTACCATTGCTGTGATGTCTCTTCTTTTAAATCATTACAGGTCTAACTTTCATACAAGATAGGTTTATGCAAAATGAACAAATATTCAACTTATTTCAATCTTCCTTTCATAAAAGTATAAATAACTCAAGGACTTCTTGTTGAGATACAAAGATAACTCTTAGCAGAAACATTTAGTAAAAGTTGAATTGTATCACTTGTTCTTGCCAAGGTCATGACTTCAAACAAGCCCTTTTACCATCTGATACTCTGCTTTCCCATCTTAAGAATAAAGATGTTGGAACTTACTGGATTATATATTTTTTAATATTAACTATATATACATATTTAAATAAATGAGGTACTTAATTTATGTATATTCACCAATCTACTACCCTGGCCTCTTAATTTACACTTTCTATTCCCTTCTGATGGTGTGCTCTTGTTCATGCTGATCCTTCTCCCTAGAATATCCTCGCCCACTTCTGTCAGACCAACTCTCACCTCTCATTTTTGGCTTCATCTCTAGCACCTCTTTATGTTTTCCTAATCTACTTCCCTTAAATAAGGTCATGCAGTCGGTCCCTTTCTCCTTTGCTTCCATGGATCCCCCACGATGCATTTCTGTCTCTCATCAACAGAGTCCTTTGTTGCAAGAATGTATTTAATGCTCATTTACCAAACAGAGTTTTTTGAAGTCAGGATCCATGTCTTATTTAACTCTGTTCCCCAGAACCTAATGTATCTCCTGGCACCCAGCAGGTACTCAAAAATACCAAATGGCTTTTTGTCTAGTACCTTCAAAATCCCCCGAAATACTGACTAAAAAATTTCAGCACCAATGTCTTCTGATGTTCCACTACTGCATGGGCTGAAATAGCTACCTACAGAACACTAGCAGTTGAGAAAGATTCTACTACTGCTAGTACTCTTTAAAGGAATTTAAATTCAATCGTTTCCAAGAGGTCACTGCATTTGCCCTGATCAGTCATACCTTTTACCAACAATACTCAACCCCAAGCCTTTGCCCGGCTTCTTCTGCAGCTCGATGGTGAGGGTGTCGTACACATCCTCCTCTTTGTACGGGGCCTCATCTCTGTAGAGCGTCAGGCGCACCCTTTGTGGTGTTTGTCTCAGCACATTTATTGCTTCATCATGTGTGGCCTTTCTCAAGTCGATTCCATTCACCTGTACAGAAACGGGACACAGAGGGTGAGGAACCAGGTGAGTTGAGTAAAAGGAAAAAAGATAGGGAGAAGGGAGAGAGGGGGAGGGAAAGAGGGGGGAAGAGGAAGGGAAGGAGGGAGGGAAAAAGAAATAAGCAAAGACCATCCTCCCCGGAGTAGCCTTTTCTTCGTTAGTTGTAAAGGTCAAATGCACAGCATTCTGTACCTCTAAAATCTGATCTCCAGCCCAGAGTCTTCCGTCTTTACATGCTGCTCCTTCTTCGTAAACTTCATGGATAATAATGGCACCCTAAGGGCACAAACAAAACACACCCATGCTTTACACCATTCTCCCTAGGGAGGGTGAGCAGAAAAGGAGTCAAAGCTCACTTCACTTTTAGAGACAGTGGTAAGCGTTATACACTCACTGCATCCGTACGTGAGTCACATATCAAAATTGAAAGAAAAGCATAAGAAGACAATTTTTGCTACAAGGCTCAAAGAAGCTTATATTTCTTTCACATGACAGGGAAGTTTAAAGAAAAAAATTATAAAATATATAAATCACCCACACACGCATATATAATAGACATACATCACCTCATCACCTTTCCTATCCACAAGTGGAATGAATGGTTTTTAAAAGCATTTTTGACATTTAGAAATTTTTATCTATAAATTATCCAAATTTTCAGATTTTTCTCAATATGGGTCTAACCCAAGAGTATCCAGTCAGTAAAAAGAAAATTAAAATATGGCAAGAACTAATAAACTAACAGAAATATTTTGAATCTAAAGGTCACAGTCAGAAGTATAAAGAAATATTATTAAGTCAGTGTTGGCTTACTCAAAATAAAAATCCCAGTACACAGCTGAGTATCTGCCCTATACATTAAAATAACAATGAATGATACATTTTCCTAAGCCTTTGTATTTCCTTTAATAAAACTGATGGAAATCGCCCTGACAGTAACCTCTCAGGGCTCACTGAAGAGGCTGCCTGTGTCTCTGGAGCATCTCGGGCTGTGTCCTCACCAGCAGTGTGTCAGACCCCCCAACGATGCTCAGGCCCAGCCCTGTCCGCCCTTTGGAAATCTCAATTGTTGTTTCACAGCCTGGGATGATGGGGCAGGTTGCAGGATCAGAAGCAAAGATTGCTGGTGTTGATGACCTGCTTGTACCTAAAAATAAGTCAAAAGTGAAATGAAATACAAACAAAAATTGATTAGAAGGCATATACATCAAACTCACCACACTGGGTGCCTTTGGGGGATGGAGCAGAAACATGGGCCCAAGTTGGGGACAAAGAAGACTATATAATTCCACCTTAATCTTTTAGTTACATTTAAAACTATCCAACAGATGATTAAATCGTCATTGTTAATTTAGGGTGGTGGGTACAAAATTACGTGTTATATTATTTTATGCAGTATTCTGTATTTTTTTTAATTACTGGAGGTAATGGGTAAAAAGAATGAGAACAGAGAGTTGAACTGAACCTCTAGTTCCACTTTGATATTCTACGTTTCATGGGACCCAAACAAACTTCTTATGAAATTATGATTTGTAAAACTCAGAACTGAGATATGTGGTGGAGACCTAACTCACATTCAGGGAAGACGACAAAACACAAAGGACATCAGTAACTCTGGTCATGGTGCCTGCCATTCAGGGCTTTTCAGGTTTTTGATTTGGTTTTCCTTTTCATCCTATCTTAGAGCATCTCTACTTATGTAATCAACTCTGAGCATACAAGCAACTGGATTTAATATCTGAGTTTATATGACATCAAGTGAGACCCACTTGCAGTTTCTTTCCTTGTGTCTCGATGTTTTATGAACTCGGATATTAAATCCTGGTGCATAAATGCTCAGAATTAAATAAATAAGATTAGATTATGAAAAAATAAGGAGAATATAATTTTATACTTTGTTTTATGAGAGTCTTCACATCATATGGTTTGTGATATACCAAAAAGCATAGAGCAAATGTCATATTTTGGGAAAGCTGGGATACTTGACAGATTAGCTTTAGAAAAAATGCTCTCTTTCTAGGAATCAGAGGGAGACTATTTTCTTGCTCCTGAAATGGTAAGAACAGGTGTAAGATATTTTCTTTTCTGTTATGTTTCCATTTAGCATTTTATATTTTTATAGACAATGCTATTTAGGGATCTACTTAAAAAGGAAAATTAAAAACTTTCCATATTTTTTTTAACATTTTAGTGCATTAGTCTTTCTAAATAAAGGATTGCTTTCATCAGATATTTATTACTTTAAGACTTTTTAGACAACAAGGTCCAACTGTATATAGCATAGGGAACTACATTCAATGTACTGGGATAAACCATAATGGAAACGAATATAAAAAAGAGAGAGAGAGAGAGAGAGAGGGAGAGAGAGAGAGAGAGAGAGAGAGAGAGAGAGAGAGAGAGAGAGAGAGAGAGAGTGTGTGTGTGTGTGTGTGTGTGTGTGTGTGTGTGTGTGTGTAGCTGAGTCAGCAGAAATTAACACAATATTGTAAATCAACTATACTTCAATAAAAAAAAAGATTAAAAAAAAAAGATTTTTTAACCAACTATATTACAATGTTTTAAACTGCTGCTTCCTTAAAAACCTGTTCAAAAGAACTGAATGTTTCAGTCTGGAGGCCAAAAGAGATTTTTTTCCCCAGTTGCAGAAAAAAGCAATGTTTTTTAAGTACTTTTTTTTTCAATGCTGCAAAGCTTGAAATTTATTCTTTTATTAAACGCCAGTGTAATTTTTCTCAAAAAAGTAACTCAAAGGAATAATTTGCCTCAATATACTAGACTGGCATTTTAATGATACACGAAAGTTTCATTCCATGCTCTACATACAACTGTTTCATCTACTTTGACAGTTATCTACTACTTACACTCAAAGGATACAACTCACATCAACTACATATATGTGCATTTTTAAGAGTCTGATGTAGCACCAGGCAATGTTGATTTCACACCAGTGAAGTGGTATCACTGTATCCATTTTAAAATGACAATACTGAGTCTTTGGGAAGTTAAATTACTTGTTCAGTAGTATAAAAAAAGGAATGTACAAAATGGTGTATCTAATGTATTAGTAAGATACCTGGAATCACAGATAGCCTTAGCAGAAGATCCTTGGAGAGCAAAGAGTACCAGTGCCTTGTCTTAGAAATGAGCAAGCGGAGGCCCAGAGTGGCTGGATGGGTTTCCCAAGGCTCTACGGACGGTTAATGTACAGCAGGCAGATCCCCTGCCTCACAGGCCAGTGCTCTTGCTTCAGGAGCCCCTCTCTTTATACCATCCCTTCACCAGCAGGCTCCCCGACTACGGCCTCTCAAGCAGTGGGCTACGTACAGGCAGGCGGCTCCCAAACAGGGACCCGATACTGAGCCTGAATGCGTCACACGTGCAGGACTAGCAGGAGACCAGTCCTTACTTACTTCGGATGGGCTCTGGTTCCGGGGAGCCAGACGGTGGGACCATCAGAGACTGGGGGCTGCTCTTTTTTTCTCCATTGGCTGTACCAGCTGCTGAAGCAACAGCCTGGGAATCTGGATTCTCAGCACGAATGGTCAGTTTCACTGTTGTCTTCGCTGTCTTCAAAAGGCTAATAAACTGGCAGGGTGTTGGTTTAGAGGGGAAATAAAATTTACAGGCAAATTAGTAGACTTATACTTCCACTATTATAGCTGGAATCTAGAACCATCTATGGTTGAGAGAAGAGTCAGAGGCAAATTCGTTCCCTGTCAGGACTTCAGTGGTCAAGAAAGAATGGTTGCAGTTTCCTTTCTAGTTTCTCCAATTCCCTGATATTGATTAAGGCCACAGTTAATTTCTACTATAAGTCTAGTTCTGACCATATTCTTCATTATATAAGTAACGGGCTTTCAACTTTTTACATTTCTAATTAATACTGACCAGTTCTCTGGATTATTACAACCTTTGAAGACATGTGGGGTGCTTTACCCACCTCTGATTCTACAGAGAATGTAAAGCAGCTTACACAAACATTTTTAATAATATGGAAACACTTAGGTTAAAAGCAACATAAGGAACACTATGCAACAGAAGAATCAAGCCAAATGGAAAGTTAGAACATACACATGTGAGTTAAAGGATGAAAACCATACAATTATTAAAACTGAATTTAAAAATGGTTTAGGCATCTTGCTGGCCAATGTAGAAATGGAAACATTGGCACTCCAAATCTCAAGAAAAATAGGGCTTTTTTCCTAGCACTTATGAAAGGCCTCAAGTGAGACTCCTAGTAAGTACAGTATTAACATCACTTTTGAGGAGGAAGAAACTCAGGCACAAATAACTGTTTAACCCCAATAAAAGTTATACATTTAATGGCTGACTTTTAAAATCTGTCTATAAAGCAATATACATAGTGGATATTTTATAGGAGCAAACATCCATTAAAAAACATTCCTTTAGTCTTAATACTAAGTTGACCTTTGTTTAGAAGTTCCAAGTTTTCCTAAGGAAAAACTGAAATGATATTTCTCAAAAATGCTGACTGAACCCTGAATTTATCAGGTAATAAAAAATACCTTAACATCATCTTAATCGGAAAACAGAAAGTAGAAATTAAGTAAGTTCCAAAGAATCTCTTCTCTTCCTTGCAGATATCTGTCTAATACAGCTACACAGCTCTGATTCCCTATGACTGACCACACACACACACACACACACACACACACACACACACACACACACACACACACACACACACACACACGTTTAGCCATGCCCAAGGATGAGTTTATGGTATCATCTGCTTTCTTTTGGAAAAGTACCTTTTCAACAGGATAGCCAACAACTACTTCATCATCTACAGCCAAGATCTGATCTCCAACTTTGAGCCGTCCATCCTAGATGGAAACATGGAAGATTTTGAGTGAATTTACAGAAAGAATTCCCTCCCCACCACTTTCTGAGAGTGAGAAGGGGGAAGCCTCACCCTGGCTGCTGTCCCGTGCTCTGTGAGACTCTTTATGATGACCCCGCTGAGTGTATCTTCTTCACTGATGGCAATGCCCAAACCCCCCTGATCCTAGAGAAGCAAGAACAGAAACACTCAGAAAACGTGAAACAGATTAAATTTATCCAAATGGAAAGGTATGTGACCGAAACTTCTGAACACTGTCTTCTTACCCAAGGGCTAGAAAAGAAATTAAAACTGTTCTAAAATCCACTACTAGAAATCTCTCCTTTTCTTAAGCAAACTTTCAATTATTTTAATGGGATTAAATTCTCCTCCATCAAATAAATAGTCAAATGTTTTCACTCCTCCCGTATGTCCACTATCTCTAGTATCTTTAGCATATATATCCAGTAACATATCTCTAGTAACTCTAACAAAATATCCAGAGAACTGAAATATATTCAACAATTTAATGACTGTACAACGTCTGAGAATTTAGCTCTGTGTAACTGGCTAGCTAATTGATTCAACACCAAAGTATCCTCCTTCTTCATCTTTCTGGCCTACAGCTTAGAGATAACCGCTAGCAGTGGCCCCTTCATCCCTTTCTGCTGTCCTTCCTCCTTTAGCAGACAGACTACCATGACTGCTCATGCCCTGTCCTTTCTGGGGCTGAATACCCAGACTGGTTACTTCAAATACTCGTGTTCTGATGTGGTGCAGAGTGAAAATTCTCTCAACTCTGAACCCAAAGACGTGCACTGAAAATCTGCCAAAGCTAGAAGAGCTACACCTACTTCTGTCTATATTTTCCACACTTTTTTTTAATGAAAACCAAGTGTTCCATAACATTGGGTTTTACCTTTTCTTAACGTTTACGTGAACAAAATTACCATAGGGTTTTACACATTTCATTCTGGTTAGAGCTAGCAACCTTTCTCATTATAGTTTGCACCTAGGGAGATGGAAAGCAAAAGAGAGAAAAGGGAATCTCGCCATGGTTTCTCTGAAATGTATACATGAGAGCCAAGGTTGCCACCAGACATTTAAGATCACGACAGTGAGATAAGGCTTCACCACCATTTTAAAGATTATTAACACTGTCGCTTTGCAATGGTGATTAATGCTTGACGACTTTCCGACTGTCACTGTGCCTCCTCTCTGCCACTGCTCTTTTCACGTGTATGATACAGAGAAAATCGCGCACTTTCAGGGAAAGCAGAGCTCAGCTGTAATTTCCTTTCTGGCTAGCTCTAGAAATTTGGATAGGTTACCTAACATCTCTTAACCTCAATTTTCTTATCTCCAAAAAAAGGGAAAATAATTCTTGCCAACTACAAGTTTGCTGTGAGGATCAAGTGCAGTAAGAAAAGGCTTAAAAGCCTGACACACTATGCAAAAGTGTTGTTATCACACACACATTCCTTCTACTTATAACTCTACAGGATATAATCAAATTGTCTTCAGATAAAGTGTCTAAACTTGCCAGCATCTTGAAACCCCGAACTCTGATCTAGGGGTCAAAGAATCAGGCACAGTGAACAGGAAGGTCAACGTGCTACAAGACTGACAAGTCTCAATGCTGATGCCAAATGTAAAAAACTGAGCTACCCTCTATTTGGGACACTCCACACCAATGCTCTTTCCTACTACAAATAAATATTTGTTTGAATAAGTAATACTCTATATCTACCATGACTGTATGTACTCAATTCTGAGATTTGATTCTATTACTGTCTATTCACTTAACTGTAGTCAGAAAAGTACTTTACTAAGTACAGAGGGCATTTGCTGGTTGTTTACCTAACATCCATTCTCGTCGTACTCCTTTATACAAACTCAGAGACTTCCATTAGAATATCCAGTCCCCTCTCCCCGTGCTGCCTCAAACGACTCTCTCTTAAATGGCAATAGAATGAGGGATTCTTGAATGGAAGTGTATGGACTTCCTGATGGAAAAAGCTTTAATAACTTCTTTTCCCTCTACCCACAACACAAACTGCCCACGATGACTTTTCTTAAATGTATATGATAAGACCAGAGCAATCCATTTTTGTAGAGTTATTTATTTTTTAAAAAAGAAATCAAACCAAGAAGAGTCACAGTATTTTTTTCCACTAAATGCTTAACAAAATCTGATCACATGCCAGGCTTTATGCCCACCACTTTATAAACAACTCACTTAATCTTTATAATTACAATATTATCAGAGGTAATACTATCATCTCCAATTTATAGGTAAGAAAATGGAGGCAAAGCAAGACCACACCATGTGTGAAGTCTGGACCTGATGAAACAAAGATTCAATCCAGACAGACTGCCTCTGCTGCCCTGGCTGCCTTGGAGCTGGGGAGTCGCAGAGGAAGCACCCCTTTCTGCTGCAGCATTTCACGTTCCATCCCTCTATCCCACCACCCTACCTCCTCCCTTCCTCTCCTCTTCCCTGAGCATGTCACTACTCTTTCTGCTTCTACTCTGTTCATCCACTGCCCACCTGCATTCCGGCATGAGCCTGCAGCACTTGAAAACATTGATAGGTTTCTGTTCAACAAACCACTTCTTTAAAGTGGTCACTTGAACCTAAGGCTCAGATCTTTGCAAAAGCAAATACCTCAAGGATGCCTATCGGTGAGATTTCTAGTTATTTGAGCTTTCGGTTTCACGAAGGACAAAGACTATAACTTCCCGTTTCTTTATTCTTTTTATTTCCTCCATAGCAGGTCCTTGGTAAATAAATCAAAGGAGAGATCACTAAATGTCATACCTTGGGATAATCATAAAGGCAGGAAAAGCTGGGTCCCTGCCCGAGTATCAATTAGCACAGTGGTTCTCAAACTTTAGCGCACACCGGCATCATAGAGAAGGCTTATTACTACAACACAAGATGCGGGCGCACCCCCCAAAGCTACTCATTCAGGAGGTCAGGGTGGGCCCACACACCTGGAGTTCTAACAAGCTCTCAGGTGATGCTGATGCTGACGCGGCTGGTCTGGAGCCCAGCTTTGAGAACCAGTGAATTAAAACACCAGTGTCAAGGCAGTCACATCACTTCATTCCAATTCAAAGCAGATTTACCTTGGGAAGCTCCAGATGCTGCACGTTTGGAAACGAACTGAGGTCCACAGCTGCATCGGAAGTAGTAACGCTCGGTTCAGCCTGACAGAGGGAAAGAAATGACAAAATAGGCAACTGAGTGTTATGCAGTTTTCTTTGTTTAAATACAGGGGCTACTTAATCAAAATCATTTCATACGCTGTAATTCCTTATTACTATTTTATTATTTCATGACATTTATGAACATTATATTCTCTTTAAAATACGAATGAGGTGTGATTAGACGGCAATTATTTTGGAGCACAAAGACACAAGGTGCTCCTCAAGACTGCCTGGGTTTACTCCACAGTGCTATCTAACAACAACCCAGCTCCAAATGGTGCAAGCGCTGAAACACAGAACACCAGCAGAGGCACCATTCACTATGCTTTACCGTGCTAGTCATCAAGTGTATTTAGGAACTATTAAATGTTTTACCTGAAAATTATTAAAATCCATTTTCTTAAGGGACATATTTGGTACAATTCATATGAAAATAAAATTTTCTCCCTTATAACCTTGAAAAACCACTTGACTCAGTTCACCATTATGATCAGTGAGTTAGTTCACCAGCATGAGACAATGATTTCTGCATTTAATGTACAGAAAAACCCAATGTATAGATATTAATTTGGGGAAGAGCGTTTCCATTTCTATGCCTTTTCCCACTGAGAGTTATCATGGTTCCTCTGATTTTAAGCTTTTCACTCTCTCCTATCTCCTTTTACTCATTCTAAACATGTACCCAATGCATCTTCAAATCAAAACAAAACTCCCACCAAAACCTCAATTTTTTGTCACCCTCTAGCCACTGCCTCGTCTTTCCTAATTTCTTATCCATCGTTTGCTTTCTCAAAACCACTAATAATCTCCTAATTGGGAAATCCAAAGAACTCTATTCACGTTCTCACTTGAGCTCCCTGCAGTATTCAAGGCTGTGGAATATACCCTTTCTCAATGGGGCTCTCTCCTCAGCTGCTGTGCAACATGCCCGCCTGGTTCTTCTTCACCTCTGACCTCTCTTTGTCAGCCTTCCTCCTTATTGCTGATACTACACATTTCTGACCTGAGCCCTCTTCTTCTCTGAATGTTCTCCATAGGCCAGAGCCTCAGCTCCCATGGCTCCCAAGTCGGCATCTATGGGGATTCATCTCTAAACTCTACATCAGCCGTCTCCACGGACACTCCTACCAGGCTTTCCAACAGGCACTTCATTCTTAAGCTGCCTCAGAGAGAATGTTCTCTATTATTATTATTTATTTTTTTTACAAATATCTGCTTCTCTTTTTTATTGTAGTGAAAGTTAGCCATCTATCGAGTCACCAAGTCAGGTATCTGGAAGCCTCATACCTCTTGTCTGTTTCATTCACCAGTTTATTCTCAGCCCAAAACACAGAACCTATTACAAGGCAGATACTCAACAAATATTTGTTGGATAAACAGATTCTCAACCAGTCATTTTTCCTCACTGAGTATATTTAGTTAGGGATGAAATAATGTCAATTTGGGTCCTAAATATCTGACATAACCACTTCTTCTTCTCTCTCTCTTTTTTTTTTTTTTTTGCATTCGTTCAGGCCCTCATTATCTATCCCCTGAACTACTCCAATAATGTTCCTACTCCCTTTAACTTAACTTCTCTGCCCTGTAACCTGTGATTTTTCTCTGCACCATTTCCAGAGAAGTTTTTAAAAATATACTTTTCATTCTTTGAATTTGCAAAGACATGGCCTCAAAGACAAAGTCTGCACCATGATCCCCATGATCCGACCCTACCCATTCCCTGCCTCCCACTGTTAGTAACACTCTGCAGTCATCAATTCTCTTCATTTGCCAGAGCCTCCAGGCCATTCCTCAACCCATGTGCTCTGCCTGCAATGTTTATGGCCCCCAAGTCATCTACTTCCAATATACACTTCATGTGTAACCTCCCCTATGAAGTCTTACTCTCGCTTTCCCTCCAGAGGTAAAACTGTCAACTCCTTTTCTACCTTCATTATTCCCTTTGCAGACTCTACTAGTAGCCTTCATGTAAGCCGTGTGCTTATTTACATGAGTGTTTCTTATACTAGGGTATAAACATCTTGGGTGCCAAGGCTATGACTTACTTATCTTTTATATCCCTGCAAGAGTTCTATAATTGTTAGCTGAATTAATAAGTGGTGTATCAAGCAAATCTTCCCAGAAAAACAAACATAAGCTACATACCTCCTTATTTTGAAGATTCTCTGAGGTAGCAGGCAAAGGTTCCACTGTATGCCCAGGACATACAGCCATCTGACTCACTGCATCTTTACTTCTAAAGGAAAAAAGCACTGACCTATCATATCATGAGCATTCATATGATTTTCATTCTTTAGCTTGAAGACTCAGATTATTAGAGAAAATTCTGGGACCTGGAACTACAACACTCACACATTTACATATGTTTTATTTTCATTCAAAAGAATTCAGAATTGAAAGGCAAAGGAAAAATATTTAATAAACCAGAAAAAAATGCTCACCTTATAAAAATTATTTTTACTTTAGAAGGGGCACATTTGATGATCGATGAAGCATTCTGATGACTTCTTCCATATAAAATTTGACCATTGATCTATGAGAAATAAATATCATTAATTGAACCTAGAATTTTAATTTCACAAATTTTGATCATCCTATCTAATGAAAAGCACATTTGTTTCTCCTTTTAAAATATTATATATATTTTTCTTCCTAGAACATGAACCTGACTTTGATGGTGAGAAAAGAAAAGCTCGTGTTTAAAGCCAACATTAAAATAACATGCATGTAGTCTGATCTCCATGGACTAAAGAGGCACCACTTGGACTGACAATAGGACAGTATTCAGGCAGGCGACAAGCTTCTAGAGTGCTTTGTACCAAGCAAGGGCTCTGTGGAAGCACCTGTGACCCGCACAGATCATCCCGGGAAGGCCCTGACTGTCATAGCTCCTAATTAATCTCAAAACTCAAGGCCTGGGAATAGGCCACTGGGGAGAAGCAGTGCCAGGGGATTCAGGGTTTAGGCAGCAGAATGTGCTTAAGCAGCACAGTACCTAATGGAAACTGCCAATCATCCTGTCATTTAGCCACTGCTGACTGAGCCTTCCTAGCCAACAGGGAAACACACGAGGCATGGTTCAAGCAGCGTAAAGACACATGGATCCCAGCCTACAGGAGGCGAGGACGAACAAATCAAGCAAACACAATTCTAACACTGTAAAGTATGGTCCACAGTTTATTTTGCTTGGCGGGCTGAATTACTGTGTTTGTTATTTAGCCTCAAATCTGACCCCGCCACACCCCACCCCCATCACGTCTACCATTAGGGATTCAACTCCTAGAAGGTTCAGTGGATCAGTCTCATTACCAGGGCATGATTGGCCATTTGGTTTTTTCAAAAGCTCCTAATAAAAATGCAGCACACAAAAAAATGTTTTTGAAATGCGATCTTTATTACTGTCTTGGGGCAAAAATTGTTTCTGGTGCTATACAGTCACAACCTTTTAATGGAAATTAATGGGAACAAGGGCTGTAGTTAGTAGAGATTTGGTCTAGAGCCAAATTTGCTGCAATGTTATCTATTTTATTAGAGAAGCGGCAGTTTCCTCAGTCACCATATGAGACCCGGGTGGATTTTCCGGAAACTGATGGTTCCATTGCACCAATTCAGCGAGAGTAAATTCAGTGTTTTCCACAAGAACTTACCTCTAGAAGCTCATCTGCAATCTGCAATCGACCATCTTTCCCAGCTGCTCCATTTGGATCAATCCCCACTATAAAAACACTCATCCTGGACCGGTCTTTGTTCCCAGCAAGACTCAGACCCAAACCACTACGACCCTTCTCCAGTTCAATCATATGTAGCTCGCCTGTTAGGGTTCCATAACGCTCTCTGATATTTTCTACACACAACAAGAACAAAAAACCCACAGATAGTAAGAGCTAATTCACAGCCAAATGCTTTACTACGGAAGGTTATTTAGAATGGCATCATAAGGGCATTATTTGTACCAAAATGTAATCCTTGGCAGTTAAGAAAACGCTAAATAGACTGGCGGCCTGGGCGTCAAGACTGGTTTCCTGGAGCACCCAAACTTTGAGGAATTTCTCTGCATCCAGGGTGCAGAGTACAGTATCTGATTAATCAGTTCACCTGGGGTGATCAGGCCCAAAGAAGTGATCCACATTAACAAACTCTCAAAAGACTGTGATTAAAACAGAAAGTTACTTTATCATTTGCAGAGAACAGAACATCCAGAGGACTTGTCTTTACTGGTCAGTGGAAGCTTTTCTCCCACAGGAAAATCCACATGGCATGTCACATCATGTTGGATGGTGCTCGGTACAAAGATCCAGAAGCCATCAGGCCACACACACTGATGTACCTGCTGTCATTAAATGAGACCTTTCATACCTCACATCCCACATGTTCAAGAGGTAGAGTTTATTCTTTAATCTGAGAGGGCAAGGCCACAGGTAGATGCCCCAGGCCCAGATGAACAACCAGCCAGTGGCCAACACTGATCACCAGGCACGTGAGTGAGCCATCCTGGAGGTCCAGCCCAGCTGAGCCCAGCCAACCACAGCACCTTGACAGATTAATAATAACTTGTTTTCTTAAGCCATTAAGTTTTGGGGTGGCCTGTGACATGGCAACATATCAACATTCCATTTGATGTTTTCCTCAGAGTACATTCTGGCCACCTTGATGGATTAGCAAAACAATCTAATTTCATTAGAAATATACCAAGAAAACTGCAAACTTTACAAATCATTTCTTAGAAAATGTTACTATTTGGCTAATGTCATGCATTCTATGTTGATTCTTAACTGCATCAATTTCATAAACTGCCATTTCCTGATTCCTTCTTGAATCTAGCAGCACAAATTTTGTACTCTGTACTTCCTAAAAGCATATACCATAGCATTCTTAAAAGAAATAATTACATTTTTAAATGAAACTTTTTAAAGCACTGACACATAACTTTGAGCTTAATGTTTAATATTTCCCTGTAAAATGGCTTATTTCCTTAGGAAACGGAGACACACCCATGATCCTGATAACAGCTGCCTTTGAATGCTTCCTATGCATCGTTATGGCTCCTCAAACATTATCTAATTCACTGTTAGCAACAGGGAATGTAGGAACTGAATTTTTAAAAAGGGGGATACCACCAGGCTAAAACTTAGAGGCAGTTAAACAACTTCCCAAATGTCCCAAGTTTTTATCTCAACAATTATACTATGTTACCATCTTATTACAGAAAATACCTAAAATCAAGGCTGTTCTACCAGCAACAACAAATAGATTTTACGGTGAGGAATGAGGCCTAAAGGGGGGTGACGACTAGTTCGAGACCAAGAGATGGCTCATCCAGTACAGCTTCTGAGAGAGTGCCCTGTCCTTTTTAACTCTCATACAAATGGCAAAGTGGGCTTGAACAGGGATGCAGATTTAAAAAAAGGAAGAACGTGATTTCATGCCTCAGGAATGTGTGCTGTATTCAAGTATAACGAACAGCAGTTCTTTCCACACAAAACTGCAGCATGTATAACTGAAGGTGAAACGTACTTATTCATCCAGGACACAAGCCTTGAGAAACCCAGAGCTACTTTAATACCTCTTGTAAGTCAATGCATTTCAAAAAGACAACTTACTCCAGCTGTAACCAAACTCATCCTCTTTGTCCACATCTGCTGAGATTTCACTTGCCGATGACTGTGCATGATCCTCGCTCATTTCTGCAAATGCTGGAGGAGGGGGCGGAGGCACACCGCACAGTGGAGCCTTTTCTGGCTCGGATTCCGACTGACTGGGAGCCTGTGGGAACAAGAAGAATGCAGTGGGTATGCAGTCTAAGGAAGGAAAACTCAACGAAAAGAAATAAGTCTGCAATGTCAAAAAAAAAAAAAGAGTAGCTTTAAAATATCTCACATATTAAATAATGGGAAATATACATATACAAAAAATGGTAGAAAGGATTCAGGTAAGGTTTAAATACACTCAACAAAATACTATGTTCAGAGCACAATCCATTAAATGGTTATATGGTATTTCAAGGTGAAGAATTAAAGGCTTAAATAACTTAAGATGAAAAGTTGTACAAACTTCCTTTTTTGGAAAAAATATTCTCATTCGAAAGTTATCTGGGCAAGATTTTGGGGGTCTAGAAAAGGCTTCCAAGAAACTAGAAAAAAATTAACGAAGTTAATCATACAATCAAGCAAAGCAGTTCAAAGCTTGTTAGTGAGAATATATATAAAGAATTTTTTATTTCTACCTGAATCCTCTCTCAAAATGACTTGTAACAAATTCATGAAAATGAGCATTGCACATGCAGGGTTCATCTACCACGGAGACAGTTTGTTAGCAAAGAGCACACAAATTCACATTTCAGGGGGGCTGGTTTTAAGGGACAAAACCACTGGCCCCTTACCAATGTAGCCCTAAAGGAAAATGGGAAAACAGAGTTGAATACTTCATACAAACCCAAAGTTTGGCTGGTATATTTGCTGTCACTTAGGGCTACAAGTCTTATTTCAAAAAAAAAAAAAGGACTTGGTATCATCAGGTTCTTTTTTTCTTTAATTGAAACACAGTTGATCAAATTTTTATATTATAGATAATCAAGCAGAATATTACAGTTAGAAAGGCCCTTAAGTCATTTTATTCATTTACTCATTTTGCAGATTAATAACCCAAGGCTGTGAGATGTGAAAGATTTTGTTCAGAATCACCCAGTGAAACTAGACTTCTTTTTGCTTAATTCTTAACCTAATCCAATGCACTTTCCATTATATCATGTTGTCTCCTCCAATTTCTACAGTAAGACAGAGAGTACCTAACTCAAGGGTCAGAGATACCCAGCTAAAGTTCCAACATTGCGGTCAGGCTGTCCCTGATGCCTTAAACATACATTTTTCCTTCCTTCTTTGTTTCACCTTTTTTTTTTTTTCCTATATAAAAATCCCTCTGATAGACCTCATTTTGTTTTATATGTATATATCTGGAAAAAGATTGTGACTAAGAAATATTTCTTAGAGAACACACTAAATGACAGGCATATACAAATACTTAAGAATAATTAGTGTCAAGAATCAAAATATACCTAAAAATGAAACTATAGGGCACTGAATGGGATCTTTCTTTGATGATTCAGAAAACACTTCGGATGCTAAGCTACCCCAAACACGATCCTGGCAAACATGAATTACTATTTTTCCGGCAAAGCACAGGTGAGCTGATTGATAGACACTTAGGGGCAACAGATTTTCAAGTCACAGAATCTGCTGCGTTAAAATGTTTGGTTTACATACCATTGGCCAAACAGACAAAAATTACTAGTGGAAACAGAATCCTTGTCATCCTCCCAAGTGTTGTGCCATAAGACACTCAAATTAGCAAATGTACAAATAAATGTGAACAAACAAATAAAAAACTTCACTTGATCCAATGGAGGTTCATTAAACATACTAGGGTAGGAAGGAACATGTAATTTAGAATTTTTCTGGTTAAAAGGTTTTTAAAAATTTACCTCTCTAACAATGGAATATGTGCGAAAGCATGAATTAAGCCCATTTCATTTTTAAAAAGTGGAACAAAATCGAATACAAACTTGCCATAATTTTAATAAATTTACGGATGCATATTTTATAGATCTTACTCTCTGCATAACTTTTCTGAGCTGTTATTGTCCTTAAAAACAAACAAACAAAAACTGCTTGTCTAAAAACTATTCAGGATCTTACTGAGGCAGAACATTTTCGCTCTGTGAGTGAACTCAAATGGTGCCCTAACATAACTGATTAATCATAAAGCCAATACAAGCCTACATTTACTAAAGGGGCAATCAGGTGTTCTATTTTATTATCCCTGATACTCTCATTCTTACTGAGATCATGTAAGTTAGCTTGCTGTTGACACTTCTTAAAATTTACCAGTAAAAATACAACTCTTTAACAAAGACCATTTAGCCTTCATGGGCAAAAATGCAAAGTGTACTTGAAATCACTCCATGCCATGTATGCACACAAGTATAACGTACACACACAGCACACTGTAACACACCCACTTACTTGTGAAAATTTCACACTAAGACAAACCTTAAATGGTGTGGGAGCAAAAGGGTTAGTTGGGGAACAACGGAAGAGAACTCTACTTGAATTCTGTAATGCCTACAGTAACAGAAAACATATTCCTTCAGATATAGCATCTTTGGTTATCCATATTACAATAACATGAAAAATCCAATGAATATTCATAAAATGCTTCCTGAAAAAAATTAACAGCTTTCTTCCTTTCACGATCAAATTATAGTATACAAGTTCTTGTAAGTTTTTGTTTCAATTTTGGATTTATAATTTCATCAGAATATGAGAATATCCAAGTATAGATTTACAAATGTTGAAACAGTTCCATGTTTCCTCATAAGGCATTTACACGGACATACTTTATGAATATTCAACAAACTCCTGCATATACACAATTATGTATGGAGTGATTAACTAACAGAAGAGCTTTTAGGACTACCTTGTATAAGTATGAGAAGGATTTAAACCAATACAAGGTTTTCAAAGAAATTATGTGTGAAAGTAGCTCATACATTTGGCAACTAACAAAAATTTATGTATCTGAAAATTCAACTCACACCAAAATATAGGAAAGGCATTGGACTCACGATTCTCCCTTACTCTTCAGAAGGGCCATGTAATTTCAGCTATAAAAATGAATAGGTTCTGGCAAGAAAATGTGCTTAAGAAAAGATTTGCATGCCCACTCCAAACACACAGTTTTCTGTTTTTTTTTTTTTAATCCTTGCCCAAATTTAGTAAACACTGAACTGGGACAAAGGCACAGTAGCAACAAAGAACAAAACATTGGCAAAAGGCAATGGCAAGACAATGGTCATTATCCAACCTTGTCAGCGTTGAACTGTAGAGAATCAGCAAATGGGTTAGTGCTGCTGAACTTGTACTTAGGGTAAAGGTTGTGCGGCAAGGAAGGCAAAGGGGATTTCTAAAAGGAAACATAAGAGGCGCTGAGCGCAAAAGAAATGTACTTAAAACAACTCATTTATAAGGACAAAGCAATTGCTGATTTAAATAACTGTGCGACACTAGATCCTGTCAGAGCTCATAATTAATAACAACATCTTATCAAACAGTCTAGAACTCAGGGTTTACCTCTAGCAACCTGAATCCACACTCAAATCTAAATCTGGCCACAAAACACAGAGGAATCAAGTCTGTCAAACCGATCCCAAATTTCTTTTGTTTTCACTGAGTGTCTTCACTATTACCGACAGAGAAGCACATATATTTCACCCACTTATATTAACACATGTTCCATGCATATCAGTAAACATTCTTCAAAATTGAAACCATAAAAGGTTTTCATTTACACTTAAAAGCAAATTATGCTTTTTTGGTAAAACAAAGAAAAAAGAGTCTATCTGTTGCAGAGTGCAAATTAAACATTTGTCCGCTAGTCCGTTGGTAAACTTCAGTATTCTGTTATCTTGTTTCCCAGTACGGAAACTTTTCATACCTTGACTAGATATTAAGTTTGCTTCAATCAACAGTATTCTTTAATTCAAAAAATGAAATCAACAATTTTTAAAGAAATGACCCGCCGTACAGTGATGTTCTCTATTTCTGCCCACTTTTTGTGGAGCTAGGAACATATATATATATATATATATATATATATATATATATATATATATATAATTTCCTATAAAAGTTCGCATATTACTGGGGAATTTACGAGGCTTTGGGTAATATTTGAAGTCCTGCCTTACAGTGTTCACACAGGCTTTGTGGCTCGCCTGTGATACACTCTGAGCTTGGACTACTGGAGCTGAATATATGTATTACAGGCAGGATGACTGCCAGAGAGAATGTAGCATTTTCATAGTAAAAAAAAAAGAAAAAAAAAGAAAAGTAATTTCCGTAGCACAATAAATTCTTCTCTTTTTTCACACTGCTATCTTTTTCTTTTATTGACTATATCTTTCAGGGGAAATTGCAGACGTTTAAAATTCATTTTGGCTCCAACTAGATGTTTGTGTTACTTCTCTCTATAAAAAAGCCCTACTGGCAAGCATCAAGAGTAGGGAGAGGTTGTCATGTGACACCACCCTGTATGAGAGAACACTCTACAAAGACTGTCCTCACTCACTACGCCTGCACTAAAGCTTATGCCACATCACCCTTTCAATCTGCTCTTCTTGCAATGTTTTTCCTACAGAAGGAAGATGGGTAAAAGAAATGGGCACACTGACATTCCTGCTCATCTCAACTTTCTCTCTGCTTTTCAATTTAAAATGTCAAACTCCTGCTTTACAAAAGAGAAGATCACAAATGCCAAAAAACATGACCATTTATTAAGGTGGAAGAAATGACTAGGCAGAGATTAAAAACACATCCTAGGCAAAGTAACTCAATGTTATGGAAAGCAGATTATTTCTAATCCTCATACATGGAATTGGCAGGTTTTACATTTCCTTTATAATTCTGTAGAACAATATAAATCAAAATAATAATGGGAAGAAATGGAACATTTAAAAAGAGCTCTGGCTTTTTTGTTTGGCTTTGCTTTTTGTTATTTCAACTTGCAGCTCTTAAGGATTAGAATTTGGCCCTGATAGGAAAGTATAAAAGTACAGGATGAGCACAGCAAATGAAATAGTAGATCACTCTATTATTAGGGAAGGATTTATAGAAACAGACTATATCTCTTATTAAAAAATCAGTGATGAAACTTGTGTTTATAGTTCCAAGGGCTGATGAAAACAGAAACGTTGTTAACTAAGAAGCAGCACAGGGAAGACAAAATCATCCTCTGGCCCATATTAGTGGGATCCACCCTTTAATGAGACAATGTGGTCAGACTGAGTTTGAAGTGTCATACTGGTGGAATTATCAGGGCTAGTTCTGGGAAGTTCTAATTCTTGAACAGTTTAAGAGCCAAAGAGACTGACTGGCTTTTCAGTCTATGTACAAGTTTTTCCTGAAGCTTTAGTATATCCACAAATAAAACGTTTCCCATCAAGAGACTCTTATGTATGGGTAATTTTTTTCCTTTAGATTCCTGGAGACATGATTATTTTCATAGGGAAGTAAATCATTAAAAACAAAGTAGATCTCATCTTAAATGCAAAATTAATTCTAATTTCCCAAAGCAAAATATGTATGTAGAGGAGGAAAAATATCTTTCCTCTACCTGTCGTAGATTCTTGACTGGACCTCTGTAACGAAAAACAAATTGACGAGAGAAAAGCATGTATATTGATTTAACGTAAGTTTTGCATGACACGGGGCCTTCGTAAGGAAATGAAGACCAGAAGAGATGGTTAAGTCTGAGTGTTTTTATAGGAGGTCTTATGAAGAGTAGAAAGTTACAGAAAATATGATAGGACAAAACAGCACGAGCTAAGTGTAGTTAACTGGGGGAAACTTAGCAAGGCCTGTTCATTCTGATTCCTCCCAGGATTCCTCCTCCTCCTCTGGAGATAAGGATGCTCCTTTCCTTAAGACCTCTCAGGACAGTCTTATGACCTGCTTCAGCAGAGAAGGGGGAGGTCAGAGTCTTTCCAGCACCCGCCTTTTCTCAAATAACTTTAGTTTAAATATTCAATATACCGAGGTGTCGTATTTCAGGGTACCATGTCCTAAACCCTGTCACGTATCATTTGACTACACATGTCATTCTAAGCAAGATTTATTCTGGAATAATTGCTATAAATCAGGCTTCATTATACCTCAGATAATAAAATAGGAATATTTTCCAGGTGCATGAGAAAAATATCTTCCTAGTGCATTAGAAAATGTGACTGGCTTTGAAAGAAATGTTTGTAGTTTTTTCAAAAGTAATCTGAGAATCCTATTCAGCAGTTTATAGTATTGTCCTAAATGATATAAAAGTTGGAAATTAAAAATAAAACAAAAAAAGGAATAAAACCCACCCACACACAAAAAATAGCTTTAACTTAACTTAAACAGCCATTTACTAACATTATCATACTGTGTCTATGCTTAACACAACAAATGGAAACAAATGTAGAAAGATCTGTGGTTATTTAAACAAACTGAATAGCATCTGAAAAGAATGCAGGATGATACAGCCCCACCATTTGGCAGATTTTCCCATCTGAATGGATAATTATCACCTAACAATCAACAACTGAATGATTAAAAACTGCAGATGTGAAGATAACTGCTTACATTAAGAACTACTATTTCATTTCTTACAGTGAACTCAGACCAGAGCTACACCTGTCTTGACAACAAAAGGAAAAACCAATAGGATAAATCTGGTCACTTTGTTTCCCAGGGCACAGAATATTGACAAGTTCCTTTTACTGATCTCATCTAAAAACCTGTTTGCTATGCTCCTTCCATCATTTGAGCATTGCTATCTTAAATTTTTAATTTTAAGAATTAAAATTAAATGTATTATACATAAAATTACATATTTTAAGTTTTAGATGATTCTCTTCATTTCCCTCACATGTGTTAACATTTTCTTTCTAAATACAACAAACCCTAAAAGCTAATAAGGAGGTATTTCAAAGAGATTCAGTATGACAGGGGTTCTTAAATCCAGAAGTGGAAATTCTCTATGAGCCTCAGGACATCTAGGAAACTCCTGAAATGCTATGCAAACTTTGCAGTAAATGCGAAGAACTTTCTAAGGGGTATGTGGCCCCAAAATATTTAAGAGCTGCTGCACAGGAAAATATTATTTTTTTCACTGAGGCGTAAAGAAAAAATAGAAAAAAAGTTTTAAACTCTTGGCCTAATTTTCATCTTCGTAATTTTCAACACATCGAATACACAAAGCTTCACTTAGTATCTTCATAAACAACATTCACTGAATGTGCTTAGAATTTCTAAAACATTTTTTAAAGCCATTTCACCTGTGACAACTGTCGGTAAAATGCATTAGTAGGTCTCTGTCCACCAGGGGCTATACGGTAATGAGAGCTATACAGTCAGTGATGATGGCTGGGAAACAGCAGGTATGAAATCACTAGCATATAAACATACAGCTTAAACAAAATCCATCATGTGGAAAGTTAATGTTCACTGGGATAGACAAATACATTAAAGATCATGCACAGGAAATCATGAGATTGCATAAACTGGAAATTCTGTCCAGAGAATAAATTTATAAAGAAAATGAAATCTCTCTGGCTTCTAAGGGACTTGACTAGACGTCACAGACTATCAACCTGAATGACTCCACCACATCCCTCTTAACAACTTCAATATTTTATGACTATAGTGAACACTAATAATTATCCATCTAGATGCCTATGGGCCACCAATGAATCCTACTTGTGTGTTTTTAACAGGCTTCAAGTGTCTGCTAAACATGGTAGAAGGGATTTCCAGGACAACTCAATGGGGAAAAAAAAAAGAAAAAAAAGCAAAATAAACTTCTAAAAAGTCTCCTGAGATTTCAAGACTCGAACTCGGGTCCTAGAAACAACTTGGCCCTGGATACATTAGATTCCAAGTTGAATACTGTTTGGATATGCCTACCTTGCCCTTTGTGTTTGCTTACCCTTGGTCTGTTTATAATGCTCTGTACCATAAAGACTACAGGGTTGCCTGCTTTCCGAATGGCTTCCACAGCTTGTTCATGGCTTGCATCTCTGAGGTCCATGCCATCCACCTGCAATGGAAGGCCTCAGCTTAACATTTCAAGAAGCTACAGAACAACAGAACAATTTGTCGATCTGGGGTTTTGAGGATCCTGGGTGAGTCTCCTAAAAAATCTGTTTCAGATTCAAAAATAATTGAGAGTACTTATGAGGCTCCAGAACTTTTCATTTGTCCAGCAGACTTGTGGTCCCTTGTTTTGGACACAGATTTCTGTCTCCAATAATCAACTGAAATAATAATCAATTAGAATGAAGGCTCTGCTTCTGCTTCCCTTACATTGCCCAGTTGTTCCTTTCAATTAATAAATCAGCATCATTAAAGAAATAATATAAGGGAACTGCCTAGCAGCACTGTTTTCATCATGAAAGTCACTGTACAAATTTTCTTCCAATTCATTACAGAGTGGTTTGGGAAGTGGGTGTGTGAGGCTTTGTGTATTTCTCTCTGCACAGGGAAGCTTGAAGTTAAAAACAAAATTCTGATGTTCAGAAAAATCAGGTTATGGCAAGGTTAGTTTGGCAAAAGAATCTTTGCAGTAGACGTGGTAGGAGCTGGAAGCCAAGAAATTGTGCTTATCTGTTAGTAATTCTTACATAAATAGCTTGAAAGTGAAAGTTATTTTGTAACTTTTTATTGACCATGGCTTGCCTGGGTGATGATCAGCTCAGCTTATGCACTATACGAATAGGAAGGAAAATAGTTTGAAAGGCCAAATGCTAATCCTGCCAGAAAACTATAGGACACTGGTATAATTTTATCATTTCCAATTACCAGAGAATGGTATATACAACAAAATAGAAAAATCAGAGTAGACATAATTCTGAAAAAGAAAATTATTAGATCTCTGCATAGAACATTATCACCTTTAAAAGAATTATATACTATATTTAATTGAAAACTTCCCTCATGTTGATACTTAGATGAAATAACAACATTTCTTTCAGTGCATATTAAAAATGGCTTCTAACTTTTTGTAAAATAAAAGTATTTATGTTTACTATATATTTCATTAGTGGGAAAATTTAACAGGACATTAAATATCTTTGCTCAAGTCCAAAGAACTCTATACTTAGAATGGAATACTTCTCAGGTCTCTAATTTACATACATTTTCAGAAACTCTTAGCAGAGACATGTTCTAGAATCCCCAGGATTAAAGAGGCCTAAGGCTTCTTATTTACAGAAAAAAGCCCCTGCACGTAACAACATTCAACAAACTGTTGCTTAGCAGTATTTTACCACAGGCAAAAATCCTTTCTTTTCAATTTGAAAGGGATGTTTTAACTCTCTTAATACACTGAAACAAACATTTTGGTGCAAACTATGATTAATCTTTTCTTGAAATAATTTATAAACATTTCTTACTTTTTTCTACTTAGGTCAAAGGTATTCAATAGTGAAGTACCTATAAAATAAACTGCCTTGTGATAATCTTAAATTAGAAATTTTATGTAGTACTATAACTAAAAAAGAATCCTTTAACAGGGGGCTAAGGTATCATCTAATGAAAAGTAAAGATGCAGGAAGAGAGAAAAAGAAGCCCATCATTCTTCCTTATAAATGGTCAGAAGAAAAAAAAACAAAACACCAGACATGGTCCTTGCTTTCTCTCAAGTCTCAATCTTCTTCCTTCTTCAACTCTCAGAGACAATCAATAAAGGAATAAATAGATCAATGCCCAAAATGTTCATTTCAAAGTTGTGACTGATATGTATAACCTTCTTCTACACAATTAAGGCATTTTAGTGTCTAAGTTATATGGATTTCAAAAATGAGAGACAATCACTTGTACAAAGTAAAAATAATGGTTGTTATAATAACAAAGTGATCGGTTTCTATTTGGAAGTTGTCTCTTTTAGTCTTCTCTCTAAATCCTGACAACTCAGAAAACCTGGGTCAGCTACTCCTTCCTCTAACCTAAACTAAAACTATGCTTATGCTGATCAAATAATTCATCACACTGCTCTGAAGTGACTTGATCACTTGTCAAGTCTGTCCCACTTGACAGGCGGGCACAGTGTTTTATTTACTGTGGGATCCCCAGAGCCTATTACAGCACCTGGAATGCAACAGCTTCTCCAGGAATATTTGTTGAGTAAATGATGAGTGACTCATGAGAGAAGAGTTCATTTAAAATATTAAACTTAGCTTCGAATTAAGGGATTAGGTACAGTTTGACCAAACGCTTCTCTCTCACACATAACGCAGTACTCATACATGCATACACACGTGTGTACGTACCAACTCACACGTACACACACACACACACACACACACACACACACACACACACAGAGCCCTTATTGATGAATGGGGAATGGGCACAGCACTGAGATGGAGGAAACGCCACGTTTGGATTGGCAGGGGTGGTGGGGGAGACATTTATATAAAAGGCAATCAGGATCTTAGCATAAAAGCTTTACCAGAAAGACTCACTTTAAAAAATCTCATCCAACAACATTTAAGTATTTCTCGAAATAAAATCTCATTTAAGGGATTAATTATGATGTACACATTCTGTGTGTGTATGTATACTTTTAAACGATTCAATGATTTCCCCAAGAAATTTGCTTTGTTCTTTAAACCGAACTTAATTATTTTATCTTAGTGCCAATGTTTTTTTAAACAGTTGATTATACCCCCAAACACCCATCTCTACATCGAGATATATAATCTGTCATCATATACTGAAGAGAAAAATTATGGACGAAAACAAACAAATAAGAAAGAAATGCTTTAACAGCAAACACATTTTACTCTAATGTTGGGTCAGTGTAAAGATGATGACTCCCTTGGTAAAGAGGATGGCCCAGGAGAATAATTTTAGCACAGAAAGCTCACTGGAGGGTACCTCTACTATTCTATCTCCAGGTTTCAAGGTTCCGTTTTTGCCAGCTGGACTATCTTCAAGAACATGTTTGATGAAAATGCCCCTCATCACTTCACCGTTGCTTAGACGACTCCCCATCCCTCGTCCACCAACAATGCTGATGCCCAAGGATTTGCTTGGTTCTCGCCAGAGTTCAACCCTAAAAAAATAAATGAAATTTTAAACTCTCATAAGAAAGTATAGGGGGAAAGCCTCAGAATATTGGGTTTGACAATGATTTCTTGGCTATGACACCAAAGGCACAGGCAACAAATGCAAAAACAGACAAACCAGACTTCAATAAAAGTAAAAGCTTTTGTTCATCAAAAAGTACTACCAAAAGAGTAAAATGGCAACCCACAAAATGGGAAAAATATTTGCAAACCACATATCTAATAAGGGATGAACATCCAGAATATCTAGAGAACCCCTAAAACTCAACAACAAAAGAAAACAAACAGATCAAAAATTGGGCAAAGGACTTGACTAGATATTTCTCTAGGGATGGTATACAAATGTCCCATAAGCACATGAAAAGATGCTCAACATCACTAACATTAGGTAAATCAAAACTACTATGAAATACCACCTCACACTCAGCAGGATGGCTACTATCAAAAAAAAAAAAAAAAGAGAAACCCAGAAAATAAGCGTTGGCAGGGAAAAATTGTAGAAATTATGGAGAAATTAGAACCCTTGTACACTGTTGGTAGTGATGTGAAATGTTGCAGCTGCTATGGAAAAAAGTATGGAAGTTCCTCAAAAAATTAAAAACAGAATTACCATATGATACGGCAATTCCATTCCTGGGTATATACCCAAAAGAATTCAAAGCAAGGTCTTGAAAACATACGTGTACAGCCATGTTCATAGAAATATTATTCACAACAGCCAAAAGGTGGAAGCAACCCAAGTGTCCATGGACAGATGAATGAATAAACAAAACAGTATATAAATACAAAGTAACATTATTCAGCCTTAAAAAGGAAGGAAATTCTGACACATGCTAGGACATAGATCAACTTTGAGAACGTTATGCTAAATGAAATAAGCTAGCTAAGTGAAATAAAGGACAAATCCTATACAATTCCACTTATATGATGTACCTAGAGTAGTTAAATCCATAGAGGCATAACATAGAATGGTAGTTGCTAGAAGATGCATGGGGTGGGGGATGGAGTTACTACTTAATGGGTACAGAGTTTCAATTTTGCAAGATGAAGAAAGTTCCGGAGGTGGATGGTGGTGATGGTTACAGAGCAGTGTGAACACACCTAATGCCACTGACCTAACACACTAAAAAATGATTAAAAAATGGTAATAGTAAACACATTTTTTTAAATTCAAAGGAATAAAATGTTATGTATGTTAATTTTTGCAAATATTATTTGCTCAATTTATTAAGGTTTTACCAGTAGTAAAACAAGATCATTTTAAATACTCTTCCAATTATGTGTTTTATAGGGTCTGATAAATACTAATGTATTTCTGAAGCTGATTTGTTACAAGTTAATATGGGACTCATACTCCAGGCTGGGGCACCGATGAATGTAAAAGGACCAATTTCCAGAAGCTCTAATACTGCAGACATCAAAAAATTCAGCTACCCTCAAACGATGGTACCATCTAAGCTTAGCAACCCAATCAAGAGAGAAAACATTTCTGCATGCACTGTATCAGAAGCCTACCTCTGTAGAAGTCTGTCCTGCCAACAGAGACCTAGAAACTAACAGTCAGCGCAAGAAGAGCAGTTCTTGTTAGCAGCGCTACCGAGATCCTCCGTGATCTGATCCCATCACCACCTTCTAAATGCATCCCTCACAGCTCTCCACTTTCCTCTCTCCAACCCAGCGACATCATCTTGCTGTTCCTTAGGTTCATCAGACATGCTCTCCCGCCTTGGGGCCATGGCGCTTGCTACTGCCTGTGTCCTGAATATACTTCCTCTACCCACATAATAACCGCATGAACTCTTATCTGATAATTGCAAATAGCTGTCAGAGCTATGGATGAATTGAAAATACATGTCTTTTGAAAAGGCAGGATATAAGAATAAGGTGATTTGCAGCGAGGTGTTTGGCCAAGATGAAGGAGCAGCTCAGGTGAATGGAAGCAAACAGAGACACTGAGTAGAAAGCTCTGAGATAGGTAATGAGACTGTGCAGTCTACTCCCAGCTGCAGGAAGGGAGTCAGCTGACACTGGACATCAGATAAATGAAGAAAGCATGGTCCAGCATGCTCTCAAACTTGACATCTGAGGTGCTCCCAGAGGAAACGGAAGGATGGAGGTAGGACTCCTGTGCAATGAGGGAGGTCACAGCGAGAAAAGACTGGGATAAAAGAGCACTACAGGTGGCGTGAGAGGGCAGGCAACTGGTCACATGAGGTAGGTGATGAAACCCACATGTTCTCGGGTCAGCACTTTTTCCTTTATTAGAAATCTAAGATCCTAGAGATCTACTGTTTAGTCTAAAAGGATCTCACCATGATTCCTGATCTTAACAAATCTGTGAGAAGAGCTTAAACTAGTTAAAATCCTATTCATCATTTTCTTTCATTCTAGGAATTCTGGGAAAGACAAGAACCAACTTCTTCCATTTCCTAAGGTAAAAGGGCAAAGTACTAAAGTCAGCAGGGTTAGCCATTGTGTTTCATATTTAAGAATCCAAAATACATAGATGGGGCTTCCTCGCTCTTCTTTTAAAAATGTAAAAAAAATAAATAAAAGAAAGAATGAAAGAAGATGTCTCCTAGGGCTCTTTGTGGTTGCTGTAAACTGGAGAGTGGTCCTTATGATTCCCTGAATACGAAAAAGTGCAGCAGCAGCAAACACTTATTAAAGGCTTATCATGTGCTCAGCGTTGTTCTCTAAGTGAGTTCCACACACTGTGATTTAATTCTCAAATCACTCCTATGAGGAGGATACTCTTGTCAGCCCCAGTTTACAAAGGGAAGAGGCACAGAGAGGTTAAACAGCCTTTGGGTACCAGCGCCTTGTGCTTCCTCAGGATGTGGCACAGACAGCAAAGTGCTTTCAGATCCACTCCTTAGAGGAAAGGCTGTAACTCCTCAAAACATCAGAGCAGATAAGCAAAGACAGAGCTGCCAAAAGGACCCCAGAGCTGAGGAACCAGACTCAGGATTCACAGAGCAGAACATGGTAAACATTCCATGGAAAGAAAAAAAAAAAGAGACCTATAAAAGAAAAATTTTACAGAACATGTGCAGAGCTGGTTTTACAGAAAAACGGCAGCCTTTCTGGAGAACACAGGTTTAAAAAAGAGTGAAATTCAGAAAAGCAAAGGTAAGACAGAGCTGAGGCCAGGCTGCTTGAACTTAGAACCAAGAGCTCCTGGGCTCAAGTCCTGCCCTTCTGCTCCTTAACAACTGTGTGACCCTCTGCAACTTCTTTAGTCTCTCTTTTACTTTCCTCAGCTGGGAAACGGAGCCAACAAGAGTCTCGACATCAGAGAGCTCCTGTGAGGATTACATTCAGGAATACATGTAACGTGCAAAACAAAGCTTTGGGACATACTAAGCAATCAATAAATCTCTGATTACTCTTATTATGATGATTATAATTATGATTACTGAAGTAATGTCAACAAGGTATAATATTCAATTCATACGACAAATGAGCAAATGTGTACCCCAGCACCTCAATCCTGTTATGCCTATACATTGTTTACTAAGATAACTTACCATTTTCTACCCATCAGGTTGACAAAAACAGTTTTTAAATGATCATACGATGTGGTAACAAGGATGTGGGGAAAAGGAAACTCATATATATTGGAAATAAAAGTAAAAATTGGTATAGTGAATTTAAAAAGCAATTTGACAACTTCTAGTAAATAATACAGTTCAATCTATGAGCCAGCAATTCCACTTTGGGATATACACCTAGATAAATTCTCATCCATACATATAAGAAAATAAGATATATTTACTGCACAGAATTATTATAATAATAATTAACTGTTAACTACTCAAATATCAATGAGAATAAACTGTGGTATATTCATATACTGAAATGCACTGCAACAAACTGAATGAATTAGATATTTAAGTATCAACATGATAGATCTCCAAGACATTGGTTTGAGAGAAGAGTAAGTAAGCTGGAAAATGATACATACAGTATGATACAATCCTGTACATGAAAATCACACAAAAGTGTAACACAGATTATTTACAATCTTAAAATTTACGCTTTGCTAAAAAGTATTCTCTATTCCTACACAAAGTAAATTTTTCTTGACTGCATGAAAAAATGTCCTAGCAGGTTTCCAATGTTGTAAAGCATATTCATAACACTTGTTCCTCATTTACTAAAAGCTCTGGCTATTTTGGTAAGCTTCCTCATGAATTTCTATGAACTCTCCCCGCAAAATACCTTAGTGCTTCTATGTAGGTTAGGGAGGGCAGAGTATCTTCTTTAAGATTTATGGAAGCTCCAGACATATCCTCTCTGTAAATTAGTTACTGCCTTTAGAGACACCTCTTAGGCTGACGTGAAGGCTAAAATCGAGGATAAAAGTATAAAAATCTTCTGGTCCATAAGTTATACCCTCCTCATAAGAAAATTTCATAATGATTCCTGTGTTCAACGCTTTATTTTCTTTGTTATGAGTAACGATGATGAAGATGCTGAAAAGATCGACACTGACTGAGTGCTCACTCTGTACTGGGCACTGTACTAAGGACTTTACATGCATTATGATATTGAATTCTCCCCCAAATTTAAAAGGTTCTACTATTTATTTTTATTTTTAAATTAAAAATTTAATTATTATTTCAAAAATGTTTCTTAAGTGAAGTACAGTTGATTTAACATATATTAATGTCAGGGGTACAGCATAGTGACTCAGTATCTTTACAGATTATACTCCATTAAAAGTTATTACAGGGCTTCCCTGGTGGCGCAGTGGTTGAGAATCTGCCTGCCGATGCAGGGGACACGGGTTCGAGCCCTGGTCTCGGAGGATCCCACGTGCCGCGGAGCAACTGGGCCCGTGAACCACGACTACTGAGCCTGCGCGTCTCGAGCTTGTGCTCCGCAACAAGAGAGGCCGCGATGGTGAGAGGTCCGCGCACCGCGATGAAGAGTGGCCCCAGCTCGCCGCAACTAGAGAAAGCCCCCGCACAGAAACGAAGACCCAACACAGCCAAAAATAAATAAATAAATTAATTAAAAAAAAAAAAAGAGTAGCCCCTGCTCGCCACAACTGGAGAAAGCCCATGCACAGCAACAAAGACCCAATGCAGCCAAAAATGAATAAATAAACTTATTTAAAAAAAAAAAGTTATTACAAGATAATGGCTATAATTCCCTGTGCTATACAGTATATCCTTGTTGCTTATCTATTTTATACATAGTAGTTTATGTCTCTTAATCTCTTACCCCTAATTTGTCCCTGCAGCCTTCCCTCTCCCCTTTGGTAACCTCTAGTTTGTTTTCTATATCTGTTAGTCTGTTTCTGTTTTGCATATACATTTGTTTGTTTTATTTTTTAGATCCCAAATATAAGTGATGTAATACAGTATTTGTCTTTCTCTATCTGATTTATTTCACTAGGCATAATATTCTCTAGGTCCATCCATGTTGCTGTAAATGGCAGAATTTCATTATTTTTACGGCTGAGTAGTAACATTCTACTGTGTGTATATATACATATATATAGATAGATATATAATTTCATCTAATATTTATAATTCTATCTAACTTACTTCTGCCTCTTTCTTCAAATAAACAAGGAACTTAATATCTTATAATATTTTTTCTGCCACAGGTCTACCACTTATATTGTCAATGTGGGTAATAATGTAGAAAGACCTTAATTTCTCTAAGCAGTCTAAACAGTTTTTAAAAAATTCAAATCAAAAAGTCATTTTAGATGGCTGAAAATGCTTACTGTCTTTTGTGAAAGCAACATAAAAGGTTTCCTATACTTTGAACAGGATTTGACCTAGAGAATGTTTACATGTGATGGCTGTAGCCTCAAGCTCATTTGTAAGCAAAGGAAACTCATCAAACTGTACTACACATCTGCAGAGTAGAAATTTTTCTCTCTCGAGAATTTTATTTATTCATTGTAGAATAAATATTAAGTATTTACTATGTAAAAGGCACCTTTGTGATGGTCACTTTTAGATCTGTTTAGAGAAAGTACCCAACGATTACTTATATTTTACACTTAATGCAAAATACCTTACATTTTTCTTTAATTACTTTGTGTGTCTCTATATCTTGCCTCCCCAAATGCATAATAGCTTCTTTAAAGGCAGTATTTATGCCTTACACTTCCCTGTTTTTCACAAAATCACCTGCCTCTCATCTGGGTCCATAATCAGGATTCAAAAAATTCCTATTAGACTGAATTTGATTCTACTCAGCATGAACATGAAAATACACCATAGTAATACACAGTAGTATATCCGAGCAGATTTAGGGAAGTCATCTTTTCTATTATATATGAGATTCGTTCTAGAAAGAGCATGTTTTAGAATAACTGCAGCCTATGATAAGATGCTTACACACACATTTTGAATATATATGCTTGAATATCTCGTTTCTACAAATGCTAGAAAAATTTCAAGTTAACATTTGGTGGTTTACCTAAGATCAACTCTACAAAAAATATTCCAACTACCTATGCATAATTTTCTCTAGGTTATTTAGTCCCTACTATGTGTCAGATTCTCAAATACATGTTAGTTTTAACCCTGTGTGATACAAATTATCTTCTCCACTGTGCCCATGAAGAAATGGAGGGTAAGGGATATTAAACAACTTGCTCAAAGTCACAGTAGCAAGTTACAATCCAGTACTTGAAACCACCCCTCCCTATTTTTAAACACCAAGTAGGTGGAAGACAGAAATAGTTCTTACCGCCTGGATTGATTCCAACTGCTGTATGTTGCATTTTGAAGTTCACTTTCTTCCCCCTCTCCTTCTTCTCGCTCTGGTAGCTCTGGAATGTCTCTGTTAAAGAGTTACACAGTGAGTACTCCCAAATCCTAGTAAAGCCATGCAAGGTTATCTTATATGTACTTTATTGTTGGTTTGGCTAAAAATGCAGAACTGCATTATATTTTCACCATACTTAACTAATAAGTAGATAATAATTTACATTAAGGGGAAAAATAAAACCTGTATTTTATTTTACATAAAATAAAAACCATACATTACAATCAATCTACTATAACCGAGTCTGGAGATATAGCAGAACACAAAGAATCTTGTCTAGTCTGTCTCTTTCCTAACGAAACATGGACGAAGAAAGGAAAGGCATGAAAATAAAGGGAAAATGCTAGAATTTTAAAGAAAACTATTCAACAAGTTATTTCTTAAATGCTTACCGTGCGCAAGAAAGTAGAAGCACCATGTGGGTTATAAGCTTGCAAAACCCTGATCGATCCCTGGCCTGAAAGAGCTTATCAAGTACACCAGGAATGTAGCATCTCTGCTTCCTCAGGATGGACCAATGCTTTCCCTTCAACTTTTGAAGACAGATGGAAAATGCTTATGGTCCGGCTCAGCCCATCCAAAGGAGCCAGACACAGAATTCTCCTTACAGGAAGCAATTTACAGTACGCTTGTGTTCAAGGTCAGTTTTCAATTTCTGTAGGAATTCAGATTTTGCCAAATGCCAGGCATACAGCAAAATGTGTCCAATCTGTTAACTGACTATAAATAAAACCGTAAAATAATAACCTTGTCAAGAAACATTTTGTTTTCCCAAAGGAACACTTTGCATCAATAAATGGCATTGTAAGGGCCATAGAGAATGGTTAAATCAATTATGGTGTGGCCTTACGCTGTTAGTAAAAAATGGATTTCTAAAGAAATATGCCCACATGTTCTTTTGAAAATAGAGAAGGCTTTAAAAACTCTAATTCAATAAATGTTTGCAGTTGATTTTTATAGAAATTGAAAAAATCTCAAGACAGTATATGTTCAGATTATATCCATTCTCCCCTGACAGGAATACTGAATTTGATTCTACTCAGCATGAACATGAAAATACACCTTAGTGATACACAGTAGTATATCCGAGCAGATATAATTCTGTCCAATTATATCATCTTCAGACTTTGAGATCAGAAGTCATCTAATCCAATAATCAGACTGGGTTTGAATGTGTTTCCCAACATTTCTGCCAAACAATTTGTCCAGGCTCTCCCTGAACGTCTCATTCTTTCTCTGACCTGAATGCTAGATTTTTGTTTTTCATCTGTTAAAAGGAAATCCACCTGCCTGTGATTCCTACCCATCGGTTGTGTGACTGAATTCCCCTTCTGTGTAAACTGAGGAAGGAGACTCTGAATGAGGCTGGGGTCCCCAGAGCCTAAGCCCGACAGTGGGACACGATGGTTGAGAACGGATCCAAAGAAGGATTTTCAAAACGATGTTAAGAAGCTGACTAAGAACTAGTCTGAGTGAAGCTCAATCCGTTAAGATGCAAGGCAGATAAAAGGCCTAACCCTCTGGAAACACCACTGGAGACAGTATGATAGAAAAAGCAGGTAAGGAACATAGACAGGAATGAGAACTTTGAAAGAGTACCTAAAATATTCAGTCCTTACCCCTAAAGCCCAAGCTGGGGGAGCTGCTCAGACACAAGCACACACATTACATCACACGCTCCTGCCTTTTGAGCTGTACGATGTGAATATCCTGAGTCTTCTGATACAAAAACCCCATTCCCTTCAAATGATTCTCCAATCTCGAATCATTTCACTAACCCAGATATGCTCCTGTAAATGTGCTGATTGTTCTTTATCCATCTTAGGCTGGGGTTTACGGGCCTTGGGTCATGTGCTCCGAAGAGCAGAATGGACCGGTTCTTTTCCCCAGCACTCACTCAGCCAAGAATGAATTTTGCACTCGTGTTTGCTATTGAATATCAACGAAATTTCTGTCGACTGTAATAACTAACTCTCTTTCATGTGCATTAAGGTGCCAGAAATTGGCACAAAGTCACACAGTGAAGGAGCAGAGGTGAGACTTGAATTGAGGCCACCTTATTACAAAACCTGAACTCTCAACCTCCATGCTATGCTGCCCCATTTTTTTTACTGGGCTCGTGCAGTTCTTCTTTTTTTGATCCAGTGGTTAAGAACATGGAGCCTGACTGCATGCATCTAACCTTGACTCTGCCACTTATTAGCCATGAAACTTGGGCAAGTAACTTAACCTCTCCGGTGCAGATTCCTCCCGTGTAGGACGAAGACCATTTTGTTTTGAGCACCCTTATATTAATAGCAAATATACTTTTTCTGCAGGGAAGCAGCTAGTCACAGCATTGTACAATTCAGGCCCTTCTCCTTTCTGTGCTGGGAGGGAAGCACAGTGTTGAAAGTGGCTCTTTCGCTAATAGTAAATTTTTGAGTGCTTTTAAGGCCTCAGAACTTAGTAAGAATACCATGTTATCTTGGCATATTCTTTAATTAAGCCATCTGAAATGATATTTCAGAGGACACTGCAATTACTGCTTTTACCATTTTAATAGGAAGTACCAGGTAGCTGTAATCAATTCATGTCATTGACCCCGAGATGGAAATTCTAGACAGGAGTATGGCTGAGTTTTGTACAGGGTGGAATGAATATTCCTTTTCCCATAAAGTTCAAGAGGCCCTAAGGGCCATGACATTCTTTGCTTTTATTAAACACATAACACACCTTTCCTGCCCTGACACTTTCTGGATAGCTGCAGCCACGTGCAATTTGTAGAGGAAAGAGCAATGTGATATTGTGACGCCTGCAAAGTCACTGGACACCAGGGTGCCCTGGGTATGTTAGAAATTTTGTGAGCGAACCTCAGAATGTTTGCAAAGCCATTTTTCTCTACAGCATGCTTAAAGAGACATCTGTTACTCAGTTGCTAATGTAACTGAAAAAACACAGGCCCACAGCTGGAAGTGTAAAGCGGTGCATTCTTCCCGGAAAAGCAGTAAGATGTTATTTCTCTCCCTGTGCTGAACTCAGCAGCAGCATCAAAACCTAGTTTCTGCCTCTCCTAATGGGGGGGTGGGGGGGGACTACTTTTCCTGTATTATTTAAAGGTTCTTAATACACTGCATATCAAAAGGCTTTAAAAAGCCATATACACTATTTCCTAACATGCATATATACAAAGACGTTCAACTCAACGTTCTCCAAGAGTAAAAACATAACTATTGAAAATGTTTCTGAATCTGTATGTACGTTAATAAAGATATAAATAAAATTTCTGAAAATGTTTGTTTATGAAAGAGGACAAGTGATACAATACCATACAAATTGTAGGTTCCAGGGAGTTAATGAAATCATACTCATATCTGGGGTAAATTCCCAAAACTCAGTATGTTGAAAGTGCTATATTGAGTGGTACAACTAAAGATGTTTTAATTTCTTGATTTGATTTTTCACAGTTTTTTCCAAATTTTCCACAATATATGATCACTCCTTAAGTAATATGGGGGAAAGGGGTGAATATTTTTTAAAATCTTGAAAGAGAGAAAAGGAATTCAGTCTTTTTCATTTCTACTACTCTCTGACTCTGGATTCAAAACTCTTCTTTATAACTTGCTGTATCATTCATTCACTGTAGCAGATTTACAGTTTCACCTACCTGCCCGAGTAGGAAGAAAAAATATCCAGTGCCATTATTCCTCCAGATTGTTGTCCCAAACTTATTTTGAACTCTTCTAAATGTTCTGCAGGCACATAAGTAATTCTGGAACAAGACACAATCCATGAAAGCAAAGGGAAGCAAAGTTTTGCCTGTTAGGGGAATCTTCCAAAATATAAAATAAATTTATATTGTCCCTTCACCTCTACTTTTTCACACAACTCATTTGACTTGGCTTAACTCAGTAGAGAATCCAAACTTCAAAAGGATAAAGTATCCTATAGGCAAGAATAACAACAGAAATTAAAATTTTCAACACTGCTGATAAACTATGTGTTTACCAATAATTATATGGCGGAGGAAAACAGCATAATATCTATTTCCAGATGAGAAGACTAACAGGAATTTTTTGAAATTAAAGAGATCTATAAATCCTTAGAAAAATAATTGTCAGTAATAACATTATTTTGTCCAAAGATTTTTGGGTTCCTTAGCAGAAACAAATTAGGTGAACTCTATTAAAACATTGGGTATACCAAATTACTTTATATTCTCCCATAATACATAATTAATTTTGGACATTAACAAGCATTATCAATAATCATATCCTAGCTTTATTAAATTATTAACTCTCAAGTCTGAAGTTAAACCATTGTAAGTTTATGGAAAGACTCTGTTACTAATTTGTAGCAACTTCTTATATGTTCATTTTGGTTTCAGAGAAAAGCCTACTGTGTACACTTGAATGGTCTCTTACTAATTCAACAAGTGCTGGCTGAATGCCTATAATGTGGAAGGCACAGAGTAAGATGCTTATTACAGCTATAACGCTTAGAAACTGACATTTGAAAATTTAAGTTTACTGCTGTCCTATCAGGCTACACAATTGATTGACTTGTTTAAGTAGTCTGTTCTGAGCTCCTCAAATTAATGAATAGTAAGGCAAGAGAAAGAATGCACTTGAAGTTGGTTCAGCATATTTGTGCAAAGAAACAAAAGTATGTATCAAAAATCAAAGACTATTAAAAAAGTCTTCACAAAAATCATGAAGACTATTAAAAGTGGTTAACCATAGCTTACCCATGAAGACAATAAGTATCAAAACCTTAGCACTAAAGGGCAAAGAAAAAGGATTGTCTTTCATGTTATAATAAAATAAGAATTATACCAATGGCATAATTTATTGAGTGAGGAAGATACATAATTTCAGCCATACTGATGATTTCCATAAAAAGCATTCACTCTGTGAGGTCGCTTAGGTTTAGAGTCAGAGGACACAGTTCTGCTGCTTCTCCGGAGTGTTCTGGTAGGGTAAATCACCACCAGTGAATCTCCATATCCTCAGTCACAAAAAGGATGTCACTCTTTATGAGGCTATTGGTAAGCCAAGAAGCACAATACAAACATAACACAGTGCTCTAACAGAGCGCCAGCCAGCCTGGCCACACCTGATCATTCTGGCATAAGCCGAAGACCCTTACGACACTTTGTGACACTTTTACCTCAAGGATCAAACTGAAGTAAAAAACACAGTTTCAGTGGATTTAGGACTAGGCTGGGTGAGAGAGTTGCATTTTAATTCTGGCGCTACTTTATGTATTCATCTATAAAAACACCTTCTCTATAGTGTTACAAAAGTATACTGAATAGCAAATTTGCATTTATCCCTTGAAAAATAATGAGTCAAAAATGTTTAACACATTAGGTTGGGGAAGAAGACTGACTGCCTTTACACAAAGAAAAATAAAACATAAAACCTGAAAAGCCTATTCAAGAAAACTGGTATTATTTCTGAAGGTTCAGTAAAGTTAAAACTCATATAAATAATACCTTAAGAAAAAAAGCCAGGAAGAGGTGAGGAGAAAAAGCTAGAACACAAGAGGCAAAATAAGAATAATCAGTTAAAAGTATTTAATTTTTTAATCGGTTTGAGAAGGAAAAGCTGTTTCTATCCCAAACACTGTTGAAAATGAATTCTCCTCTATATTTATTCAAAGGTGTTTACCCTTTACCAAAAGGTGGGGGAGGAAGAGCTTTACAAATATTTTTCTGATATTTTAGAGCAGTGAGAAAGAGGAAAGAAAGCAGTTTTCATAAATATTTAGCCCAACACAGACAGCAAGGCCATCAGAACAAGCATCCCACAATGCATTAGCCCATGCAGAACAATTATAATACATGCCTGGTCACACGGCCACACAAAACCTCCAGACACCAACCAAGAACACCAAACTACATTATGAACTGCATAAACACACTGAAACTGCTTATTTGAGAGTTGTATTAAAAATTCTTAAAGGCAAACTAACCTTAGGTTACACGTGGAGTGGAAGAAAAAAGAATAGCATTAGTGATGCTGAAATGTGACACAGCTATTAATCCAGAGGTTGCATCTGCATATGCAGACAGGATCACTCCCTGAAAAAAGAGCTGGAAAGCTTAGTAGTAGGAAAGTATGATCTTCAAATGAGTTCATAATCACCAGTACAATGTGAAAATGTAACCATCTCATAGCTGTTGGAAGTATGTTCTTACATAAAGGAGAAAAAAAAAAAAAGCCAAAATGTATATACACTGAATCTCTATCTGGGTCTATCGCCACATTGGGATGCTGCAAAAGCATGAAGAGGTTTCACAGACAAGTTGTAACACGCAGCCATAATGAGCTTTTGAATCGCCAATACTCACACATAAAAGGGGGCTGGATCGTCAGCAGGTGCTGCAGAGAATCTAGAATGTGAAGCATACACCGCGGCATCTTTTTACAATGGTGTTAACAAATGTCAATGTCTTGTGCTGAATGTGAGATGCATACATATGTAGTTAAAAGTGGGTGCTCCCGGTTGTTTTTTCCCCTTCCCACCTCCCTCCTATCTACACCTCCCCCAGAAAAGCATCTGCTCTTTACTGGTGTCTATAGCACTGATTATTAACAAGCATAGAAAAATGTAACTGCAATCAATCTTTTATTCCTTGATCAGGAATTCATCCCACACTTTAGGTTAAGGCAGGTGAATTCTGATTCAGCTCGGTAATTATCTGGCAGATGTTACAAGCAGCTGCCGCTAAGTGCAAAACCCTGGCTATTATTACAGAAATATAAGCACTCCTGGCAAGGTGGAGTGCGAAGTGAGACAGAATGCATTCTGGTGAGGCTTCACATCTGGTTTTCCACAGAAAATAATGAAACCTGGAACTTACACTGGCTGTTCCTGAACTCTTGAAACTCAAATTATCTACCCAGGCACGCACGAACACGCATACACAAAGCTCCTAGTCATCTCTCGTAAGCGGCAAAAAAGAAGCCAGTGTGTTGTCTCAATAAGCAATGCTTTTCCTAAAACCAATCAGTTATGTAACTGAACAAATTAGAGTCCTTTTTTTTAAGTCCCTGCAATACATTCCTCCACCACCAGCCCAGATTAAGCTAGCTTCCTAACAAGAAGTCAAGAGGAAGAGACATGGATGGAGCCTAGATTAAAGCAATGACCACAACGCTTAACTGGCACTTAACACGATGGTTCCATGCAGAGTAATGGAAGGACGAGCCTTTCCATTTGGAAGGATTACCCACAGAGTTTTCAAGGTGATTTTAAACCTTCTGCTTCACGAAGGCAAGCGATGGGGAGGAGAAACGGCCAAAAACACTTCATGCAAAATGCATGGAACATAATGCTCAGCCCTGGTCAATCTAAATGGCTGCTTTACCACTTGACACAATTTTTCTGAAAAAGAATTCTATGATTCTCATTTCTTTTTATCATTTACCCAATGAGTCAAAACTACAGCCATCCGAATCACAGCCTTAATAGGATACCTGAGGAGAAATCAATGTAATTTGTGGGTGTGTTTGTGAGTGTGTGTATGCACGCATGTGAGCATGTGAGAAAGAGACTGACTGATTTCCAGAGGAGGGAAGGTTGTAGGATTTTTCTTATTTTCTCTTTTCAATGTAAGATACTACCTTACATTTTGCTTCCTGGAATCCTGAAGCAATTTTTTATGAAACTAGCTCTCTAGATACTCTTCACAGTCTTAATAAAGCTGCTGAATGAATAAGTGGGTAAATCCTGGTGCTAAATCAGAGGGTGGGAAAACAAACAACAAAACAAATCAAAACAAACACCCCCCCCCCCAAAAAAACACAAAACAGGAAAGGAGAAAAAGGCTTTGTAGCCTGAAAATGTACCTGACACCTTTTCTAGAGTTGACTAGGTACATGACTTACACTAAATCAATGTCACAATGATCTAATTTTTGGGCCACTTTTTAAGTTCTGCAGTACATTAGAACGGCGAGGTAAGGTTACAACCAAGCACCAATTCTAGTGCTCAGTGCCAAAAAGTGGACAGGAGACCTGCATCAGGGCTCACGACATAAGACGTGCATTATCACACAATAAATCAAATGACCAGTTACGAGGCCATCTGTATTTTATAGTACCTCAAAACTACATAAGCTAAAACCCCGGCAGTAAAGAGTCTCCATATAGATCCTTATCATTCATCTTTGAAGCAAAATGAAGGGACACTAGCCTGCAAGTGGTGAGGAAAGCACTTAATGTTTCTCTTTTTATTTATTGTAGAGGCACTGACATTTTTAATGATCTTCGCTTGTACTTGCATGATTAATAAGATAATTATGGAACCGTCACATGATCTGATGATCTGTTTCATTATAAAATAAAAGTCAAAAAGGCAGGCAAAAATATGAAAGCCCCTGAGTGAAATTCTGCCCTAAAAATAAAACTTCCTTTTTATAAGACAGCAGAATGCACTCTAAACAGCATATATTTTTCTGCTTTTTATTGATAGAAAAATGAGAAACAGGTTGTAAATACAGTTTTCTTACCTAAGCTCTACTGATATGTATTTTGCAGAAGAAGAATACAGAATGCAGTCAGTAAGATAATATTAATACAAACCCAGACTAGTATTCATCACATCAATTTAAAGTAAACAATCTTTCCTTGAACTCTTATTTTACTATTTTATCCCTTATAGGCAAATATTCAATTATTAATGCTAGAGAAAAAAAAGGAACGCTTTTACATTGTTGAGGTGTGCCAATAAAGTTATGAACTGATTTTTATGCTGGCTCAAGAAATGTCTAGTGACTTAAAAAACAAACCACATATACGACATGCTTTTAGTACATTATGGGATGATGAGACATTTAAACACTTCCTGACAAAATAACCTATATGACCTACCGTCAGACTGTATCAACATTTTGGTGAATTCTCTTATATCATGAGGCAGTTCAACAAAGGATAAATTATGGGTCAGACTGACACTGTTCTATATGATCTTTACCATGCCTGGCCCTTAAAGAACTGGCTGACTTGGAGGATTCATACAGATCATTAGGTAGCGCACAATTTGCTCTACTGAGGCCAATCCAAACTTCTTTGTAAGTTCCTAAGAGTGGACTGTCCTGCTCTATGAAAGAGATTTCATATCTCTCACATCTAAGATTTTTGCAGAAATCACTGGAGAATTAAAAATAAAAATAGAAGGCAACATTGTTTTGAAGTATAGCTGTCCCTAGGTATCTGCAGGGGATTGGTTCCAGGTGCCCCCATGGACACCAAAATCCATGGATGCTCAAGTCCCTTACATATAAAATGGCAGAATACAGTTGGCCCTCTATACCCACGGTTCAATCAACCTCAGATGGAAATTTTGATCCAAGGTTGGCTGCCCCTGAGGATGTAAAATCCAGAGAGAGCCAACTGTGTATTTACTGAAAAAGATCCGTGTATATTTGGACCTGTGCAGTTCAAACCTGTGTTGTTCAAGGGTCAACTGTATTTCAGTATTGTTAGTATTAAGAAGTTACTGATTGTAGATATAGTGTCCTAAAGACTACAATCAATACAATCAATAACTTCTCAGGAATAGTCAAATTCTTCAGTGATTTATATTAAATAAATATATAATAATTTTTGTATATCAAACAGAAGTATGTACTGAGAAAAAAATTCTGATTAATGAATTGAAATTCCTGAATTTCCCAAGCCAAAACAGGACCCAAATGATACTTACTTTATGTCTGGCCCAATGAGAGAATGTCTTCTCAACATGGCTCGTGCCTGGGTATTCGTTAAACTGATAGTAGATTCTTCATTAATAGACAAGATGCAGTCCCCAACAGCAACCCGACCATCTCGACTAATGGCACCTCCATGAATAATGCTTCGAACAATCATCCCCAAGCCGTCTTTATTAGCACTTACTGTCATTCCTATGGTAAAGGAGGGATACTCATTAAATGCATGACTTTCATGGTCTCCCAAGGCAATAGAAACAAAAGCAAAAATAAACAAATAGGACCTAATCAAATTTATAAGCTTTTGCACAGCAAAGGAAACCATAAACAAAACTAAAACACAACCTACGGACTGGGAGAAAATATTTGCAAATGATGCGATCGACAAGGGCTTTATTTCCAAAATATACAAACAGCTCATACAACTCAATAACAAACAAACAAACCACCTCATCAAAAAATGGGCAGAAGACGTAAATAGACACTTCTCCAAAGACATACAGATGGCCAACAGGCACATGAAAAGATGCTCATCAACATCACTAATTATTAGAGAAATGCAAATCAAAACTACAATGAGGTACCACTTCACACCGGTCACAGAATGGCCATCATTAAAAAGTCTACAGATAACAAATGCTGGAGAGGGTGTGGAGAAAAGGAAACCCTCCTACACTGTTGGTGGGAATGTAAATTGGTACAGCCATTATGGAAAACAGTATGGAGGTTCCTCAAGAAGCAAAAATAGAACTGCCGTATGATCCAGCAATACCACTCCTGGGCATATATCCGGAAAAAGAACTATAATTCAAAAAGATACATACACCCCATTTAAAATACACAGCGGCACCATTTACAATAGCCAAGACATGAAAACAACCTAAATATCCATTGACAGATGAATGGACAAAGATGTGGTGTGTACACACACACACACACACACACACACACACACACACACACAGGAATATTACTCACACATAAAAAAGAACAAAATAATGCCAATTGCAGCAACATGGGTGGACCTAGAGCCTATCATACTAAGTGAAGTAAGTCAGACAAAGAAAGACAAATATACCATATGATATCACTTACATGTGGAGTCTAAAATATGACAAACTTATTTATAAAACCGAAACAGACTCACAGGGAGAACAGACTTGTGGTTGCCAAGGGAGAGGCGGGGTAGGGGAGGGATGGATTGGGAGTTTGGGATTAGCAAATGTAAACTATTGTATACACGTATAACTGAATCACTTTGCTGCACACCAGAAACTAACACAACACTGTAATCAACGATACTTCAATAAAATTAATTTTTTTTTATAAAGCATGACTTTCAAATTCATTTTAATTGAATTTAATAATCCCTGTGGATTCATAGATAAAAGAATAGGAGTAACTTTTTCAGCAGTAAAAAAAAAAAAAACAATCAAAAGGAAAGCATTTAGAAATGTTTGTGATATTATACCTAAAGACACTCCATGTTAAATACATTAGAGATGAAACAGGGTCTACACTGTGGAGTGAATGTAGCTTAGGCTATGTGATGTGTCGCCACTTACACAGAAAACTCTCTCAGGGAGAACATTTTAACAGTATCAAATCAATTCTATAATAATAGTTCAACTCTTACATATATGAAGAGCAGGACTATAAATGGAAAATAAGTTCTCTAAGAAACTCTCTGATATTACCTGATTTCTAGATCATTTGTTCATTTGGTGTATATTTACTATATGTTTACTATGTGCTAAGTACTATGCTGGTAGCTTGATATAAAAAAGCATAACAGAATTCCTAACATCAAGAAGCTTGTATTCAAGTCTTATCCGCAGTGCCTATCACAGTGCCTGAACATACAGTAGTCAGTTGAATTAAACTGATGTGAACATTAATCTATTACCACTTTATTTCCAAATATGAACTTCAATGAGCTCCAGATTTGGATATTTGTTTGCCCTCTTGACATGGTCCCTGAATGATTCATAGGAAATACAACCCCAGTAAGTATAAAATTGAATTCCCTAGTCTCCATCTCCCCTTATTTCTCCATTTGTCCTCCCCCTTTTGGTAATGGTACCACCATACTGCTCTCCATTACTCAAAGCAGAAATGTTGTGGAGTTGTTCTGGATTCCTACCTCTCTCTCACTCCCTATATTTAATCCATCACCAAGTTCCACCATTTCTATCCCCAAAACTTATCTTGAATTCATTCACCTTTCTCCACATCCACACTAAACCTAGACCAAGCCAGCACTTCTCCTGCCTCATTTTTTGAACCAGCCTCATTACTGGGCTCCTGGCTTCCAAAGTTGTCCCTGCCAATGCATTCTTCTCATAGCAGACAGAGCAACCATTCAAAAAAGACAAATCACATCACATCACTCCCTTTGCTAACAATCCTTTAACAGTTTCCTATTGTGCAAATATACAACCTATCTACACGGCCCTGTCTATATGGAACTCCTGGCCTGGCCCTCCCGACATGCACCCTCCTTCCTTTGGGCTATGCCCTCCTTGCCCCACCCCCCCACCGTGTTCCAGCAACATGGCTTTCTTTCAGAAATATACCTAGTCTCCCTTTTCAGAGTCTTTGCCTGACACCCCCTTTCTGCAGCTCTTGCACAGCTAACAACTTCTCATTCTTCAATATCAATTCCTCAGAAAAATATTCTCAACAAACCCATCTGAATTAATGCTCCCTTCTCCCCCTACCCTTACTCTATTCCTTCAAAAATATAAGACCTATAGAAATTTAAAACTTTACATAAAATAATATAAATTCACTTAAAACCAAGTACTAAAAGTTCCTTCCAAAACAAGATTATATAATTAAACAATATAAGGAGAGCTATAACTCTCTTATTAAAACTTTGAGAGAAGTCAATAACCCGTTTTTAGTTTTTTATAATTTTTTAAAAGAAAGAAATTCTCTCTGAATATTAACTTTAACTATACCAAATTAGACATGATATTTCGAATATTTTTTAAACAATGATCCTGACTACAATATGTCTCCAGCCTGATAACTTCATGCCTGGATTTGGGCCATCCAGGCTCCTAGCTACCATTTTCTGATAGGAATGAACCACTAATCAAATGTAGTTAAAAGATTCTGTTGAGATTCACACAAACGATCTTTAAGTGCATGGTTATTAAGGAGCTTACCATAAACCAAAAAACAAGCTTAGACGCTGCTTCATCCAAGGTGGGTTTCATACGAGCAAAGAGGCTGGCTCTGAAACGTTTCCATAGGTCCTCAGGTTTGCCCTGATGCTGCCATCTTTCCCACCAAGACCCACCAGACAACTATACTATAGTAAAATCAAAACGTATGACTACAAAACACAACTTAACTCAGTGGCCCATCCTGGGTATCTAAGCCATCATCTTGTTCTCATTGGCACCATGCCTTCTGCAATAGAGCAAGCCACAGACATGCGACAAGTCTTCACGAGCTATGGTCAACGTGACCTCTAAATTAATTCTTAACAGCATACTTAACTCATGACTCTACCAGTTTTTTTTTTTTTTTAATTTTATAGCTACTTTATTTATTTATTTATTTATTTTTGGCTGTGTTGGGTCTTCGGTTCGTGCGAGGGCTTTCTCTGGTTACGGCAAGTGGGGGCCACTCTTCATCGCGGTGCGCGGGCCTTTCACTATCGCGGCCCCTCCCGTTGCGGGGCACAGGCTCCAGACGCGCAGGCTCAGTAGTTGTGGCTCACGGGCCCAGCCACTCCGCGGCACGTGGGATCCTCCCAGACCAGGGCTCGAACCCGTGTCCCCTGCATTAGCAGGCAGACTCCCAACCACCGCGCCACCAGGGAAGCCCGACTCTACCAGTTATTAAGGCTGTCAGGTCATGTCAACCACATAAACAAAGAGGTTGACATCAGTTAGCTCAACTTATACTTTCCTTTCACCAAATGATCATTTTCGGGCTTCAATAACTTTGAGGTAATATCCACTGACTAGATTTTGGCTGTAACTCATAAGATCTCTCAATTTTTTCCTAAAAGAGGTATAGTAGGATAGCCCAAACCATGTACTGTAGAACCAAAAAACTGGTTCCAAATTTGAGTTCCAGCACTTCTAATCAGTGTGGCTTTGGGCAACTGACTTAACCTCACAATGGCCTGCATTTTACTCATCTGTAATATGGGGATAATGTCCACTTTTAGGGTTGTTTAAAGAATTTTTTGAGAAAAGCACAATGTAGTGTTCCTTTCAAAGTGCTCAGTAAAGTACAAAAGAAAACTCACAGAATATATTTAAAGACATCTCCAATCCAAAGCTACATTGCTTTCTAATGCCTTAATGCAAATCGTAATTCAGCTTCAAAATGAACCTTGTTATTACAGCAATGCCACTGCAGCTCTGAGTGACTCAAGGACTCACGTGCCTTGTATGGTGTGTGAAAACCAGAGACAGACTCAGGTTTGAGTCCTGGTTCCAGAGAAATTCCTGAGTCTATGTTTCTGTACCTCATCAGCGAAGAAAAGGTAACACCTTCCTTTCCTTCCTACTTTTTTACCTTCAAGACCTAGTACAACATAATTAGCCAATGTACCACAGACCTATCAAAAATAATCAAGATTAAATTTTTCAAAGGTCACTATATGCGTATGTACATAACTGTGTATATGTGCATATAACATCCCACCACTAAATTTAACAAAGTTTAAAAAACCCAGGTTATTCTTAAAATCACAGCAAATGGATGATGACAGCTTTTACAGAAGCCTATCATTTATTAATAATTTCTTCTGATTATAACTAGGAAAGAAACAAATTACCCAGAAAGTGAAAACTGCAAACAACTTCACATAAAGAAGAGACCTATTCTATGAAAATGTGTTCAGTGATAGACCCTTTCATGACACACTCTCCTACCAGCACAAAACCAGTCTCTACTAGATATTCTAAAATACTACCACACTTTTTGTTACTTCAAGTTGTAAAGGCAACACCTTCCTACATTAAAAGCTTAAATGAATGCTTTAATTAAATTGTTCTGATGTTCTACTGAGATTTTTAAAATAGGCCTTTTTCATTATTCCTTTACATCTAGTTACTCTGGGCATTGTAGAAATCTGAATATTGAAATCTCCTGTCAAATGAGATAAGAGAGAAATATTCTCGCTCTGGCATACAGAATTTGCACTCCAAGATGCCAGGAACTCCACTGGGTCCCAGGAAATCAAACAGCTAAGGACAAAGCCCTATAAGCATTTTGGGTATGTACATTATTCAAATAATGGAAACTAAGCAGAAAAGTAAAACTAAAAGATATATGTTACATATATATGTTAACACTTTTATATTACAGTTTGGTTGGTAAACTAATGGTGTTATAATTTCACACAAGTAAGTGGTTTAGTCTCACAAAGCAAATTAAAGACTTCTTTTATATTTTAATGTTAAAATCAAACTATTGAGGTATAAATGGATTTCCAGATATGAAACCAAGGACACTTCACCTTCTACTCTTTTTTTCCCCCGAAATCCTAATCATTTTGGTATATTTTTTAAAATCAAATCTCAACGGCTAAAGTAGAAGCAACCAAAGTTTCCAACGACAGATGAGTGGATAAATGAAATTCGGCGTAAAACACACACACACACACAGACACACACAGGAATACTATTCAGCCTTTTATTAATAAGGAAGGAAATTCTGACACGTTACAACATGGATGAACCTTGAAGACATTATGAAATAAGCCAGTCACAGAGGGACAAATACCATACGATTCCATTTACATAAGGTACCTAGAGTAGTCAAAATTTATAGAGACAGAGAGGAGAATGGGGAGGATGCCAGGAGCTAGGGGAGAGGGGGGAATGGGGAGTTAGTGATTAATGGGTATAGAGTTTCACTCAGGGAAGATGAAATTCTGGAGATGGATGGTGGTGATGGTTGCACAACAATGTGATATACTTAATGCCACAGAAACATACACTTAAAAATGGTTAAAGTGATCAAGTGCATGTTATGTATCTTGTACTACACTAAAAAAAGGATATATCCTGACGTCATAACAGAAAACACAAAAAAATCCATATGACTGTCTCAACAGATGAAAGAAAAGATTTCACAAAATTCAACATTCTCTCAGCAAACTAAGAACTGGTGAGCAATCCACAGGGTCAGACTGTAAAATGAGATGTACTCCAACCCCGGCTCTTACAGCAGCCTCCCAGCTGCTTCCGATCTAATTCATCCACCTGTGCCAGAATGATCGTAAAACACAAATCTGGTCACATCACCCCTCTGCCCTTAGCTCCCACTGGCCACTGGCGCTTAAGGCAGGGGGGTGTCCTGAGGGAGGTCCTGTGTCCTGCACACGAAGAACTCGCCCGGCAGCTGTCTCCCACCTACCATTCCTTCAGCTTCAACTCTTACTTTGCCCGCCATTATGCCACACTTCACCCACACCAAACAAACTTCAGTGGTGTTTCACAGTTCTCTGCCTTGGCTCTTCCGACTTTCCCAATGCCTCAACGAGGTGGTAGAAATCTCCTTTTTCAAGGATTAAATCAAACATCTACTCTTCTTTGAAACCTTTCTAGAAACTCCTCCACACTCAGAGAGCAGGGATCAACTATTCCTTCATTTAAGGCTTCAATGTTCTCTGCATGAGGGTCTCTCACAGCAGGTATGACATTTTAATGCATTGAGGATTTTAGAAGTCAGTTAGTCTACTCTCCTAACCTCATATTCCTTGAGGAAAATGATTATATAATGGTGTCTATGCATAGTAGCCAGAATACAGAAAATAATTAATGTTTTTGAGTTGAGGAAATAAATACACTAGAATACGATTTCTCATATGGGCTCTGCAAAATTTCTGTCTTATGAGTTAATAAAAAAAAATGGCCAATGACATGTGAGAAATGCTGCATCCTGTAACCTTTTCTTAGAGATCCACAATGCACATTTGACTCTCAAAGCTACTGAGTGATGAAAACAGAAACACCTGTCTCCTTAAGTTTATCACATTCCAAACTTTGAAACTTGGAACCCATTTAATAACTCCTATTAACAGCCTACAAAACTAGTATTGTAAGCAACATGCTTTCAGAAACACTGCATTAGCAGATGAGACATGTCTGACATGTTTAGGTATCTATAGTACATATCCCATAATTAATGAATTAGAGAAAGTTCTGTAGCTTAAGTTATATATTAGTCTGTTAAATGTAATATATAAGAAACAGTAAAGCTAATTAAGTAGAAATTCTCTGCTATAAGTCTCCATGTAGCTGCTGTTGGTAGCGCCCAGCTGCCAGCCAATGGAACAAAATCTAGAAGAAGGCAGAGACCGGAATCCCAGTCACCAGCTAAGCACTGCTGGGCTTCTCTGCCAAGTCCAGAATTTAACAAGGAAACTAAACCCCACCACAGACACCAATGTAAAGGGTGCTGGCTGGCTACATCCTAGAAGGAGGAAAAAGCTCTCTGAAGCACAGCTAACCAGAGAGTCTTGAGCTGTAATCAGACCTCCAGGGAAGCTGATTTATGGCCCTACTGATCAGCACCGAGCGCTAAAGACAGAGCTGAGCCATGTCACTGCTTAACTCAAAAGAAGAACAAATGTGATCTGCCTGGGTATAATTTTAGCTACTGTAATTAGGATTTTATTTCTACAGTGAGTCTTCTTTGCCCAATTCAGGAGATTTGGGATTATTAACCAGCCACAACCCTGTATGGGTAAAAGAGGACACAAAAGTCCTGCCACCTGGGAAGGACTATTGAATAACTGCACTTAAAGTTTGGTGGTTGCACACCTCCTGTCTTTCTAGTCTCTGTTTCAGCAAATGAAAGAAATTAAATACTAACTGACTTATGCATAACTGGTAGCATTCAAAGAAACTAATAATTTCCTTTTCCAAAGAATTTAGAATTCCAAATCGCTGACTTTTCATTTTCTAAGAATGCCTTTTCTGATTTGCTGTATCATACATAAACAGTTCGTATATCTTTTACTTGAATGGAAATGAGGCTCATGAATACTTGTAAATAACTAGGAGAGTGAGTTATAAACTAGTCTGAATTAAACAAACCTGTTAACCATTTCAGATAAAAATAATGAGTACATAAAGAGAATAACCATAAAAACTAGGGGAGGGACCTCCCTGGTGGTGCAGTGGTTAGCAATCTGCCTGCCAATGCAGGGGACACGGGTTCGAGCCCTGGTCCGGGAAGATCCCACATGCCTTGGAGCAACTAAGCCCATGCGCCACAACTACTGAGCCTGTGCTCCGGAGTCCGCGAGTCACAACTACTGAGCCCACATGCCACAACTACTGAAGTCCGTGTGCACCTAGAGCCCGTGCTCCGCAACGAGAGGAGCCACTGCAATGAGAAGCCTGCGCACCACAACGAAGAGTAGCCCCCGCTCGTTGCAACTAGAAAAAGTCCGTGCACAGAAACGAAGACCCAACACAGCCAAAAATAAATAAATAAATAAATACATTTTTTTTAAATGCTTAAAAAAAAACCTATGCGAAATTTTACAACATCTATTATCTTATCTACACTCAAAGACATTGAAACTATGTTCAATATTTCCTCTTGGCCAGGAGTTTGGGAGGAAAGGTGTATGTGGAAAATAAGAAACTTACCCAGGCTAGAATTGCCTTTTGCTATCGTAATAGTCCTCTCGAAAGATTCTCTGGATATAGTTTGGAGCATGACACACTCAGCAGCAGAGGCCAGGGACCCCTGTTGAATTAAGAACTTGGAGCCCTGTGAGAAAATAAAAATAAGTCATGTGGAAAGGAAAACTAGACTTTGGAGTATGATTTCAACATCACCCATGTTCTCTAACTGGTTATGCTTTATTCAGCAAGAACCTCCAAACAAAACAAGTTCATAGGTTGTCTTCTGAAAATCTCAGTATCAGGAAAGCGCTGGCTCTAGATGAGCCAGAATAATCTAACCCTTCACTGTCCCCAACCTCATCATCATACACAAACCATCTCTTTAGAATGTTACCTTCCCAGCTGAAGCAGTCAGCACGGGAGAACTCAGTTCTGCACTTGATATAACTTCATTTGGTCGGTGAGGTTCAGTCCACACTCTTGTGTTGTCACATTCGTATTGCTGTTCAATAGCATTGGCAGGTGTATAATCATTTATGGTAAAGCCAGAAGCAGTCCCCATGCTCAAGTCCACTGAAGGCGGACTCTCGTCCCGTCTTTGCAGGAGATTCTGGGCATATAGCTCCTCCAAGGACATATGCAAGTCAAGTACTGGATCTGAGGAATTTTCAGTAACATCCTGATGATTAAAGAACAAAAAATAAAAAATATGGCCAGAACTGCATCAATGCATTTCCTAAGATCTTAATGAACAACTATTTAGTGAAAAACAAACACAACATAATTTTTAATTACTCAAGAAGTATTAGCAATCATACATTCTTTGCTTAGCTGATATTCCGCACATGTTTATTTTTATAAATGATTCTGAATACATTTCCTGTAAATCATACATCTCATACTGAGTCATATTAGTACAATATATTAGTACTTAAGATCATTAAGACATAATACTCTGTTCTACTCACAAATAAAATTCAGAGTTCAATATATATAGGAAAGTAAATATATATTTCTAAATCTCATTTAAAAAGTATTTCATATCCAATCTGTCTGAAAGTTTCTATTCATTATAAAATTCAGAAGAGTATTACATTAATTGATTTCAATTTATAAGAACCTCCAAGAAAAACACTGTTTGGATACGGATTTGTAGGTATTTATGTAGTTGAAAAGGAAGTCACATAATTCATACTTTTATAGGGAAATTTTTCTCAAATATTATGCAAGTTGTAGCAGAAGGAATAGTACTAAGAAATGGTGTCATAAGACGTAGGTTCTAATCCAGACTCTCTTATTAACAATCTATATATCGCAGAACCTCTCTTGGCTTTATGTTACATAATTTCTAAAATTCCCCGGAACTCTAAAATTCTACAGATCTACATAAACACATGTATCTACTTACAACCCATATATTGCATCACTTATGTGCTTTGGACAAGCAGTGCTCCTCCATGAACTGCTGTTGAATAAGTGTATTAATTGTTCCTTCAATCCTTTTACTGATGTTTTTAAAGTATAAAATTAGGGTATGAATACATTCTCATCAAAAAAGATTCAGGCCATACAGAGGTATATTATGTATGCATACAGAGCACAGTATGAAAGTCTTCCCTTACGGCTCATTCATCCAGTCCTTTCCTCAGTAGAAATAAGGCGCTGGCATCAGTTGGGTGTTTATTCATCAAATTTTTTATATATCTGTCTAATACATATGTACAAGCACAGATGCACACATTCACATGCACATATACATGTTCATTTTTAAAATCTAAACTATATACTAAGGAGTATATTTCTACTTGCTTTTTTGAAGTATCTTTCATATCTTAACATGAGAGATTTCCTTGTCAGTAAATATGTTGTCATGGACGTATTCTGAATATAAAGTCATTGTGATATATACTGCAAGTATTTTCCAAGCTTGTCACTTGTCTTTTTTTAAAAATAAGTTTATTTATTTATTTATTTTTGGCTGCGTTGGGTCTTTGTTGCTGCGTGCGGGCTTTTTTATAGTTGTGGTGAGCGGGGGCTACTCTTCGTTGCGATGCGCAGGCTTCTCATTGCAGCGGCTTCTCTCGTTGCGGAGCACAGGCTCTAGGTGCACAGGCTTCAGTAGTTGTGGCACGTGGGCTCAGTAGCTGTGGCTCGTGGGCTCTAGAGCGCAGGCTCAGTATCTGTGGCACACAGGCTTAGTTGCTCCAAGGCATGTGGGATCTTCCCGGACCAGGGCTCGAACTTGTGTCCCCTGCACTGGCAGGTGGATTCCTAACCACTGCGCCACCAGGGAAGTCCTTGTCACTTGTCTTTTAAGTTTGTATATGTTATATACCTATACATGCTGAAGTTAAATTCTTTATGTGATCAAGAATTCTTGGGCTTCCCTGGTGGCGCAGTGGTTGAGAATCTGCCTGCCAATGCAGGGGACACAGGTTCGAGCCCTGGTCTGGGAAGATCCCACATGCCGCGGAGCAACTAGGCCCGTGAGCCACAACTACTGAGCCTGCGCGTCTGGAGCCTGTGCTCCGCAACAAGAGAGGCCACGACAGTGAGAGGCCCGTGCACCGCGATGAAGAGTGGCCCCCGCTTGCCACAACTAGGGAAAGCCCTCGCACAGAAACGAAGACCCAACACAGCCATAAATAAATAAATAAATTAAAAAAAAATTCTTTACGTAATTTTTAATGAAATTCTTTATGTAATCAAATTTGTCAGTATTTTTATGCTTCTAGGTTTTATATATTGCTTAATAACTCCTTCCTCGGCACAGAGTAAGTGAAATGCTTTGTAGTATTTTTCTCCAATTTTATAAATGGTTAGTTGGCAGATTCAGTATTAACCCATCTAGAATTTATTTCAGGGTGTGGTGTGAAATATGGGTCTCCTTCATTTTTTTTCCAAGTTGGTAATCAATGGCTCCAACACAGTTTATTACACTCCTCTTGTTCAATCAAGTTTTCGTCTCTCTGGAAATATCAAATATTCCTGGTATAAAGCACTGAGGCAAGTAGGAATATCATACAAGCAAATACCATCTTTAAAATCCTCAGGAACAAAAGGATAGAAAGTATCATCCTCCACACTCCTAGAACGTAAGTAACAACCTGTTGGCTCATTCAACCAACTTTATTTTAGTCTTATGAAAAAAACCAAAAAACAAAACAACGTACTTACTAGAGAATTGGTTAGCTTCTGTATTACTAAATTAATGATAATAATAATTATCAGTAAATCATCCCTACCACTTCTCAAATAAAGATGACAATCAAAACTACTTTTCATCACAAAAAGAGGTCAAGCTGCCCTTGTTAGCTGGGGTTTACTAAGAATCATGTAACAGAAATCTCCATGAATTATTCATGAAGGAGTTAACACCAGCACATAGAAAAGAAAGAGCTAATCAACATAGCAGACAACATACGCCTACTTCAGAAACATTTCTAGTTGCTGAACAACCGAGTTTTATTTTTAAAAGTCTCATGGATCTAAAAGAAAAGCAGTTCTTCCCTCATAAGATGTCCAAAAATAACTACAGTTTCCCAGTTCAACTTGGTATCTAAACTGAAGTCTTTCAAAATTCCATATTAATAGATGCCTCCCCTTGACACATTCTTGTTCTTAGGAAAAATGGGGGAAAGGTTAAATTAAAATGCCAATTATACTTGAGAGTAGCTCTTTTTTTTTTTTACATGTAATGCATATAATGTTATACTTCGGCACATTATTTACCCACAGAATATGTTTACATAGACGAGCTAAATACTTAAGCATTCACTGGACACAACCTGCTTTTTTTCAATAATAACTCTATCACAGAAGTCCTTCTATACTTTTAAAAATATATCATAAGCACAGCTGCTCCAACTTAAATTGTTCTCCCACTCTTTCTGAGATAAGGTACCATTCCTTTATTATCTGTATCTGTATTCTTACCCTACTGAGGGAAAAGGCAACATCTTTCATACCTTTGCGAGCTTGCAGTTTTGTCACTAAGACTTCCACAATCACTCTCATCATCTTGACCAGAATGATGTAATTAGTTTTTGATACTAACCCTTTCTCCAAAAAATAAAAATTAAAAAATGGTATCAACATTTTAAACTTAAATGTGAAGGCAGCAATATTTTATGCTACAGTACAACACTAAGTGGAGATTTGTTCCTCTAAATATGTAGATTTTTAAAAAAATCATGGAATCCATTAGTTTTGTTTGGGGTGCAAGGTGTGAAGAGGGGTTTCTATCGTGACAAACATGAAGTTCAACCTGCACTAAAACAACAGCATTTCCTAGATGGTCCAATATTCAGCAATGCAGGACATGCACCAAACTGGTAATCATTTCATCCCTGGAGCAAGAGTGTGAACGTGGGTGTACTAGGGAGTGTCGGGCATGGGCGTGTGGAGAAGAAGAGGAGATTCATTACATAGCTATTGAATCTTTATTGATTGTACTTTTAAGCCAAAATAGGGAAAAATCAATGAAAGCATCTTCTTCCCCAAAACTATATTGAGCTTTTAAACGAAAGTCTACAAGCATTTAGTAAGTTTCTAAAACAATTATTTCTGCATTCTATTATGTCTTGGGGTGACAAAGAAAGGGGGACAAAAAAATTAATCGAAAAGTTAAAACCTACAACCATGAGAAAACCCACTGGCTTCTTGCCTTTAAAATCCACATTTCAGTGACCTGATTCTATTAATCCAAATACCATGGAAGTGGCCATATTTTTCAGATTCTTGAGTAATGGTTGTTTCCCTTAAGTCCTTCAATGATAATTAATCAAATTAAGCAAATACAACTCCTTTAAAAAAAAAAAAAAGCAGAATGGTCCCCCAAATGGGAGAATTTTGTGCAAAGGATGTCTACCGTATGCCTACAGCCTTATGCCGTCTAAGCAGCTGTCCTGGCCCAGGCTCTACCCTTAGGGGGAAGACCTCCCTCCATGATGAGTCCCTGCTCTGGGTGATCAGCTCTTGGAGCTTCCAGTGGCATACCTAGCAATGGTCCAAAGGCTTCTCATCAAGGTAAAGGAGAGAGGTAAAATTATTTGTGCATTTCCAGCCACCATTTAAGGCTACGAGATTATTACATAATTAGCAAAGTCAAAAACCTGAGGAATCACTGAGATCCTCACACTCTATTTTATCCTTCTTTCAAATCTGTATGGAAGCATCTTTGTTTTTCTTAAGTATCATACACGGTATGATTTTATCAATTAAAGAATTCCAAAGTAAGCTCACTTTTCTTTAAGAAAAATGGTCTACTCTATATTCTGTAACAAATTGCCATTCTTTTTAAAATAAATTTAGTGCAAAGTAATAGGAAGATGAATGAATCATCTAAGTTTTTCAATTTTCCAGTAAAATATCTAGGTACTAAAAAAAATGCCATAAAACAAATAAGCCCCAAAAAAATGTTGCAGAGATTTACCATGATACAAACAGTCCTACTTTCTAAGAAAACTGAAAGCACACAGGAGTTTCACGTGTTTTAAAACACCCTCATTAATATATTCTTTGTTGTTTTGTAGTTTAAATATTTCAGTTGACTGATTAGAAGAAGATGGCGGAAGAGTAAGACACGGAGATCACCTTCCTTCCCACAGATACATTAGAAATACATCTACACGTGGAACTGCTCCTACAGAACACCCACTGAACGCTGGCAGAAAACGTCAGACCTCCCAAAAGACGCCCTCAGGAGACCTACATGCAGAGGCAGGTCCAAATCCAAAGATGAACCCCGGGAGCTGTACGAACAAAGAAGAGAAAGGGAAATCTCTCCCAGCATCCTCAGGAGCAGCGGATTAAAGCTCCACAAACAACTTGATGTACCTGCATCTGTTGAATACCTGAATAGACAACGAATCAGCCCAAATTCAGGAGGTGGACTCTGGGAGCAGAAGATATTAATTTTTCCCCTTTTCCTTTTTTTGTGACTGTATATGTGTATGCTTCTGGGTGAGATTTTGTCTGTATAGCTTTGCTTTATAATAGCTTTATTTTACTTCACTATATTATAGCCTCTTTCTTTCTTTCTTTCTCTCTATTTTTTCTCCCTTTTACTCTGAGCCGTGTGGACGAAAGGCTCTTGGTGCTCCAGCCAGGCATCAGGGCCGTGCCTCTGAGGTGGGAGAGCCAACTTCAGGACACTGGTCCACAAGAGACCTCCCAGCTCCACGTAATACCAAACGGCGAAAATCTCTCAGAGATCTCCATCTCAACATCAAGACCCAGCTTCACTCAACGACCAGCAAGCTACAGTGCTGGACACCCTATGCCAAACAACTAGCTAGACAGGAACACAGCCCCATCCATTAGCAGAGAGGCTGCCTAAAACAATAATAAGGCCACAGACACCCCAAAATACACCACCAGATGTGGACGTGCCCACCAGAAAGACAAGATCCAGTCTCATCCACCAGAACACAGGCACTAGTTCCCTCCACCAGGAAGCCTACACAACCCACTGAACCAACCTTAGCCACTGGGGACAGACACCAAAAACAATGGGAACTACGAACCTGCAGCCTGTGAAAAGGAGACCCCAAACACAGTAAGATAAGCCAAATGAGAAGACAGAAAAACACACAGCAGATGAAGGAGCAGGGTCAAAACACACCAGACCTAACAAATGAAGAGGAAATAGGTAGTCTACCTGAAAAAGCATTCAGAATAATGATAGTAAGGATGATCCAAAATCTTGGAAATAGAATAGACAAAATGCAAGAAACATTTAACAAGGACGTAGAAGAACTAAAGAGGAACCAAGCAACGATGAAAAACACAATAAATGAAATTAAAAATACTCTAGATGGGATCAATAGCAGAATAACTGAGGCAGAAGAACGGATAAGTGACCTGGAAGATAAAATGGTGGAAATAACTACTGCAGAGCAGAATAAAGAAAAAAGAATGAAAAGAACTGAGGACAGTCTTAGAGACCTCTGGGTCTCCAGAAAAAGAAGAGAAAAAGAAAGGGACTGAGAAAATATTTGTGTTAACATTAAACGCACCAATATTCGAATTATAGGGGTCCCAGAAGAAGAAGAGAAAAAGAAAGGGACTGAGAAAATATTTGAAGAGATTATAGTTGAAAACTTCCCTAATATGGGAAAGGAAATAGTTAATCAAGCCCTGAAAGCACAGAAAGTCCCATACAGGATAAATCCAAGGAGAAACACGCCAAGACACAAATTAATCAAACCGTCAAAAATTAAATATAAAGAAAATATATTGACAGCAGCAAGGGAAAAACAACAAATAACACACAAGGGAATCCCCATAAGGTTAACAGCTGATCTTTCAGCAGAAAGTCTGCAAGCCAGAAGGGAGTGGCAGGATATACTTAAACTGATGAAGGAGAAAAACCTACAACCAAGATTACTCTACCCAGCAAGGATCTCATTCAGATTTGATGGAGAAATTAAAACATTTACAGACAAGCAAAAGCTGGAGAGTTCAGTACCATCAAACCAGCTTTACAACAAATGCTAAAGGAACTTCTCTAGGCAAGAAACACAAGAGAAGGAAAACACCTACAATAACATACCCAAAACATTTAAGAAAATGGGAATAGGAACATACATATCGATAATTACCTTAAATGTAAATGGATTAAAAGCTCCCACCAAAAGACACAGACTGGCTGAATGGTTACAAAAACAAGACCCATATATATGCTGTCTACAAGAGACCCACTTCAGACCTAGAGACACATACAGACTGAAAGTGAGGGGATGGAAAAAGATATTCCATGCAAATGGAAATCAAAAGAAAGCTGGAGTAGCAATTCTCATATCAGACAAAATAGACTTTAAAATAAAGACTATTACAAGAGACAAAGAAGGACACTATATAATGATCAAGGGATCGATCCAAGAGGAAGGTATAACAATTGTAAATATCTATGCACCCAACATAGGAGCACCTCAATACATAAGGCAAATACTAACAGCCATAAAAGGGGAAATCGACAGCAACACAATCATAGTAGGAAATCGACAGCAACACAATCATAGTAGGGGACTTTAACACCCCACTTTCACCACTGGACAGATCATCCAAAATGAAAATAAATAAGGAAACACAAGCTTTAAATGTTACATTAAACAAGATGAACTTAATTGATATTTATAGGACATTCCACCCAAAAACAACAGAATACACATTTTTCTCAAGTGCTCATGGAACATTCTCCAGGATAGATCATATCTTGGGTCACAAATCAAGCCTTGGTAAATTTAAGAAAATTGAAATCGTATCAAGTATCTTTTCCGACCACAACGCTATGAGACTAGATATCAATTACAGGAAAAGATCTGTAAAAAATACAAATACATGGAGGCTACACAATACACTACTTAATAACGAAGTGATCACTGAAGAAATCAAAGGGGAAATCAAAAAATACCTAGAAACAAATGACAATGGAGACACGACGACCCAAAACCTATGGGACGCAGCAAAAGCAGTGCTAAGAGGGAAGTTTATAGCATACAATCCTACCTCAAGAAACAGGAAACATCTCGAATAAACAACCTCACCTTGCACCTGAAGCAATTAGAGAAAGAAGAACAAAAAAACCCCAAAGCTAGCAGAAGGAAAGAAATCATAAAGATCAGATCAGAAATAAATGAAAAAGAAATGAAGGAAACAATAGCAAAAATCAATGAAAGTAAAAGCTGGTTCTTTGAGAAGATAAACAAAATTGATAAACCATTAGCCAGACTCATCAAGAGAAAAAGGGAGAAGACTCAAATCAATAGAATTAGAAATGAAAAAGGAGAAGTAACCACTGACAGTGCAGAAATACAAACGATCATGAGAGATTATTACAAGCAACTCTATGCCAACAAAATGGACAAACTGGAAGAAATGGACAGATTCTTAGAAATGCACAAACTGCCGAGACTGAACCAGGAAGAGATAGAAAATATGAACAGACCAATCACAAGCACTGAAATTGAAACTGTGATTAAAAGCCTTCCAACAAACAAAAGTCCAGGACCAGATGGCTTCACAGGCGAATTCTATCAAACATTTAGAGAAGAGCTAACACCTATCCTTGTCAAACTCTTCCAAAACATAGCAGAGGGAGGAACACTCCCAAACTCATTCTAGGAGGCCACCATCACCCTGATACCAAAACCAGACAAAGATGTCACAAAGAAAGAAAACTACAGGCCAATATCACTGATGAACATAGATGCAAAAATCCTCAACAAAATACTAGCAAACAGAATCCAACAGCACATTAAACGGATCATACACCATGATCAAGTGGGGTTTATCCCAGGAATGCAAGGATTCTTCAATATACGCAAATCAATCAACGTGATACACCATATTAACAAATTGAAGGAGAAAAACCATATGATCATCTCAATAGATGCAGAGAAAGCTTTCGACAAAATTCAACACCCATTTATGATAAAAGCCCTGCAGAAAGTAGGCATAGAGGGAATTTTCCTCAACATAATAAAGGCCATATATGACAAACCCACAGCCAACATTGTCCTCAATGGTGAAAAACTGAAACCATTTCCACTAAGATCAGGAACAAGACAAGGTTGCCCACTCTCACCACTATTATTCAACATAGTTCTGGAAGTGTTAGCCACAGCAATCAGAGAAGAAAAAGAAATAAAAGGAATCCAAATCAGAAAAGAAGAAGTAAAGCTGTCACTGTTTGCAGATGACATGATACTATACATAGAGAATCCTAAAGATGCTACCAGAAAACTCCTAGAGCTAATCAATGAATTTGGTAAAGTAGCAGGATACAAAATTAATGCACAGAAATCTCTTGCATTTCTATACACTAATGACGAAAAATCTGAAAGTGAAATTAAGAAAACACTCCTGTTTACCATTGCAACAAAAAGAATAAAATATCTAGGAATAAACCTACCTAAGGAGACAAAAGACCTGTATGCAGAAAATTATAAGACACTGATGAAAGAAATTAAGGATGATACAAATAGATGGAGAGATATACCGTGTTCTTGGATTGGAAGAATCAACATTGTGAAAATGACTCTACTACCCAAAGCAATCTACAGATTCAATGCAATCCCTATCAAACTACCACTGGCATTTTTCACAGAACTAGAACAAAAAATTTCACAATTTGTATGGAAACACAAAAGACCCCGAATAGCCAAAGCAATCTTGAGAACGAAAAATGGAGCTGGAGGAATCAGGCTCCCTGACTTCAGACTATATTACAAAGCTACAGTTATCAAGACAGTTTGGTACTGGCACAAAAACAGAAATATAGATCAATGGAACAGGATAGAAAGCCCAGAGATAAACCCACGCATATATGGTCACCTTATCTTTGATAAAGGAGGCAAGCATATACAGTGGAGAAAAGACAGCCTCTTCAATAAGTGGTGCTGGGAAAATTGGACAGGTACATGTAAAAGTATGAAATTAGAACACTCCCTGACACCATACACAAAAATAAACTCAAAATGGATTAAAGACCTAAGTGTAAGGCCAGACACTATCAAACTCTTAGAGGAAAACATAGGCAGAACACTCTATGACATACATCACAGCAAGATTCTTTTTGACCCAGCTCCTAGAGAAATGGAAATAAAAACACAAATAAACAAATGGGACCTAATGAAACTTAAAAGCTTTTGCACAGCAAAGGAAACCATAAACAAGACCAAAAGACAACCCCCAGAATGGGAGAAAATATTTGCAAATGAAGCAACTGACAAAGGATTAATCTCCAAGATTTACAAGCAGCTCATGCAGCTCAGTAACAAAAAAACGAAGAACCCCATCCAAAAACGGGCAGAAGACCTAAATAGACATTTCTCCAAAGAAGATATACAGATTGCCAACAGACACATGAAAGAATGCTCAACATCATTAATCATTAGAGAAATGCAAATCAAAACTACAATGAGATATCATCTCACACCGATCAGAATGGCCATCATCAAAAAATCTAGAAACAATAAATGCTGGAGAGGGTGTGGAGGAAAGGGAACACTCTTGCACTTTTGGTGGGAATGTAAATTGATACAGCCACTATGGAGAACAGTATGGAGGTTCCTTAAAAAACTACAAATAGAACTACCATACGACCCAGCAATTCCACTACTGGGCATATACCCTGAGAAAACCATAGTTCAAAAATAGTCATGTACCAAAATGTTCATTGCAGCTCTATTTACAATAGCCAGGACATGGAAGCAACCTAAGTGTCCATCAACAGATGAATGGATAAAGAAGATGTGGCACATATATACAATGGAATATTACTCAGCCATAAAAAGAAACGAAATGGAGGTATTTGTAATGAGGTGGATGGAGTTAGAGTCTGTCATACAGAGTGAAGTAAGTCAGAAAGAGAAAAACAAATACAGTATGCTAATACATATATATGGAATCTAAGGAAAAAAAAAAAAAGGCCATGAAGAACCTAGTGGCAAGATGGGAATAAAGACACAGACCTACTAGAGAATGGACTTGAGGATATGGGGAGGGGGAGGGGTGAGATGTGACAGGGTGAGAGAGTGTCATGGACATATACACTACCAAATGTAAAATAGATAGCTAGTGGGAAGCAGCCACATAGCACAGGGAGATCAGCTCGGTGCTTTGTGACCACCTAGAGGGGTGGGATGGGGAGGGTGGGAGGGAGGGAGATGCAAGAGGGAAGAGATATGGGAACATATGTATATGTATAACTGATTCAGTTTGTTATAAAGCAGAAACTAACACACCATTGTAAAGCAATTATACTTCAATAAAGATGTTTAAAAAAAAAAATTTTTCAGTTCATAGGCCAGCTTGCCAAAATTTGCTTCAACAAAAGAGTAAACTGTTTAATGAAAAGAAAAAACAAAAGGAAAACAGACCTCAGTAAGCCAATACATTGTGCTGCATACAGCCAGCATTTGCCCTGTAAAATATATGCTTCTCAGTACGCAGATTGTGTAATCCCTTTAAGTAACAATGACTAAGTTAAACAATGCGATCCGTCCCACTGGCAAGAAGGAGTGTGCTATGCTGCAGATTAGGAGATTCCATGAGGAGATGAACTCAGCTTCCAGCCCTGAGGCCAGTAAAGATGGAATATGTTCCAGACAGTACTCAGCCAGATAGACAGTCTCAGGTGTGGTGAGAGAGGAACAGCTGCCCCATTCAAGATTATACCTTGCAAACCAATTCAAGGAGATTACCCAGCATCATTTACAAGGATAACAGGTGCACCCTGAACATGAAAGAAAATGCTTTGAAAATATTCTGGCCAAAAAGTTACTTGTTAATCAGGAAAACTGCCCAAGGCCTATGGAAATTCCACTTTTCAACTTATTCATAAATACAGATTCCCTTCCCACTGAATTTACGTGAAAAACATATATTTCATATATTTAAGAAAGAATTATTATTCAGTCTTTTATCTTAATTTTTATATTTATTTACAGTATATTTCCAACACAGAAAAATAAGGAAAATACATCCATATATGAACCCTTTGCCCAGATTTAACAGACATTAATATTTTGGCATATTTTCTTCGATCTCTCTTTCTTCTTAAAGGATATAATGTGTTACAGATACAGCTAATTCCCATGCTTTCTTTTTTCTCCAAGAATAACTTCTTTCCTGAAGTTGAAAGGAATCATTCCTACACATTTTCAGATTTTTAAAGTATACACACTCACACATATAAATATACACTGAATTGCTCTGTAGATCAATTCTGAGAAAATATAAACAACTCCAACTAATCAATAGAAAGCCAAGCAACTCCATACAAAAATGGCCAAAAGATATGAAGAGGCCATTGGTGGAAGTGAAAACCTGATGGCCAATATAGGAAAACCTGCTCAACCTCATCAGTAATCAGGAACTCCAAATTCAAACAGTTAAGATATCATTCCACACCCAAAAGACTGGATAAGTTTTAAAATATTACTTAATAAACATTATAGAGTGTGTCATCAAGAAAATAAATAGCATTGGGTGGGGCACTCACACCAATAATCTATTTCTAAAATTTAGATGGCACAGACATGTCAAATAGTAGCTAAATTCTCCATTCGCATCCAGTGACTTAAACATAATTTTGCCATTCACTGGGGTTTTTATATAAAGTATTCTTTGGCATCATTTTATATAAAAACGTAAGACAGCATTACTTTAACTTCAGCTAATAAATATTAAATTAATGAAAGGAATATTTTACTGTCCAACTTTCCATGAAAGTCAGCTTTAAAACCACTAAGAAAATAAAGTAACTCTTGTAATTTTTCCAAGGTAGACACTGCCAAGAACACAATTTGAGAAATACATTTCATTAAAATTTTTCTGTCTAACATGCAAATCCTAATCAAAGTTTTGAACATTTGTGTCTATCACACTGTATCACAGAACCTAGATTTAAATAGTCCCTTGGAGTCTACAAGATACCCAATTAACACTACCTAAAGGAAACTGCACTTTAATCTGATAATGAATCCCTGACTGGAAAAACATGTCTCTAACATGCCCCTCCCAAAACACCCCATTAACAATGACCTCTGGGAAATTACGCACAAAGTTCTCCCATAAATAAAATGGCATTTCCTTTGTACCTTGGGAGGAGAAGATGGAAGGGAGGGACCAAAATTCAGATTATCACTACAAGCACTGCCGTGAAGAGATAAAATAGAGGCTTGAGTGGAGTAGATACTGTCATTATCAGGAGAGTACTGAGACTCAAACGCAGATTCATCTGCTAAGTCAGCATCATTTGTGTCCACCTAGGAATAAAAACAACAATATCAGTTGGGAATTCTGTTCTGATACATATATGACAAAGTCTCCACTTGAGACTAAAGGGCATACTGCTTTCATTCTTTTGTCTATTCTATTTTCTACATGACCTCTTCAGCCGCTTCAACATATCAGAAACTGACTAATGCAACAGAACAAGGACAAATTGGTGCTAGCATAGAAGGTTACTTTATTCCATCAATAAAAGGGCAAAAGGTAACAATTCACAAAGGGCTTGGAGCAATTCTAAGGATAAATATTTCCATAAATTAAAAAAATACTTTTTTCCAGTTCACATTTTTTTTTAAAAAGTAGCTGCCCAAACTCCTAGAATTTTATAATAAAATGAGATCATCACTTTTCCTATTCAACTAAAATTAATTATTATTCAACAAGGCAGCTAAGCAATTATCTATTTGTAAAGCTCACAAAACAATATATTTTGTTTAAATTATCCTTTAACTAGATTTTAAAACCATTCAAGTTACAGGTCCAGAATTTTATGGTGATCACTGGAAATCAAAAATAATATCTGTGATTTCATGTTGAAATTATATTAACAAACAAGGGACCTTATTATGATCTGGTTATAGTGAAGCTGTAAGTTATAAACATCTACTGATGGAAAACTCAGAAAGAGTGAGCTAGAGAATTTCACAACATTTTATAAAAAAATCTTATTACTATTTTCTGTCCCAGAACCAAGTGAAACAATTAAGTCATGATGAGCTTGTAGCTCTTCTTACAATTCACTCACAGTTACACCTTAGAACAGACAGAAATGATGTAAATACTACCTTTCTCTAATATTACTAGTATTTTGTCTTGATGGCCAAAACCCATATCTTCTATTTCTTTGTGATTTCAACTTATATGTTTAGCCAAGAAAAGTATCATAACATTATACCAGGTCATGTTCTTGCAAAAACCTGATTAAAAATACAGGTGGGGCATTTTAAAGTGACCCTCTCTCTAATAATATATTTTAAATACATGTTCAAAGTTACTACTGACTCACTATGTGGAGGTTTACCCTTTACAGATGTACATTATGTATAACAATCTAAATAGTAAATCTTTAACTTTTGCTATCTAGATAGTATTAACTAAGCAGAGTGTCATGGATTATAATAAATATTTAAGAGTACCTAAGAACAATTTGTATGCTTATCGTTGATGCCCTAGAATCTTGAGAGATCCAAATAATCAATTCATCTAATTATTTTAGAGATTAAAACACTAGGGTCCAGAGAGATTGAGTGACCAATACAAGATTACATAGCTATTACCATTATAAGATGTTAAACTCACTTAAAAGTGGGTCTGATTTTTCTTTTTGACTGGCATTTATTTAAGAACATTCAAATATGCCATGTAAAATCTACAGAGAAAATTGTTTCTTGGGGCACTTCTAGAGACAGTAATATATTTGTGTCCTATAACATTTCAAAAATAATTTACTATAGCTGGGTACTATTTAATACATTTATACCATAGTACTTTATGTAGTTCATAGCATTCTAAGCTACCCAGTTTTGAAGTGGTAATAATGCCCATGGGAAATAGAGACAAATGTTACCTGGTATGTTAAGTATTATAATGTGAAATTATTGCACTAATTACAATATACACCAAAACTTTCCAAATGGCTAATTCAGGAGCTGACAATTGAAAAATACTAATAGAAGTATTATTAGTATTTTAATACTGAAGAACTATCTCCCTCAACACTAGGATTATTGGAATCAAAGAAATAATTCATACTCCAGTTTAAAGCATGATGTGCACAATTGGTTATAAATACCTAATGGAGAATTTCACAGGTTCTAAGCCTCTCACTAGTCCAACACCACTAAAACATGTATTAAAAATATTCCTTTCTAGTTACACTGAGCAATGTTTTCCCCCCAGAAAAATTCAGGTCAGGAACCTGGCTTCAATGGTGGAAGTACTAGGAATAGGATGTATAATTTGTTACACTTATATTGTATAAATGTCATGTGTATATTTATATCTGGTATTTAGTTTTATATTTTAACTATTAACTGTTAACACAGTATTAGCTCCTCTACCAGACAACAAGGTTCTCAGGATCAAGAATCATATATTTACCCAACAAAGTGGCCTCCAGTGGTCCCTAAATATGTTTATTACAATAAATGATTTTATACAGATCAAGTAAAAAAATTTTAATTTAAAAGTTTCTGGTAAATCAGTAATGTTAACATACATGTATTCATAGGAAACATGAGTTCTGCCTCTTTTGGAAGCTTCTGTGCTCTTAATCAATAACTGAACCAATTTATGTGATTTTCACATTATTAACATCTAATGAAATAATATACCTGTTACCTCATTAAAAAGAAGCCAAAACAACTGATATATGACTGAATACTGAAAACAGTTAAAGAATGCCTAGAGATGCCCAAGTATGAAATTAAAGCAAAATGCCTAGTTTTCCAAAACATAATGAACAATAGAGCAAGACTTTAGAATATTTTGAAAAGCAAAAATAAGACACATAAGATTTTGAAGGAAAGCTTGATAAGCTGTGGCCACTAACCAGAGCCAAGTCAGCCCTGAAGAGGGCTTTGTCAGCCAGCCCTTCCTCCTCGCAGGAATGTGGTGGGTAGAGAAAGGAATCCTCCTTAGCAGAAACATAACCCTCTTCTGGTGAAAGCTGCAGGGAGAATGAAGCCCAGTGTTTGAGGATGAGTTCATGAAAAAGAGAGAGAACAGGAAAGAGGGAGGGAAAGGGAAGACAGAGGGAGAGGGGAGAAAAAGTAAGGGGAGGAGAGGAAAAAACAGGAAAGTTTTCAAATAATGTTTTCAAATAATAAAGTCATAATAAACATACAACTTTAACATAAATGATGAGCACAGAATATGATAAATATTCATATTTAACAGTTTTATATTTTAAGATACAATGAGGATGTTTATTCCAGTATCAACATCATCTGTTAGATGAGAATCCCTTTCTACCAATTTCTTCATCCTTCTTATAAAAGATATTCAAAATCAATAATTTTTTATATTATAATAATCTTCTGGTCATTTTTACCTGCCAAATCTTTGGTTAAACAATGACTTCTTAATATAGAAAGAAGGCAACTTTTAGGTGTTAAGACATAAAAGAAGTTGAAGAAAAACAAAACACTAAAAAGAAGGACCGATTTCTCTCTGTCATCCCTTACTAGAATATTATTTTAAAGAATGTAATTTCCTTGACAAGGAAAGCTAGTGAACCCTACAATGAAGTCTCTTAATTTAGCATGGCTTAAAAAACCACCACCACCACCAACTCTATATGTACACAATATGCTTAAATTGCACTCCTGAGATATCAAATTATAACCATGATCACAGTGACCAAAAACCTAGCATTCTTATTACGATCTCAGATAAAACAGGCTAAAAGATTTCGATTGTCTTGCCTATATCACCCTATATCACCAATACATGCAGAAATATTTTAGAGAAAAAATGTTTATCTTCTTTTCCCACACATATGAGTTTAATGGTCAGTAAAACTCACTTTATGTAAAAGAGATATTCATCATATACTGCAATGCATATTAAATTTGAAATATTAAATACTCTTATGAAAGAAACTTATTTTGGATCTACCTAGGGAAAAAAACATTGCTTCTGAGTAAGTGGCATGGTTTCCCAATAAGGGCAGTAAAAAACATATATTTAGTCACGTTTGCCATTTTCCTTGTGTAACAGAAAGAGCAGAACCAGATGTATGGTCAATCTTAATGAACGTGTGGAGTCCCATAATGGCCTATCTTCATTCTTACACTCCCCACTGCACTGATCTCTTTTTCTGATTTCTATAATCCTGGTTTGATTGAGTTTTGCTTAACATACTCTTCCTTCTTCCCCTCCTCTTTCCCTCCCTTTCTTTGTGCTTTCATAAATATATTTTCATAGGTTACAGAAATTTATTGTAGAATAAAAAGCAGAGAATGAAAAATTTAATAAACATTTGAAATATATTAACAAGCTTACAATTTGAACAAACTCTCTGACAAAGTCAACAAACTTTCATTTGATGTTTATGCAAATGCATCTATGTGTTTATGTTTTCTTAAGAGAAGGTATATTTGCCTTTTCACTTAAAATATATTTATACACTGAAAAAAACCAAATACTGAGATTGTCTCTAATATTTCATTGCAATTCAGTGATAAGTGTTATGCTGCAATCACTATACCTAATAAGCATACTGACATTATGTAGCATGAATTTATTAGTTGTTTTTATATTGCAGTAATTAATAACATGAAGGTTATTCCCTCCCAGGAGGAGAGCTATAAGCTGATGAACCCACATTGGAAATTTCAATTTCTTGCTCTGTAGTAATTAGACAACAAATATATTGAAGTCACTAGAATACAGGAACTTAACCCACTCTGACAGAGATTCTACTTTCTTCCATGATAATTAAAGATTCCACTGTTGTTGTTAATGCTATTAATTTCTCTAACATGCCACCATACTGGTATAGATATTTTAAAGCCTATTTCTTCGAAAATACTTGATTCTATATTGATCATGACCTTATTTTGGAATAAAAAAGGTCAAAAGTAAACCACAGAATGCTGTTTTAAATTTATTTCTGAACTTCCTGGCTGTTTTCTGCCCTTTACTCTTTTAAAAAATATTACTCAAAATTAAATCTTTACACTCATGGAGCCAATAACCATGTTGATGAAAAGTACCAAAAGTCATGATTCAATCATGAGAACACCTGAGGATAAAAGCCTGAACGCCAATACTGTTTGCAAATGAAAAGAAATCAGCAAAATCTGAATTCTTACGGGTAAAGGCTTGGCAACTCCTATTCTCACAGTTCCTGATGGTGCACCCTTCAGTGCCTGGACAGCTTCTTCGAGACTGCTGTTTTCCAAGTTAACATCATTGACAAACATGAGTCGATCTCCAGGGAGAAGTCGTCCATCCTTTTCAGCAACACCACCAGGCACCAGAGAACGAATTACGATCACAGTGCTTGCTGGATCAATGGGATCCTGACAAAACGGAAAAGGAAAGAGAAGGCAGCTCCTTTCTACACTTAAAAATATTGTTACAGGTTGTATACTCTGAATTGTAACAGATGGGTAATTATTCCAAGTGTCTTTTAAAAATTTCATACAACACTCCCAATGAATTATCTGGGTGAAGGATATATCCATTTTAAAGAGTTTAGGAAAAGTCTATGCTAAATAGTGGCACCCTCACTTTCCATGGTCCCCAAGTAGACCTCTTAAATTATACAGGTAACTGTAAAATTATAACGTTAACTTTTGATAAACTGTTCAATTTTATAACTATCATCTGAGATCCATGAATTATTAACAGCAGCGTTCATTGATAAGATGATAGTATTGTGGACCATTGGTAGATGTGAGTATACTGAGGGAAGGGCCTGTTTCTGAAATGAAGAAATACAGAAGGAGGCCATATCATATTTGGTGATGCAGTGTCTTCAGATACACAGCAATATTAGAACAAGACTCCAGAACCAGGCCCTAGAGAGAACACAACTCCCTGGAGTCATCTGAGATGGCTTTCCAGCTCAGTATTAATTAATGAGGAACACAGCTGCACTTCATCAGACTGGTGTTAGCATGCCCTCAGTTACTCAACACAGAACACAACATAAGGATGCAGGCTACACCTAACCAATTTACAATTATTCCTAAGTTTGGTCAAATAATAAGAATATTAGAATTTACAATATATCCAATTATACGTCTATCATTCACTTCCCAAAAAAGAAGTAAGTATTTAATACTTTCTGTCTTACCACTCAAATATGAACCATCAGTTAAGAGCAAGGAAATAAAAATAATTAGGCATATTCCCCAAAGGAACAGAAAGACTATATTTCTGTAACATTCCTAAAAAGTATTCTGCATATTCTTCAAACTTCCAAGAGCTGAAATATAAAAGAGCTCAAAGAATTCAATGTCAAAAGAAATGCTTTACGATAATCAGTCATATAAATTATTATTCAGAAAGACTTACTAGAAACAAGAATACATCTTTGATAAATCTAAGCAGTATTATCTGCTTTTTCTCTGCTATTAACAATATATGTTTAGTACCTGTCATCTTTCTTTAAAAAAATTGTTACAAGTAGCATATATTTACCTGATAATCTAAAATGCTAAAACCAAGTCCTCTGCTCCCTTTCTCCAGCTCGATGTTCTGAACGTCGGCTTCCCACATGGCCAAAGGTCCTTGAACCTCCTCTGCATTCTGACCCACATCAGTCATCACCAGCACAGGATCCTCTGTCTCCGAGGACCCGATAAACTCACCTAGATCTATATGAGGCTGGATAAACAGACCAGACAGCATCTCTTATTTCAGATGCACTAGATCCACAGATGCACATACAAACACTACAAGGAAAACAAAGATTCCCAGCGTCTGTCCAGAATGAAACAGTCACATATGAGTAGCAACAGCTTCTCATGAAACCATTATGAATTAAAGTAGCAAGTCAGAAATATCTAACTTGTAATAGGCATTTAAAATGTATGGTTCAAAGAGCTCCTATAAAAATATATAGTGATTACATCTCGGCAGCACGATGGTGGGTGATTTTGACTTTTTTCATCAGTGTCTGTTATCACGTCTATCGTTAGAAAAAAAAAGTGATGCTCTTTTGATATTAAAGAAAAATAATTCTTATGATAAATAAGAACAATTCAAGAGGAAGTGGCTATATGTAAAAGTTCTGTACTCTAGGCAAACAAGGGTTCTAAAATCCTGTGAGCTGTACACGTGATTATTTCATTAATAAATTAACGTGCACAACGGCAGGACGAGATCTGAAGTCAGACTGGCCTGGGCTTGAAGACTGTCTCTATGATTTTTCATCTGTGTTGCTTTGAGCAGTATTCTTAACCTGGGCTTCACAGTTACCCATCTCATAGAATTTTTGAGGATTAAGTGAGGTAACATTTAAAAAGCACTTGGCACAGAAACAGGGGTTCAAAACATTAGCTTCTTTTAGGAAAAATATACTAAAGTGAATCTGGTTCCACATCAGATAGGAAAAATGTGTTTTTGATGATGAAACGTTAGTTTAAAGACTATCTTTGCTTTTTATCAATTATTGCACAGTAGGACCATGGATGCAAATCCGTCCACCTGCTTTATTATAATAATAAATACCATTACATCACATAAAATGTATCTGGATATGTATGGTGCTAGACTGACTTCTACACAATTTGGAATTATGTTTCTTATTCTCCCCTATTCTTACCACGCCTGTGACAAGCGCTGGGCTGGGGAGGTTACATAAAAGTATCTTCTACAACATATGTACCACATACTCACTACTTTCATATTCCAATTTTCTGTTAAGGGGGACAAGTGTCTAATTCATAGGAATACTGTGAATAAATTATACAAGCACACATGTGCAGTAATACCTAATATCATTATATATCATATTTAACACACAGAGCAACCCTCTAGGATAGGCATCAAGGCTCATATTTTACACAGGAGAAAAGTGAGATTCAGGAAGATGAAGTGACTTGCCCAAGGTCGCAGAGGTAGTAAGTGCCAAGCCTGATTCAAACCCACGTCTGTCTGACTCCAAGGTCTATCCCATAAGCCACAGGATTTGTGAGGAAATCAAATACCAAATAAGAGAAAAAAGGCTTAAAAATTTTTACATGCCATTTAACCTTTCCATTATACATTCAGATTAGTCTCCTATATCTGCAAACCTGGTACCTTTTCTGTTAGTTCGATGTCACATAAGTCCAGGCTCTCCAACTCTGACGGGCTGGTGGGTGGCACCGTTCGACGACAGCACACCATTGTCACCTCTATAGGCAGTTCTTTTAAAATAGTCACCACATCCTGGTGATTCTCCCCAAGCAGAGTTATGCCGTTCACCTGTGCAAAAAGAAAAGTTGGCCACGAAAGAACATTTCCTAACATGACTACTCCTTTCAAAACCATTTTTTTTATTACATAAATATAAACTGTTCTTGGGGATGACCATGGCTCTGCTGTGCTGAGAACTATAGCTGGATGTGTAGTGGTGTTTCCTAAAACAATCTACACGCAACACTACAGACTTGTTGGAATTGGACTTCTAAAGCACTCACAGGAAAATCACTAGCTTTCACCCATGTTTCATATGCCAGTGTAATCGTTTGGAAAGGGAGAGTTAATAAAATCATTCCCAAAGGATAAAGGGAAAAGGAGAAGTTTTTCTTTAAATGATATGTTATATCATTATTAAATGAAAAAAATGAAGATTAGAAAATGGCATGTCTTATATGCTAGTATGTTTTTAAAAGGGGGAGAAGCGAATATATTCAAATTTTCTTACTTATTCATGGAAAATAGCTGGAAGATTGCATAGAACCAATGATAAGCAGTTACACCTAACGAAGGGTGATGAGAACTGAGTGGACCGGGACAGAAAAGAGAATTCACTGGCGTAAATCTTTGTATTTGTGAGATTTTGAAACATGTGAATATATTACCTATTCTAAAAAGTGAATGTTTCAAAATTTTTAAAGCAAGTTTTTATAGTTCTCCGGCCCTAAAACAAACAAACAAAAACAATGCAAGGAATTAGGCAAGATCAATGTACATACAGATTGAAATTTCTGCTTTGGGTGGAGTTTTACTTGCCTATCTTTCTCAAGTACACTTTGGAGGAGAAATTTTAAATAAGAACTTACTTATTCACCACATTAAGCCTCCCACAGCCTTTTCAAAATTTTATTTACAAAGGGGAAAATGAAATAGCTGCTTACTTCCAATAGCTCATCTCCACTGAAAAGCTTCCCACTGTGTCCAACAGGACCTTCTGGTAGAACAGATCGGATAAAATGATGGCCCACTGTTGCTTCCAGACTTATCCCCAACCCGCTGTTCTCACTGAACTTGCTCACATGGGCCACCTGAAACAAGAAAAATCATCACAATTTTTAATATTCTTTCATTTATTTTCTTCTCCTGTATGTATTTTATGTTCACTCCCTAAAAGGTCAAGTTTCTCAAAAAAGTTTCAAAAACCTTATTGTAAAGCGGCAAACCTTTAAAGCTTTGCCTTGGAAAGAGTGTTGATATCTATCAGTTTCTTGAACCAACACAAACCAAAACGAAGTAGCCAGATGCAAGCACCCAAGACACTTTGCAGTGCCTACAGGTGCTGATAACAGATAGAGGGTAGTCAGAGTGACCACAAATAAAATCAAAAGCCTGAGCTCAAACAACAGTATAGAAAAGGTGCATCCTTAGCAGTTCCCATGTGCCAGGACTGTGCTAACCCCATTACACAGATTATCTCACTTACTTCTCATAAATAGGTACAATGTCTATCCTTGCTTCCCAAATTGGAAAACAAGGTTCTGAGAGGTTACCTTCAGCAGAGTCACACAGCTACAAAAGTGCTTTGAACCTCAGCAGTCTGAACCTAGAGCCCAGGTTCTGGACCATACACTGTATCAAGGGGACAACACTTGTCTTTAAAAGTAAATCAAAGCTTAAAACAGGAGAATAAACTTTCTATTTCCTACAGTTACACTAAATAACGAAAAACGTTAGGAAATCACCATTTTCACAGAGTCCAATCATTATAATATTAAAATCAGAAAGTATACTAAAGATGATCCACTTTATCCCCTTTACTTTATAGTTAAGGAAACTGAGGGATAAAGGGACTGAGAAAAATGTTTTATTATAAAAGATCTTTTTCAAATCTTAATGATAACAAGCACAGGGTTAATACTAGATGTTGCATTATCTGACTTCGCAATCTAATGCTGGATGAAACCCTTCTACTTCTTAAAATCCAATTTAGGTATCACTTCCTCCAAGCAGCCCTCCAGGTCCCCATTTAACTGTCCATCAATCCTTCTCTCTACTACACCACTCCTCCTGTAACTTCATTTGTGCTGTATAACTACATAGAAAATAATTTGAAGTCCAGATCTATGTCGTATTTACCTGGACTTTGATGAAGACCTATAAATAGCTTAGTTCTTTCTTACTTATAGTAAAATCCCACGCTTGACGTATTACTGAAAGTGCCACCAAAAGAGCATGTGCACAAAGAACAGTTAAAAGTCCACGGTCTTGGGTCTGACCTCTGTGAGAAAATGGCTGGTGAAAGGGTGATCTTCACTATTCAATTACCACCTGAAGGAGTGCAGCCTCAGTTATCCGTGCCAGTCACATTAACCCCACCCCACAGAAGGAATCTCCCAACTTTCCTTTCCTGCTAAATTAACTATGGTTAAGCTGGACCCTTGTTGTATTTTTTCCTTGACTCAATTTCAAATGGTTAACAGCAGCTGTACTTACTCAAATCTCATGTGACTGTTAACCATCTTGAGTGTTTAAAAAAAAAAAACAACTTTGTAATGAGTATTAAAAACTAAGAATACTGCTTGGCACAAAGTACTCAATAAATGTTAGTTATTATTTATATTATATGTCATTATCTGTTGTGTTTTATCTCTTCTAATCTAGAGTTACTTGAATAGTATAAGCAATATGAAAACTTTTACCTAACCTAGTATTTTATTGTTCCTTTGGAAATTCCTGAAATTTGCTGCTATATACCTAAAGATTCATAATTTGTGTCTACTTTGTTAAACCTCTTTTTAAAATAGCAGATCACAGTTGCTACCCTAGGTATGCAAACCTTTAATAAACAAAATGTTCACTATGGCATAAGTGAAACGAAGAAAAGCATGCAGAATAAAAACCCTCAAGGAGAGTAAAAGCGTAAGAGTGATAAGGAAGAAGTAGGAAAAAGTCCTTTTTACAATTCTGTACATAGGGCATGATGATTTTTGTTTTATTTTCAAGTAAATTGTCATTCTATTCTGATTCTTTCCACGAATCCTAGGAATAAGAATCAGAAAAACCCTTCCTAATATCTATATAATATATACTACTATAAGAAATACTGATGAATTATAAGTTCTAAAACTCCCATCTCATTTACTTCAGCTCCTTGGTGGCTCTCCAACTTGAATTTTTTAAATATCTGAATCAGCACATTTAGGTCTCTGAAAAAAGCCCTTGGCGTTTGCTACTTCTCTAAGACTTGAAAAAAGCCCTGGGCGTTTGCTACTTCTCTAAGACTCTTTACGATGGTCATCTTTATTATTGTCAGGAACTTCCTGCTCAAATACAGTTCACAAGTTAGGAAGTTAGGGAGGGGAAGCTAACCTACCACTATTTCATAATTAATGCCCATAATCCTTTGCCACTTGGTCAGCAGGGCAGCTTCCTGTTGTTGAGCATCTTCTATATCTTCTCTCTCAGCTGACAGTAATGGATACCCTGAAAGAGTTGACACAATTAGTGACATACCACAAAAATCTCCATATCTTAACATTCGGTACCAGGGACACTGTGATCACAACCTATCATACCAAGTCTGACTGTTCACCCAATACATGAGTTACTCTTATTTCTCTACACATCTTAATAATTCAGTTTAGAACCCTATCATCTGCATGTTCCAAAACTATTCTCTTTTAAGAGATACCTTTTAGGTCTTAACTATATTTCCATTAAAATATTCATATATTATCTAACTTTTATTTAAAAGAACAAGGACTCCAAGTAGCTCCAGGATTCACTTGGTGGCCCTCTTGTGACTCTGTATTAAAAAGTCATACTGCCTTCTATGTTAGTGTATCTCTTTCATTTTCATTTGGTTCTACAGAGGAGAGAAGGGATCATGCTATGACTTCGCAAAAACAAACAAACAAAATAAATTAACAAATAATATATGTACCTCCATGTACAGTAAGAAAATATAAATTAAAAAATAAGAAACAAATGGAAAATGTACATTAAGTTAAAACCCTATAATTGGAATCATACTAATTGGCAAAAAAAGGAAAGTGAAAAAACAGAAAAGAAAATCACTAAACAAGTTATGTAAACAATACTGAATTAAAACACTTAGCTAAAATAAACTGGTTGAGAAGAATTTTCAAGTCATATTCAAAGATTTCCATGACATCACAGTTTTTACTCATAAAGGTTGTCTTCTAAAAAAAAAATCTCTACAGGCCTCTACTCCTTATATTAGATTTTCAATATCATTTTTTAGCATTCAAATTTCAAATTTAAAGAGTATTCTAAAATTCAGATTTCTCAATAGCTGCTTCCTTGTTAGTGGAATGAATGAGCTTCCACTCCAGGACTATTTTTCAGGTTTGTTATGTGTTAGATTAATGAAACGATTCTGTTTTCTCTTTGAGAAACTGGAAACAGTAAACTATATATTTCTTTAAAATTTTGGAGACTAGTCCCCCAAAATGAGTGTTTTCTCTTCAAAAGTATATTCATTCCAGAGAGGTATGAATGTGCAGCGGTGAACACAGACTACAGGAAACCGTTCAAGCTGATGAAGGTTAGAAAGAGGAGGGTCAGCTAGTCCTACCTCCTCCCATAACCCCATTCTCTGATTCTGTTGTGTTTACACAGGTGGGCAGTGATTCAAGCAGCGTGGGATTTGGAATGGAGAAAGTGGGGAATCTGTAAGCTGCTGATAACAACAGTCTGAAATTTGTATTCATACAACCAACCTACAGTCACAAAACCCTTCATTCTCCCCCTTTCCCAAATGCCCCAAGATCAGATTTCAGGCATATTTAAAAAACCATAAAGTCCAGTCATTTGTAGTGAAGTGGATGGACCTAGAGTCTGTCATACAGAGTGAAGTAAGTCAGAAAGAGAAAAACAAATACCGTACGCTAACACATATATATGGAATTAAAAAAAAAAATGGTCATGGAGAACCGAGGGGCAGGACAGGAATCAAGATGCAGACGTAGAGAATGGACTTGAGGACACGGGGAGGGGGAAGGGTAAGCTGGGATGAAGTGAGAGAGTGGCATGGACATATATACACTACCGAATGTAAAAGAGATAGCTAGTGGGAAGTAGCCACATAGCACAGGGAGATCAGCTCGGTGCTTTGTGACCACCTAGAGGGGTGGGATAGGGAGGGTGGGAGGGAGACGCAAGAGGGAGGGGATATGGGGATATATGTATAGCTGATTCACTTTGTTATAAAGCAGAAACTAACACATCATTGTGAAGCAATTATACTCCAATAAAGATGTAAAAAATAAATTTTTTTAAAAATTGAAAAATTTAAAAAAAAGTCCAGTCTCCTGATGTTACTGTGAAGTCAAATGATTTGTCTAGGCTCACATTATGAGTCAAATTTCTGTGGAAGAGGCAACAACATCTTATCCCCTGTCAAAGGACCAGCACTAGAATAAATGCATTAGAATCATTCAGACATTTTTCCCTTATTTTAAAAAGAATGTAGGACTCCTGATTCTAAGTCTAGACCCTCTCCCACCTAGCCTCCCATACACATATGCACATTCACCAAAGCAAAACAGATGGCTGAGGCTTCAAGACCATCCTCCACACCCATCCCCTCTTACTCTCTCAAGTTTTATGCTTTGAAACATTTTTATCCTGTCCCACTCCTCTGGACATTCACTTTATCCTAAATAATTTCTACACCTATTAGTGTAAAAATAGCAAAATGTGACTAAACCCCTGAGAGTCCTACACCTCTCACTCCTGGGATATCATTGCAAACACAAACATCCCTTTAAAATAAAAAAGTTAAATCACAATTTTCAGTAGAAAAAAAATAATGAAAGAGGAACTATTTTAAAGAACTACAAAGCTTCAATATAATTACTTAGTGAAGGGCAGAATTCTCATAAGGAAGATCAGTCTTGGACTTTGTTCAGTGGATTTAACTTATCAAACACCTAAAGCAGTATGACAGGTCAGGGAAGCACATAGCATCCAGCCTAAAAAAAAGGCAGCAACGTTCGGGCATAATTATATACTAAAACTATGCCGCCCTAAAATTTTTGAAACAGTTTGATGAATTCTAGGTATATAGTGAGAGAAACCTCAGAGAGGCTTAATGATTCCTCATAGAACTCCTTTCAAAATTTAAAACTTTTAAAATTTTTAGAAGAAAAGGTCCCCAAAATAAGGATAATTTCATTCCTAAGAGCTTATGCTTTAAAGATTCTCTTGTGTTTATTTAAGAAATCCTTTTAACTTTATTACTGCTTGCTCAATAAGAGACAACTTGGTTCTATCCTAAGAAATAAGGGGAATGAAATAAAGCCATGTATGTAACTGAATGATTCCTAAAGGTTCTGATGAAAAAAATGTAGAAGAAAAAAAAGACGGACTCAGCAAGAAAATCTGCCAGCTATAAACTATTTTAATCTACTGGAGCAATTAATCAATCTGTAAATAAGGATTTTCAAGAATCTTTTTTGAAAGTTTTTTTTAGTAATTTACAATATATCCAGAGAGGTTGAATCACATTTATAAAAATCATTTCTCTAAAAAACAATAAAGAACATAATAACCTGGCTCCAGGTGTTTACCTTCTTCTTCAATTGGTAATATGCTGGTGTTTCTCCTCAAAGATAAAGAATCTTCATCTTCTTCATAATTTTCTTAAAATAAGAAAATTTTAGTAGTTATGTCTGTAATATAATCAAGCACTTGAATTTTTCAAACCCCGCTTTATTTATTTGAACACCTAAATGAGAGTTTGCTTTTTGTTAGGTAAACTTTTCATCAACCACATGTACTTAAAGTTCTGTTAATGGTACAAAGAAGTAATGAAGTTCTCCTGTGATTTGCCTCCCTCTCTCCTGGTCTGCGATTAGTAGTGTACAGCATAAATACCAGAATGGTCAACAGTCTGAGAAATGAAACACACTTTCAAACCAACAGCCTGACTTCTACCAATAAATACTTGCATCAGGGAGCTACATGAGGATTTCAGTAATTTTCAGAGATATTCATGTACAAACAGCTTATGAATGACATTTCTAAACGTGGAAATAGGAGTCTCATGGTCTACTGACTGAGCTAGCCAAGCCTACACATTGAATTAAAGTTGATTCCATCAAGGAAAGGGTGGGCATTTAGAAACATTATGGGGGTCACACACATAATCTAGGCAGAACGTATTTCCCCCTGAAGAGAAAATGTAGCAATGACATCCAAAAGTAAGGCAAGGATAGAAAGCAAATGACTGCACATGTTTCCAAATGAGAAGTGGTGACTGAATAAACAGGATAGAAATCTGCTTTATTCAGAAGCCCATTCTATAGTTAATGGATGCATCTCTGGTTCCAGTTAATCCCAACTTTATTAAATTCCCTTTTTATTTGGTTCATAATGAATAGTTAAGAAGAAAAGTGACTCTTTAAATAATTTCAGAATTAGAAAAAATACAAAATGATGTTAAGAGTCTAACTGAAAACCAGATTCATGTGGCCTTACCTTTGCTTACGCTTGCATTAACAGGAGACAAAACTGCATCTTTTGTGATGTCCTCCCGTGACGCGAGCTCAGCGTCCTGCTTTGTTCCTCTCCTCATTAACGTCAGGTGAACAGTCTGTCCTGTGTGTCGCAACACCTCTACTGCTTGTTGATTGGTAAAACCCTGAAGGTTTGTGCCATCTACCTATGATAAGAACAAGACATGTTAAAAATAAAAGGATAGTTGTATTACCAACCCACGAAACACACGGTTACTGCTTGACAGTAAGAACAAAATTGGGAATGAGTATTCCCCTAGGTGGGGGGATGGGCTAAAACCTGTCTGGGGACCAGTCCTGGCTCAGACGCACTGGAATCACGCAGGAGTGTTTCATCTGTTTTAATACAAACTAAGGGGTCTCACTTCCAGAAATTATGAGCCAGCGAGTCTAGAGAGGGGGCCAGGATTCTCCACCTTTTAAAATATTCTTTTATATTTCTTAGGGGATCCTAATGCACAGTCAAGTTTGGAAATCAGTACTAGGCAGGATACAGAGGTACAGAAGACAGTGAGGTAAGTGGTCACTGAGAGTGCTGAAGAATTCCGAAATCATACTTACACTGGCTTTAAAAAAAGAAAGATGACAAAACTACCTTCCTTTTTATTTCTTTGCCTCTTCAAAAAATATTTTCCCTTTTTCTAGTTCACAAATGACAAAACACTTGACGGTGTCCCTGTGACCTTTCCAAACTACAGATATGATCCCATCACCCCACCCGGCCTTTCGTAGAACACTCCTTGAGACAATGCTCCAAATTCTCAACATGGCTTAGGATGGCCGTGTCAACCCCACCTCCCATCACCAACCTCATCTTGCACGATGCTGCCTATTTCTCTGCACTCCAGCCCCAGAGGATCATTTCCATTTCTCTGACCTGCAGTGCTCCCTTCAGCCGTGAGGTCTTTGCAAGTTCTGTTCCCTCAGTCTAGACTCTCCGGACAGCCTGCTCCAGCCCATGCTCTTTCTTATCTATTTACTTAGAAAACGCCCATAAGTACTTTAGATCTCAGTTCTATAGTTATTTCCACAATTAAGCTATCTTGATGCCCCTGACTTTAGTCAAAGTCCCCTTTACCATTTCTCCTTCACAGAACTTTTCAGAAGTTTAATTTTACGTTTTCTGTCATTATTTGGTTTATTTCTGCATCCTCCAAGAGGACAGGCTCTGTGTGTCATCAAAACACAGTGCTGGGAATTCCCTCGCGGTCCAGTGGTTAGGACTCCACGCTCTCACTGCCAATGGCCCGGGTTCGATCCCTGGCCAGGGAACTAAGAGCCCACAGGCCGTGTGGCCACCAAAAAAAAAAAAAAAAAAAAAAAAACAGTGCTGTTCACACAGTAGATATTCACAAATGAGAAATGAGAAACTGACTCATACATCAAAGATTTATTTGGAAAGCAAATTATATTTTTGAATAAATAAATGCAGATTATGACACCTTATTTTTAAAAATACATAAAATTTAAAAACAGTTTGGAAAACTGGAACAATAAGTTTAATGTTGAAATTCAAAGTCACTGATATTCCTTTTGAATTGTGAAATGGCTGTAAAATGGCTATTAAGTGTCATGCTTTTCTGAGCACAGTGCTGACCACATTAGGCACTCAAATATTTACTAAATGAATGAGAACTACAATAAAGACCTAGATCAGTGATCTCCAAGATGAAGTACCCTTACTGCAGAGGTTTCTGGAAGAATATAATACAACTCTTAATTAAACATATCTTAAATCTTATTTGTTTTATACACACACATATATAATACATACATTAACTATGTATATAAAACAATATATATAATACATATAAAACAACATATATCATATATGAATCATATATCATATATGAATATATAGAGAGGAGAAAAGAGGAAGGAGAAAGGGGTAGTTTATAGATAGATAGATAGATAGATACAGATTTTTTTACCAATGGGAATATTCAATCAGAAACCTAGAGACCTCTGATCTAAATGATCAATTGGACTTCGGAAGTTACTTAGGTTTTGTATGATACTTTTGAGCTAAATGGCAACTTGCACATATGTGTCTAACACTCTCCTCTTTCCTCCCACCACCACCTTGTTGATTCCCTCTTGGAAAGACTAGTAAAAATATAATAACAGAGAAAACACCATAACAAAACTGGAAACAATGGAAGAAGACAAGTCCCTATACCAGTAACTTGGAGGAATTTCTATGAGGAATGGTCTGAACATGACGAGATTGAAGGCAGGCCAGCTGGATCTCTACATTTGAGGGAATAGTTTCTCTCGTCTGTAAGATGAAACTTCAGTAAAATCCAACAACTGCCCTTCATTAAAAGGAGAAAGTCACATGGTACACGTGGACCCTAACCAGTGATTCTAAAAACTACACCAAGTGCTAGAGGTCACACCAAACTGGGAGCATGGGGCAGCACAGAATTACATATGTGCAGTGAAGTCACACTATGCACACACATGCATACGCACACAACCCCAACTAACTCCTGGTTACACAACACACACAGAAAACAATCTCTTACTATAGAGAGCCAACGTTCCCCATTGTGGTTTCCTGGTTTCCTCTCTATTCTATTAATCTACAAGTGAAATGGACTAAATTTAAACTTTCCCCTTCCTTCTTGCTTTGTCAATTCCTGAATTATTTGTACAAAAATCCATCTCAACTCCCTTTTGTACAAGCACAGGTCTCACTGAGATCTCTGAGAATAACTAAAGGTCACAAGAATAAAATACCACAGTCCAAGAGAAGGCAAGTGCCCTGAAGCATCAGTACAAACATCTTCCAATGAGACTGTCACTGCAGTGAACAGGAAAAAAGGTATTTTCTGAAATTTCCCTTCAAAGGAATTCATAATTCATTATATTGATGGAAATAGGGATTATATGTACAAAGAAGGAACAAGTATCTACTAAAAAAGAAAAAGAAAACTGTTACAATGAAGGCAGTCAACAGGATTTTAAATACTGCAAAAACAAAGTCAAGGAATGGAAGACAGGAATATGCAATTTTCCCGTATTTCAGAGGACAAGAATAAATAGATAAAAATGGTCAGGGAAATAAGACTGAAGACATAATGTGGCTGATCTAGAAAATCAATGTAATTGTGAAAAGAAATACAAGGAGAAGAGAATAATTGAGGAAAAAATAATCAAAGAAATGATTAGTAGATAAAGAAATTTGCCTCTATAAATCAGAGGTATATGAAAAACTAGGGGAAAAAAACTAACACTGGACATATCATGGTTAAATTCTTAGATTTCAAAAATCAAAAGAAAAAAATCTATCAGCATGTAGGCAACAGAGTGAGCAGGTTATCCTCTGTGAAAGAAATTACAAACCCCAAATTTTATATTCAGTGTTAACATATGTGAAAATGGAAATTATGTTTGAGATGCTATGATTATTTATATCCTATACCGTGTTGTGAGATGGCCACCATGCAGAAATTTAAACTAACTGGTCAAGAATTATAATTTGTACACATTTAGGGCATAAATGGGCTGGGTTGTTAGAGATTAGGAAAAATTTAAAGGAGGTTTGTTTTGTTTTTTTCTAGAGAGAAGAGTGCTGTAAGTCCCCACTCCACCTAGATGTTTAGCCTTTGACCACAAGTCAGAAGAGCTGTGTCACATGTTGTAGGGAAGAAGGTAGTAGATTGTGTCTAGCTCTGTAAGGAGGTTAAGGGAGAGGCTGTTTAACTGCTCTGAAAGTGAAGCAAGAGAAAATTGCTATTATGTTGAGAACTGCTCAACAGCCTAACTCTGTCTGGGCACAGACCAGAAGAGGACCACACACACACACAGACACACAGACACACACACACAGACACACACACACACACAGACACACACACACACACACACACACACACACGAGACAGCCAGGCTGGAGCCATCTTGAAACCTACCCAAGAGTACCCCTAGGGAATAACGGTACCCCAAAGAGAGAATCTATGGAGCAGAATGCTGAGAAACCAGGGCCAAAGGGAAGAAGAGTCAGTCAGATGAAAAAAATCCACCATCTGTCATGGAAAGTTCAAATATCTCCACGAGGATCTCTCAGGAATCCAAGAAGGAACCCTAAATGACAGTCAGTTTTGAATATCCTCCAGGTTCACTCAGTACAAAGCCATCTTACAACAGTGTCAGTCAAGGATGAAGTGTCTTACTGTCTTTTCCTCTCTTCCTTCTCTCACCTTTTACACTGGTAAGAGTCAGAAAGCACAATGAGAAGGTGAGGGAGGAAAAGAAAAGCTAGGTAGGGAAGACATACCGGAGAGTGCATTCTCTATCCCTACGTAAGCCATCAGTTCATAGCAGGCTTCTGGGAGGCCAGGGAGGCAGTCTGAAATTAGATTATTATTTAGGATGGGAAATTTTTAATACTAAATTGGGGTTGTATTTGGTGATTTTTGATTGGCCATAGGGCATTTTACTCTCTAAGAACAATGTGTTAAGTCATGGCACTTGCCTAAGATTTCTTCCAGGGAAAAGGGAAGACCCTTCCCTATAAAAAAATTAAAAGAGAGTTGATGACAAAATTTCCAAGGTTGTTTAAGATTGTCCCCCCTAAGTCTTCCTTATGCAAAGTCTATGTTATCCCCAGCCAAATCATCCAAGTGTGCAAAGGCAACAGAAGAGGTTATCAGACAGAAAAGGTTCAGAAAGTCTACCAACACATTCTTTCATTTAAAATTTACTAAAAAAACACTTTAGCTGACTAAGAGATTAATCAGATTTAAAATTCAACGTAAGAAAATCGTGGCATACAAGATCCAGTGCTGAGTAATAAAATAAGTACAACTCAAATCTAAATAATACTATTACAGCAGAGTCAAATGTTTCAAGTCTTGATCCATAAAAGATATCCAAAGTGGTGTGTAATACAGTTATTTATATTGGCAAGAAACTATAAACAACATAACTCTCCATGAGTAAGGGTTACTTAAGTATATTGTGACAGATTTATATGTGCTGATATGACTATACCTCCCAGGTATATTTCTAAGTAAAATAAACAATAAAAAGGTATAAACTAATATGATCCTTTTAAATGTAGATACATGGAAATTTTCTGAAAATTTAAATCATAAACTATTAAGAGTGGTTTCTACGAGAAGGGTTTCTTTAAGCCATGTTCACATTTTATATTCTTTAGGCTTCAAAGACAAAAATTAATCTAAGAGAAATGAACACGTTATTTACTCTCAGGGTAGTAAAGAAAAGGAGAAAAATCGCAACGCTGAGGTGCCATAAAAATTCTTAACATGCACAGAACTTAGGCTGTAAGTTTTCAGCTGCAATAGATTTTTATGGCTCAATTTTTAAATTCAGTTTCACTAAGAAAAATCGAATGTATATGATTTTGTCTACTTAGTAGCAATAAAGTTCATTATGTAAAGGGAAAAAAAACCACATTTTTCCCTTTTTCTGAAAACCTGATGACCTGAATTGAAAACTATATTCCTTACACAAATGTCAGAGATGGTCGGGACTAGCACAGAAGAAGTTGCTATAATGGGATAATTACGGACTTTTAAACCTAGACTTCGGTTCAAATTTCTCAGTATCTTCATCTGTAATATGAGAATAATGGTACCCACTTTCCCAAAATTACAGCGCATGGCACTTTGTACTGGAAAGATACTCAGAAACTGGTATTATTATTAATAAAGTGACGAGGTGATTAATAAACATGAAAACCCCAAGCCCTATGGGAGCAGTTTCTGATCAACATAATTACACCCATCATACATATGAGACAAGGTCACCAAAACCTACATCAGGGCTCAGGCCATCTGTGATCCCTCAATATCACAGGAAGAGAGTTAAGAGGTGGCTTCAGACCCAATTGTACCAGAGACAAAAGTGCTGTGGAACTAGGTGCAATGGCAGTAAATTGCCTATGTGCTATCTCAAGGAGAGATCCAACATCCTCATAACGTGCAGTGCAGATACCGCAATTAACAGGTGCAATAAGTAACGGGAGAAATCCTAGTTAGAACAAATGGAAAAGCCCAGCTCCTTAGCACACTCAATCTAGCTGGCCAAGCCCTCCTCCAACATGGCCTATACCTATACACACATACAAAACTTGGGACTATTAACAAAGTCACAGAATACCAAAGGCAACACTTGATACCTTTCCTTATTTATCAACATATGCTTGTTTAATATTTTTTTAAATCAGATGTTAATTCTATACTGCTTTTATCAAGGATCTCTGTACACCAATCTAAAAAAATGAGTATATGATTTTATCTAATGACAAGGTTGGTCAACTTTAAAAAAAATAGTCCTTTTATTAAATAATTCCTATACAGAATACCAATATATAATGTGGAAAAAAAAGTCTCTATTCCCCGCCCCGTAATGTCTACAGTGAAACTCTAGGGGTCAACAGAGCACAATTTGTAAAATAGGAATCTTATAACAAAAGAGTTAATGTTTCAAAATAATACATCCTCAAAATAGTAGGAAATAATTTCTTAATCTTCTCACCACCTCAACAATTACAAAATAAAAACAGAGTATAGTTCCAAATAGCTGCTGCTAGGACAAAATTGAAAAAAAAAATCAAACACAGCAGTTGTGAAAAGCAACTAGTGTGAAGAACTAGTGTGAAGAACTTTCCTACTCGTATCTCAAAAGCCCACAAGATGATGGTATTTTGCACAAAATTAATGCATGATCAAAAGTACTGCATGATGTTCCTTAAAAGTCAAGGTGCTTCCAACTTTGAAGTAAGAGAATGTTGCTAAAAATTAAAAATCATAACATTGATGACAGCAAAGACAGTGATTTTATTGAAAGCAAGAAAATACTTCAGAAGAAGGGTGCTTCCGCTTTTGAGTCAAAAATTTCCTTTAGCACTGATCTTGTCTAAGCAAAATTATATTTGAGATTCCACTTATATAAGAATGAAAATAATGACAAGCTTGAAAGGAAGCTTTTGTGAGACTTAAATGTGTAATCATTTCAGACCCTCAATAAATATCTGCTTAATTAAACTGTACTTATGTGCCAAGCATACTATGTATTTTAAATAAATAACTCATTTGGTTTTCCTAAAAATCATACAAGGGAAGTATCTTTATCCCAATTTTGTAGGTTAAGGAATCTTGCTTCTTGCTAAATGGTTAAACATGGAACTATACGATCCAGCATCTCCACTCCTAAGTATACACCCAGGAGAAATGAAAACATACATCCACACAGAAGTTTGTACACGAATGTTCACAGTGGCATTGTCCATAATATCCAAAAAGTGGAAACAACTCAAATGTCCATCAACTAATGAATGGATAAATAAAATGTGGTATGTCTATACAATGGAATATTATTCAGCTATAAAAAGAAATTAAGAATTGACACATGCTACAATGTAGATGAACCTTGAAAACATCATGCTAAGCAAAAGAAGCAAATCACAAAGGACCACCTATTGAATGATTCCATTTACATGAAATGTCCAGAATAGGCAAATCTATTGAGATAGGAAGTAGATTGGTAGTTGTGTAGGGCTGGGAGGATGGAGGAATTAGGAAGTAACTGCTAATGGGATGGAGTTTCTTTTAAAGGTAATGAAAATGTTCTAAAATTGATTGTGATCATGAACGCACAACTGTAAAGATACTAAAAGCTTCTGAATCATACACTTTAAATGGGCAAATTGTATGTTCTGTGAGTTATATCTCAAGAATGCTGGTTTTTAAAAAAGCTTTCTATTGGATTCAAATATATAGCCTGGGGGGCAAGTACATTAGCTATATATTCAATTTTTAATTCTTTATCAGATATGGATTTAGAATATGTATATATTCACTCTCTCCCTCTTTTTCTCCAAAATAAAAAAAAGTAAAGTAGTTAATTTTCATTGTATGTTAAAATAGAGATACAACAGGAAAGCTCTTTTCCAGGATATGACCAGCTTAGGTGGCACGCACAACTTGGTCTTTAGAGCAGATTTCAAGAGGTAAACAGGTGTAGTTAGGAGTTTTATAGAACAAAGTTCAAGAACAGTCACAGAGTTGCAATGTAGAAGCAAAGAGCAGAGACTGATAAAGGACATCTCTATCTTTTTGTTAAATGTGAAAGAAAACACAAAACATAAAATTTACTGTCTTATCCATTTTTAAGTATATAGTTCAGTAGTGTTAAGTATATTCATGTTGTCATACGATACATCTCCAGAACATTTTCATCTTGCAAAACTGAAATTATACCCATTGAACAACTTCTCCCCATTTCCCCCTCTAACCAGCCCCTCACAACAACTGTTCTACTTTCTATTGCTATGACTTTTTGTGCCTGGCTTATTTCACTTAGCATAATGTTCTCAAGGTTTTGTTGTAGAATGTGACAGAATTTCCTTCTTTATAAGACTAAATAATATTTTGTTGTATGTATATACCACATTTTGTTTATCCATTCATCTGCAGATGGACCTCTGGGTCACTTACTCATCTTAGCTCTTGTGAATAATGCTGCAGTGAACAAGGACTCTTCTATCTTAACTACTATTAAGATCCCAAGGCGAAAACAGAGACTTCATTACACATAAACAAATATATATTAAGATAAATCAGCATTCCCCAAAATGTACTCCAAAGAATATTAATATATGTTTGAGGGAAGAAAGAACATGATTACAAAAGTTTAGGAACCTCTGAGGTAAAAGAGTTAAACAAGTTTCTTTACTGGGAAACTTCTCAGTTTTTGAGTTTTCAATGTGCATTGTGGATCCCTAAGAAACGATATCACAGGCAGTTTTTCCTAAACTTATTTAACCAGAAAGCCCTTGATGCAGGGTCTCTGGGATTCATGTTCTGAGAAGTAGTTAGGGTAGTCCAGTTTCCACTGAACACTGAACTGAAAGTTGGATTCTTTTATACTACCTTGAATAGCTATATGGTCAAAACATACTAATGTTACTAGGATACAATTATGAGCTTGATCTAATCAAGAGGATCTGGCTTTATTTCTTTTATTCCTTTATAGTCTTACAGCTAAAAGGAGCCCTGGTCATGGTGCCAACAAAAATAGTGTCATTCTGCTGACGTAAAAAAATGCACACAACCCAATTTCAGATTCAAGTACACTAAAAGTGATAATGTCTGGTCTTTAGTTTTGGAGCATCTGCAGCTAAAATACAAGTATGAGTATTAATGTACCAAACTCATTAAAACCAGAAAGCAGATGTACCAGCAGTTATTCAAGAAAGTGTCCCACCTTTAGAAATGGCATCAATAAAGCTTCTATCCAATGCTCTGACTTCCACAAAATAATGAGTAATTGTGATGACAGCTCAAACCACCAAAGCAAGCTTCAATTAGTATAGAGCTACCTGTAGTTCTCAAAACTGCGTGAACTAGGAGAATGCATCTCTCAACCATGAAAATTAACAAAGCTGTTATTAAATGTGTACTTACTGCTATAATTTGGTCTCCAATTTGGATTCTTCCATCATGTTCAACAGCACTGCTCTTTGTAATGCTCTTTACAAAGATTCCTGAAGGTTCTAAGATTAGAAATAGGTTTGTTTTTGCTTTGTTTTGCTTTACTATTTACAAAGCACACTCAAACAATACCCATCCTCCATTCTCCAAATATAAAATCCTAATTCTGCACAGATATAAATCAACCAACCACACAAAGAAACCCACTAGTAGAAACTTACGCTACAGAAAAAGACAATGGTTTTGTCTGTCTGAAATAAAATAACAGAGTCGCCTGCACTAAATTATTCCTAAGGAAGATTTCCATCAGTTTATGACAATCTAAAAATACATTATGTTGATTCAATATTTCATAAGACAAAGATATTGGAGGCAATTGCCAAGATGAAAGATATAGAATATTAATGTTTAAAAACTACCTAATTTTTTATCTCCAATGTAACCAGCAATGGTAATTCCTAATCCTTGGACATTTTTAGTGAGTTCTACATCAAATGTCTCATTTTCTTCACTTTTCTGAGTAGAAGCATCAACCTAAAATAAAATTGATAAATAAGCATACACATAAATAAACATGTAAACAAACAAGATAATCTTTTTTAAGCCACAATCTTTAGAAATAACATGATGTAATTGGGTGTTAGAGAACGCAGCTAGAAAATTATAGAGTAGGATTACTCCTTCAATCTTGACAACTTGGACTGAGCATCACATTTTTACTCAGAAGGAATGTCAGGAGTAGAGCTGAACACCCCCAGCAGAGAAATATATTATTGTCTGTGCATGCAAAATGTAAAAAATTAAACAGTTTCTTATTAACAAATTCTATTTTCAGGGATGGCTCATCTTCATTTTTGAAGAAGTTAGGATGTAATACAGTTAAAATAACTCATACTTTGAATCCCCATCAACAAGTTCAAATCTAGCTTTGCCACTGAATTTTTCTAAGCATCACTTTGCTCAACTGTCTATCAGGAATAAGAACAAGTCCAGCTAACAATTACTGAGCAGTTTCTATATAACAGACACCTGTCATGTCTCAACTCATTTACTCCTTAGAATAAGCCTATGAGGTAGGTACAACTACTGTCAATTTTTCTCTGGGGAAACTGAGGAACACAAACTTTTCCAAGGACAAACAGCAATCTAGTAGAGGCAGAATTCAAATGTAGATAGGCTGGTTGCAGAACCCCTGCTCTTAAAAGCTGCACAGTATGTAAATTCCTCCTAGAATGTAGGGGCCATACTGCCCACTCAAGACATGCTGTTATTACTATCTTAAGTTGAAAGCTGATTCTAACACCATGAATGTGAATCTATCCTCCAGATATACTATTAATAGACTGATGATTATTTTGAAAGCCAGTGAAATGTACCAAACAGCTAATTAAAACTATCCTTGTATTTGCTTGATAAATTCAAACTTTAATACAAAAAGCTTTTTAGAAGGAAAGAATGCCTTTCCACATTGATTTCCTTCATTCCTGGAGTGGTACCTGAAAGCAGATTTCTCTAATATGTAGACTTGTTATTATGTATTGGACTGAAGGGCAAGGCTCCCTGAATAAAGCATGAATGAACTAGCTCAGTAAGTCATCAATAAGTTGTTGGCATTATATACTAGTGTGGTGTCAGCAGATTCCACAGAGAACCCTAGGAAGATAACAGAAGAATGAAGTCTTTGGTTCGAATGGACATGCAGGTTGGGGTGAGCTGGTAATGCTTTCTGATTTTCTTTAGGCACACTCTGTATCTCACTGATAAGTCACCTAAATGAGATATAATTTTATAGTAAAGTTTTATTTTTTTCATTGCACATAATTATCTGTGCAAACTTAGCAAAAGTTTAAAGTTTAGATAATTACAAGAAAATGACAGGATGAAATCTGCTTCAATTGAAACAAATGTGTCTTCTATTTTTAATAAGACTTATGCAAGTGCTATTTTAGAGGGTGGCAATTTGACTATCGAATGGTTTTAAAAGGGGCACAAGCTTCACAAATGATGATATGCACAGAATAGATACTTTTCTAAGCTTTCAATTACATCAAGTGGTTTTTGGTATTGCATTCATTTATGTATTGCTGAATAAAATGTTTTGTTTACCACAAAAGAATGCCATTTAAATACTTTCATAAACAGGCTTTCTTTCTTTACTTCTTTCTCCCTGCAAAAAATAGCAACGAAACTCAATCCTAAAAACAACAGAATCATGGAAATTTCAAGTGTTCTAATAAAGTTTTAAAGGGCTTGTGGAAGAGGTTAGAATATTAAAAAAAAGAATTTGTAGCAACTGTTTAGAAAATAACTGTTTTTAGATCTATAAGAAAGGAATGTAGAACTTGCATTTGCTATAAAGCTCATATAGAAATTGGTCGTAATTCTCTTCTTACATATTTAAGAAATTTCTGGATAAAATTATTTTGTTGATATTTAATCCACTATCATCTTGTGACCTGAACTATTTGAGATAACCATTACATTATAATAATTTTGAAACATTCTAGCTTTTTTCATATCAAGTTAAGAACAAAGATGGAATGCTCTGCCTATGAATACAGCTTTTGTTACAACCCTGAAAGCATAACTTTTCTCTAAAAAAAATTATATAACTGGGTCAAGAATAGTGACTTATTACAAATCTGATAACAATTATATGACATACCTGAAAACAACAATGAAAGGTTTTAGTAAGCTTTATTTATCCACCTTGCCCACAAAAAAAGACACTAAGAAGCAAGGTGTTGAAAGGGCATGACTGGAACTTACAGCCCACCTTACAGAAACACTTCTAAATAAGAAAAAGATAGAATTAAATGTTTTAGGTATTAGTAGTAAATAATTCTTTAAAATTTATCCATACTTCAAAACATTTTCCTCATAAATGTGCTTAGAGAAAAATCAAAAACAGTAATCTAGAATTTTTAAGCAATCTATCTTTCATCTGTTAGACATTATTCCTATTTAATAAACTATTATTAGTGCTGAAACATCATTACATTTGAATTTTGTTTCATTCTTTAGCACTAATACACTAATATTAATAAGTCTAGTTTCGGACTTCCCTGGTGGTGCAGTGGTTAAGAATCCGCCTGCCAATGCAGGAGACACGGGTTCAAGCCCTGGTCTGGGAAGATCCCACATGCCACGGAGCAACTAAGCCCGTGCGCCACAACTACTGAAGCCCACGTGCCTAGAGCCCGTGCTCCGCAACAAGAGAAGCCACCACAAAGAGAAGCCTGACACTGCAACGAAGGGTAGCCCAGCTCGCTGCAACTGGAGAAAGCCCACGCACAGCAACAAAGATCCAACACAGCCAAAAATAAATTAATTAATTAATTAAAAAATAATAATAATAAGTCTAGTTTCTAAATAAACACCACTGTCATCTAAGTGCTACAGTCTATGACTTTCCCATTAACTGCTTTTATCTCCTTACCCGCATCTCTGGTGTAGAAGATGGGGATGAGGAAAGCGTGATGCCCAAAGAGGTGGGCACCGTTGGTTCTTCGATGGCACCTCTTGCAATCATCAATTTGACTCTATTTCCACACTGTCTGAGGACCTGGGCTACTTGCTCACTGCTCATTCCTGCTAGATCTGTGTCACCAATCTTTAGAATGTGGTCTCCACTGCATAATCGCCCATGCTGAGTAAAAAGGGATTGATTAGTCAGATTGTTGTTGTTATTATTATTTACTTCATCAGAGAAATCCCTCATTTAGAGGGAACGGGAGTAATAACAAAAAAAGAGCTATTACATGAATTACCAATCACGGTACATTAAACGTGGTTGTAATGTTAACTGTCTTCTGAAGCATCCTAACTTCATTAAATGTGATATAAGTAAATGAAATTCATAAATATTCTTTAAATCAATAGTTGATATGAGCTTTTCAATTTGATGTCTACCCACTCGATGCAAGAAAGCGCTAGTCTTTCTGTGAATTTTTTGAGGGATACAATAAAGAGAAAATGTCACTAAGGAAAGATGAAGTATAACTCACTTCACAAATATATATAACTCAAAATACAGTACCAACCACAAAAAAGCACTGAGTTAATACCACAATTTTCTGCCTTGCCATTTCAATTATAAACATCCCTAAAAAACTCATTTGCAGATGAAATCTTTGTGAGACTTAAATTCAGATAAACCCGGGAAGTGAACAGCAGTCTGGTAAGCCTCCATACAGGCACTGTCCACTAGAACTTTCTGCAGTGATGAAATGTTCTGCATTGTCCAATATGGAAGCTACAAGCAACATATTGCTCTAGAGCACGTGAAATATAGCTCGTCTAATGGAGGAACTGGGGTGGTAATTTTATTTAATTTTAATTAATTCAAATTTGAATTTAAAAAGTGATATGTGGCCAGTACCTACAGTATTAGACAGTGCAGCTCTATACACAAGGTAAAGCTGATTTATCACAAGCCTGTCAATTAAGAGAAATTTCACTGGATACTGCATGATACTGGCTAATGTTTAAAAGGAAGAAAACGCACATACGATTGAGTTACTCTCAATAATTGATAAGGTTACCTCTATTGATAAGGCTGCCCATAAATCTGCCTTTCATTTGCCAATATGAAAAATATTTGATGCATGTGACTTAAGTTCAGATACACATGCAAAAGCAAACAGCTTTATATACAAAACATTATAACCAAGGCAAAAGAGACACTAGAACTTGTCAAATTAAAACGTACATCATAATTAGTAACTTTACAATTTTCTCACATACGCTCCAACAACTTTACATAGCATAAATGGCAGTGCTTTAATGAACTACTCTAAGAGATAACAACAGGTTGTACTTCATATACAAAGATGACACCAGTGACCCATCACTGAAGGGACAAGATGAATCTTGTTTTTCTCCCCTCAGTAATGAAGTATTCTTTTTTCCATAATACCTTGTGGCTATAAAACAGATGAGTAGGCTTATAAACGTGATTTACAATCATAAAATAAAGGATATATACCTCTACAATGATCAAAACCACAACCTGGGCTTTAGTCTGTGATTCTAAAGAGTCTTAAGATCACTGTCTGTAACTGTAACTGAAAATCAAGGTCTCTCTTGAAATGTATTTCTCCCCAGGTCTAAGAAAAACATTTTACATACAAGCTCAGCAAAATAGAAGATTCTGACATTGTCTAAAGCCAAAGTCTCTTCTTTCTAACAGAAATGTAAAAGATGAAGGTGTATTTTTGATAAAACATAAAAAATCTGCTGGAGTGGCTTACCTGATCAGCTACTCCTCCAGGCAGGATGGTTTTCACGATCACGCCAGTTGCTTTTCCTCCTACAATGCCAAATCCCAGACCAGAGCCGTCATTTACCAATTCAATAGTCTCCACGTGCTGCCAGTGAACCTGAAAACAAAGCCCCCATATGAATTTGTAAACATTTTATGAAAAACTAAGATTTTTATTACAGTTGACATCTCTATGAATATTATTTTGTGATTAGTATTAAATAACTAAGTGCAGACATAATAATGAGCTTTAACAGGGTCCCTTTTATTTAGTACACTTCTCTTTCAACATGTTGTTACTGCTACTAACATAGCCATTCTTGAAATTATCAATACATCATTATAGTGACTGCATTTAACCAGGTAAAGAGAGATTTGCAAGATCCTCTGTGGAACTTAAAAAAAAAAAGGGATGATCAAGGAAAAACTGTTAGCTATTAAGAACTTCTGCATAAACCCTATTGCACAAGATTCCAAATGAAATGACCTCTTAAAGTCACTGACACCTGTCAGTGACTTTACAAAGCAAAATCAAGATTTTATCTGCTTACCAATAGAGTCAAATTTTTTTTTCCTTTTTTCTTTTTTTTAAAGAGCTCGTACTCTGATAAGATCAATAAGATTGGTTGGTTTTTTTTTTTAATTTATTTTTTGGCTGCACAGCACGGCATGAGGGATTTTATTTCCCAGACCAGGGATCGAACCCGGGCCCTTGGCAGGGGAAGTGCGAAGTCTTAACCAGTGGACCGCCAGGGAAGTCCCTAGAGTAAACTTTTTTAAGGGACTAAATTTTTTTTTTTTTTTTTTTAAGGAATGATGTCAAGTAAAAAGGCTACATAAAGAAAGGTAACAATCCCATTCACCATTGCAACAAAAAGAATAAAATACCTAGGAATAAACCTACCTAAGGAGGTAAAAGACCTGTGCTCAGAAAACTATAAGACACAGATGAAAGAAATCAAAGATGACACAAACAGATGGAGAGATATACCATGTTCTTGGATTGGAAGAATCAATATTGTGAAAATGACTATACTACGCAAAGCAATCTACAGATTCAATGCAATCCCTATCAAATTACCAATGGCATCTTTTACAGAACTAGAACAAAAACTCTTAAAATTTGTATGTAGACACAAAAGACCCCGAACAGCCAAAGCAATCTTGAGGGAAAAAAATGGAGCTGGAGGAATCAGACTCCCTGACTTCAGAATATACTACAAAGCTACAGTAATCAAGACAACATGGGGCTTCCCTGATGGCGCAGTGGTTGAGAATCTGCCTGCCAATCCAGGGGACAAGGGTTCGAGCCCTGGTCTGGGAAGATCCCACATGCTGCGGAGCAACTAGGCCCGTGAGCCACAACTGCTGAGCCTGCGTGTCTGGAGCCTATGCTCCGCAACAAGAGAGGCCGCAATAGTGAGTGGCCCCCACTTGCCGCAACTAGAGAAAGCCCTCACACAGAAACGAAGACCCAACACAGCCATAAATAAATAAATAAATAAATAAATAAATAAATAAAATTAAAAAAAAAAAAAAAGACAATATGGTACTGGCACAAAAACAGAAATATAGATCAATGGAACAGGATAGAAAGCCCAGAGATAAACCACGCACCTATGGTCAACTAATCTACGACAAAGGAGGCAAGGATATACAATGGAGAAAAGACAGTCTCTTCAGTAAGTGGTGCTGGGAAAACTGGACAGCCACATGTAAAAGAATGAAATTAGAACACTCCCTAACACCATACACAAAAGTAAACTCAAAATGGATTAAAGACCTAAATGTAAGACTGGACACTATAAAACTCTTAGAGGAAAACACAGGAAGAACACTCTTTGACATAAATCACAGCAAGATCCTTTTTGACCCACCTCCTAGAGGAATGGAAATAAAAACAAAATAAACAAATGGAACAGAATGAAACTTAAAAGCTTTTGCACAGCAAGGGAAACTATAAACAAGATGAAAAGACAACCCTCAGAATGGGAGAAAATATTTGCAAATGAATCAACGGACAAAGGATTGATCTCCAAAACATATAAACAGCTCATGCAGCTCAGTATTAAAACAACAAACAACCCAATCCAAAAATGGGAAGAAGACATAAATAGACATTTCTCCAAAGAAGACATACAGATGGCCAAGAAGCACATGAAAAGCTGCTCAATGTCACTAATTATTAGAGAAATGCAAATCAAAACTACAATGAGGTATCACCTCACACCGGTCAGAATGGGCATATCAGAAAATGTACAAACAACAAATGCTGGAGAGGGTGTGGAGAAAAGGGAACCCTCCTGCACTGTTGGTGGGAATGTAAATTGATACAACCACTATGGAGAACAGTATGCAGGTTCCTTAAAAAACTAAAAATAGAATTACCATATGACCCAGCAATCCCACTACTGGGCATATACCCAGAGGAAACCATAACTCAGAAAGACACATGCACCTCAATGTTCACTGCAGCACTATTTACAATAGCCAGGACATGGAAGCAACCTAAATGCCCATCGACCGACGAATGGATAAAGAAGATGTGGTATGTACATACAATGGAATATTACTCAGCCATTAAAAGGAATGAAATTGGGTCATTGGTAGAGGCAAGGATGGACCTAGGGACTGTCATACAGAGTGAAGTAAGTCAGAAAGAGAAGAACAAATATCGTATATTAACGCATATATGTGGAATCTAGAAAAATGGTACAGATGAACCAGTTTGCAAGGCAGAAATAGAGACACAGATGTAGAGAACAAATGTATGGACACCAACAGGGAAAGCGTGGCGGGGGGGGGGGTGGTGGTGGGATGAACTGGGAGATTGGGATTGACATGTATACACTAATATGTATAAAATAGATAACTAATAAGAACCTGCTGTATAAAGAAAAATAATAAAATTTTTTTAAAAAAATTTTTTAGAAGCCATAAACTTAATCATAATTACATAAAAAATATTCCAGGCCACAGAGAGATACAACAAAAAGGGAAAAACCCAAGAAGTACAAAGAATCTACAGGAAGTGCGAACCCATACAAAACCTTAAAGAACTAGAAAAATACGTTCTGTTCTTCTTGAAAATCTGATGTACTCACCGGATTAGAGTGAGCTGAAATTGTGCTGGCCGCAGATGGAGAACGGGAAACTATGGGGCTGATGAGCTGAGGCAATGAGCCTCTGGCAATAACCAGCTTGACAGTATCTTTGGCTTTCTGCAGGATGCTGATGGCCTGCTGATGTGTAATTGTCTGATCAAGTGCCTGTCCGTTAATAGCAAGGATCTGATCAGTTTCCTTCAATCTTCCATCTCTAAGAATGAAAAAGGGGGTAAAAGATAACTAACAGCTCTCAAAAAAATGACAGCTTCTTTGGCATGCATTTTCAGGTTATTTTTAATTCTATTTTCTCATGTCCACACTATGAAAGCTTTTTCCTGCAGCTGCACTTCTATAAATATTTTTTCTATTTCTTTAATTTAGTATGTATATGAGATGGTGTTTACTATTGTGCCCAATCATTATGCTGTACACCTTAAACTTACATACTGCTGTATGTCAATTATGTCAAAATAAAAATGGAAGGGAAAATATATATGCTTTGGCTCCAGTTGACCTACCCCTAATCAACCCCTCCCAGTTAAAAGCGCCTTCTTTTCAGCTACCCACTCAACCTATACATTGTATTTTAGATGTTCCTATCCTCTACAAATGAAAGCAAAGATGTATATATTTACTTGTTGCTTTGAGTATATTAGTAAAATATTGCTCAAATTATCATAGGCCATTTGTATACTTTTCTACAAAGTAATTTTAAAATCTAATCAAAAAGAGCCCATTTATAATAGCAATGAGAGTACTGTCCTAGTCAAATTTTTCTTTCCTTACTAAAAAATGATTAAGTTACGACTATATTTAAAAGTAACTCTCCTTTCAAAGGACTTTCTTTTTATCATAGCAATGTTAAGAATTTAATGATTTCTAAAAACTAGCTAATAACAGATTGTATTGTTTTTTGTCTGTTTTTGTTCATTTTTGTTCCTTGAAATTCTCCCAAGGTGAGCAGTACCTTCTGAATGCGGTATCAAAAACAGAAAAGAGGGCTTCCCTGGTGGCGCAGTGGTTAAGAATCTGCCTGCCAGGCAGGGGACACAGGTTCGAGCCCTGGTCTGGGAGGATCCCACATGCCGCGGAACAACTAAGCCCGTGCGCCACAACTACTGAGCCTGCGCGTCTGGAGCCTGTGCTCCGCAACGGGAGAGGCCGCGACAGTGAGAGGCCTGGGCACCGCGATGAAGAGTGGCCTCGGCTCACCGCAACTGGAGAAAGCTCTCGCACAGAAACGAAGACCCAACACAGCCAAATATAAATTAATTAATTAATTAATTAAAAAAAAAAAAAACCCAGAAAAGACACAGTAACAGTCTCACCTGTGGGCCACACTGCCCTCCTGGATCTCCTGCACAAATATCCCCAGTTCTCCCCGGTTTTCACTCCTCAGTCCCACAACACTGAACCCAAGGCCTCCACATGGAGGTTTGAGGAGCTCAAAAACTTCTATTTGGCGACCCTGTTCAGGAAAAAAAGCAAGAAATACAATTAAATGCAAATCACTGCACTTGCAATCATCTTATTAGTGGCATTAATCTGTTCTTTAAGAAAAAAAGAAATTAAAAATATTTTTTTCCAAGATAAACTTTATCACTTATCACCTACAATGAGACATTTTATTTATCCTGAAGAATATTTCTGAAACATAACATATAATGCTCAGTTTAAAATATGATAATTAAAAAAAGGAATAGAAAAATCTCAGAACCACCTAAACCCACATAAATTCTAATCTTTGTCATTCCAATTTTTTCAGATATTATAAATGTCTTCATAATATATACTTAAAATATACTTGATATATATTTAATGTATATATTTAACTAACATAATGTAAATATATATAAGTATTCTTCAAATTATCCAGGACCTGATTACATTCTTAAGATATTATACATTCTGTCGTTAACTATCAGGAAGAAATGCTCTTACCTGGGCCATATTTTTGATCAGTTGATCAAATTCATCACAAGCAGGTTTCCCATTGATGTGTGCAGTACCCAATCCTGTAAGAACTTCCAGATTCCCATTATTTGGGGATAATAAAAATGATTCATTTTGCAGAGTAGGAATTACAGCTGGGCTGAGATGTGGAATGTGGGCACATTCAACATTTGAAATTGTGGGAGTTGCAATGTTTACCTAAGAGTAATATGGAGACTATTAACAACTTTGTCATTCCATAAACTATTTCATAGGAATCATCCCAAGAGAGGTAATAATGAAGTACCTATGAAATTTCAAAATGTCCATACCCTTTTATTCTGCAACTCTATTTCAAGAAATTTATTTCAAGGAGAAAAATTAGAAAAATACACAAAGATGTAAATGCAAGGATGTTCAACACAGCACTATTTTTTAGGTGGAAAACGTTTTCAAAACTAATTAAGTGAAAAGAATCAGGTTCAACTTCAAGGTACTCATTAAAACACACACAAAAACACATCCATACATATGTTTTTAAGTGAAAAAGCCTAGTTATTGAACAATAACAGTAAGTATAGTACAATTCAATGTACACTCAAAAAATGTTTACATGTGTATTAAACATCTGGAAGAATATATACCAAACCACCAACAGAACACTAGTTGTCCCAAAGAGATGGGATTCCAGAAGGCCATTAACTTACCATATTGCTTGAATTTTTATAACAACCTCTGCAGTAAAGAATTTGGTCTTTCCCAAAAAGAAGCCTGGGCTTTGTCCTTACCTCATAGGAAGTAACTTCTAAACCCTTGGAATTTCCCAGATGATAGAAGTGTCTCTGTTATTCACGGTGGGCCCCAAGGCCACATGATATCCTCTCAAATTCTTAAACTAAGTCATCTCACATGGGCAATCAATCATGCCTATGAAATGATGTCCCAATAAAAACTCTGAACACCAGGCTCAGGTGAGCTTCCTGGGTTGGCAATACTCCATGTATACTGTCACACATCGAGTTTGGGAAGGGAACACTTCCTGAGGAAAATGGAAGCTTCACATCTGGAATCCTCTCAGACTCTGTGCTATGTGTCTCTTTCTTAGGTTAACTTTCGACCTGTATCCTTTCCCTATAATAGACCATAACCATGAGTCTTAACAGCTTTCAGTAGGTTCTATAGGTCCTTCTAATGAATTATTGAACCTGAGGGTGGTTTGGGGAACCTCCTGAATGTGCAGTTGGAATCAGAAGTGAGGATGGTATTGTGTGGACTCTTCCTTCCAACTTTGTATTTGGAGCTTAACTCCTTGCTGTTGGTGTCACAAGTCTAGGGAAGAGCTGCCAGTCTGGAGGACTATGCCCTCAAACCTCACAGTATGGTTAACTCCAGGTACAATGATATTAATAAACAACAACAAAATATTCTATAATTACTTGTATGTGCCTGTTATACAGAGCTAAATAATCTAATAATAATAAATAATAATATATTTATTAAATATTAATATATTTATAGAATATCTTATATAAAATCATATTGACATTAATATAGTAATATTAAATAATAATAAATGTAAATAATAAATATTACATTAAAGCTAAGCAATCATTAAAACAGTGCAAAGAGTCAATCCTAATTTTGTATTTCTATAGGGTGTCTGGAATGTAACTTTTAATTTACAATTAATCGTAAGAAAAGTTATATCAATGACACTTTTGGATCACTCTCTAAGCTCATCTCCCAGCACTCTGTCCTTCACTCACATAGCTCCAGCTATACTAACCACTTTACTGTTCCTCCAACTGCCAAGCTGCTCTCTCTAGCAGCCAAGTACGTCCTCCCCCAAGTATCTACGTGCTTACATTTTTAGTTCATCCAAGTGCACTCAACATCACCTCAGAGAAGGCCTCCCTGACAACCCTAAGACTGCATCCCACCATTACGCTCCATGAGCTGACCCTGCCCTGTTTTTCTTCATGGTGCTTATTATTGCCTGGCAGGCACCCTGCTGTCATGGAGCTCCCATCCCAATCTGCAGAGACAGACTAGAATGCAGAATTCTCCAGTGGAGGAATCTGACTATTTTATTCTCTATTATATCCTCATCCTCTAGGAGAGTGTCTTGCACGGAGTTGGCATTCAATATACATCTGCAGAATAAATGTTTATCCATTCTTAAGGACCCACTCTGATCTAATCTGCCCAATGACCCTCCAAGAATCACTATTACCATTTTACAGATGACAAAATTACACAGTCACACACCTAGTAAGTAGATTATGACCTAGATTTTTTCATCATGGTGCTACTGTCATCTTCGTATTATACACATAGCAAACAATCATTTAGATATCATTTCTGGGAATGAGACATTAGTAAATGTCTTCCATTGACAGAAGCAATCAAAATATTTCACAATTTATGTCACCAGTCCATGCTTAAGTTTGCCACCTGTCCTGAAAAATAAAACAGGAAACTCAGTAACTTACCAAAGTTACCAATAATTCACCATTTTATTGGCTATCTACAACCACAGATGTAAAAGAGATCAATGTATTTGAGGAAGAGGCTTTTGGGAATCCTTTCAAATGCTTATTTTAAAATCTACAGCAGGCATGATCAATTATTATTTTTTCAAAAGTAAGCTTCTTATGTCAAACCTGATTTTTTTTTAAACCTGAGCATGACAACTTCAATAAAATCTGCCAGCAGAAGATACACTGTTCAGGTTGAAGCAGATGGCATCATGAAATCTGTGACAGGCTGAGGATCCCACACACCAGGACCTAATGCCTATGGTATGTCTGCACAGGGAAAAAATATTTGGAGTTTTGCTACAGTGAGCCAGGATGAACAAATCACATTATAAGCACAAAGAGTCTGTCTGTGTGAAGTTAACTGGTGAAACAGAAGCTCTGACACTATGCAAGACAAGGTGTGAAGGCATTGCAAGAGTAAAGTTATATATGCATATAAATCTGTATGATATTGAATATCAATTGTCTTCTACAAATCTGTTAAAGGTTAACCAATGACAATGACTCCTCCTATCTCCTCCCAGCCACTGAGGTCTACATAAACGTAAAAGCAAAGAGATCACATATGTAAAAACTAAAATTTAATTATACCATCATACAAAAGGCTTGTTTTTAAATTTGAAAATTTATACCCATAGGAAAAAGCACAAAGGCACCTTGTGATTCTGCCATAGCTTTATTAAAATGGCTTTCTGAACTATAATCTCTTTGAAGAACAAGAATGAATCTTCTTTGCCATGATAGGTCTGTTCATAACAGACATAGTATAAATGTTTAATAAAAAGAACTTGACTCCCATCTTGGCTTATAGAATATAAAATAAACAGAAGAAAACACAACTATCTGGTGATTTTTATATACAGGTAAACAATCTGTATAATTTATGGAAGTTGCTAGTAAATGAGCAAGAGTCACCAAATAATTTTCTGTTTTCTGTTTTGCTTCTGGCTATTTCAGTCTAAAAAGGTCTTTTATGTTCTTAGTAAATAAACATGCATTAATTTATGGATTCTAATTAGTGCTAACACTAAAACATAAATAAAAACTATGTAAGGTATTCAATTAAAAAGTTATCAAATTCTTTGTGAAAGGATAATATGAAACACCATCTCAGTATTTAGAAGGACAGGAGGAGCTCTATTAAAAGATGTAGTCAGAACCAGCAAAAGGTTCACTTACTCTAAAAGGTCAGATAAAGCAAAAATCATAACAAAGGACAAATATACAACTTAAGCACATTATTTTAACTTAAAACACACGTACAGTTATTCACAAATATCTTGATATATGGGAGCTCCCACCCTCTTTCTTATATAAACCACATTCATATAATATGGACTTTTTTTTCAAATTTAGCCTCTTTACAAGGTGAAGGCAAGAATCTGGACACTTGAGAAACAATTTCAGGATAGAAACCTTCTAGATTTTTATGATATTTTTCTTCAATGTTTCAGTTTCCTCTACACAACCAACTCACCAACAACTGTTTTATCAATTCATCTATGTAGTCTTTCAAATGAATTTAAATAAGTTTTCACAGAAAAATATCTTTTGTCATAAATTTTATACTACATAATAAAGCCACACAAATATAAAAATATTATGACTGGCATAACTAGCTCTAAAATGACTTTTTAATAAATATACACTTACAGAAGCAAAGAGACAAGAAAATATCTGAGTAAACAAGTGTTTAGTGCTCCAGGCATCAGTCAATATGCACTACAGGAGAAAAGGACAGCATCTTTTTATGTAGCAAGCAACTTATCTGGACGTGTACTAAGAGAGCTGCCTCTTCTATAAGAGCATCCCAAGAAAACAAAAATTATCTTTAGTTCTATGTACAATTAAGCTCACCCTGTGGAAATAACTGTATCAGAATAACCCTTCCACTGAGATCATTGGAAAATTTGCATAAAAAGCTGTTTAAAAAAAAACTTTAAAAGATCAAAAGGAAACCATCACTTCTGCCATATTCTATTCATTAGAACTAAATCAGTAATCCCAGCCCATACTCAAGAAGGTATCACACAGGAGCACAAATACCAGAAAGTAGGGATTATTGGTGTCCAGCCTCCAGGCTGTCTATGATAGCACATCACAGTAAAGCAGCTGAAAGCCAAGACAGAGGGAAGATCTTAAAAGCCACCAGAGCAAAAACGGACCTTATATTCAAAGAATAAAGCTGACATTTGACTTCTCAAGTGAATCACTGAAAGACAGAAGAGAACTTAAAAATTAAAAAAACTGACAACCTGACATTTTCAGCCCCCCACATACATACTCAACACACAAAGTATTGTCTCAGTTTTGTACAAAAGAAATACCAAAATAAATTCTTACGCAAAAAGAAAATGATCCCTGATGGAATTTCCCTAATGCAGAAAAAACTGAAGAGCACAAAAAAGGGTTTAAAAATGTGAGTAAATCAACAGAAATTGTTTACAACACATAATCTAAAACTTCTGAAGTTTTAAATTCATGTCGAATTAAACTACATGAATAATTACACAACATATAGGAGGAGGGTAAATGGGGTGGAAAGGTATTAAGTTCCTTGCATTTTCCATGAAGCAGTGAAAGTACTAATTAAAGTAGAATCATATAAGTTAAGGATATATATATATCTGACGAAGGACTCATACCTAGAATATATAATGAAAATTCAAAACTCAGGAATTTAAAAAATCCAATTAAAAACAAACAAAAGACACAGACATTTCACCGAAGAGGATACATGGATGGCAAATAAGAACATAAAGGTGTTCAGCATCTTATCCATTAGAGAAATGCAAATTAGAAGCACAGAAAGATATCACTATATACCTAACAGAATAACTAAACAACAGCACATGCTGGTGAGGATGTGGAGAAAACGAAACGCTCATACACTGCTGGTAGGAATGTAGAACAGTAGAGCCCCTCCGGAAAACAGTTTGGCTGTTTCTGAAAAAAAAACCCTCAGTGCATATTTGCCATATGACCCAGCAATTGCACTCCTGCGCACTTATTACAGAGAAATGAAAACATATGTCCACACAAAAACATATACATAATTGCTCATAGGAGCTTCACCTATAAGAGTAAAAAACTGGAAACAAACAAAATGTCCCCCAGTAAGTACATCCATACCCAGAGTAATACTCAACAATGAGAAGGAGCAAAATATTAAGATACACAGAAACTTGGAGGGATTATGCTGAGTGAAAAAAAACAATTTTAAGCAGTCACATACATTATGATTATATTTTTATAAGAGTCTTGAATTGATTAAATTATAGAGATGGAAAAGGGTGCCAGGGTTAGGGATGGTGTGGAGTACGGTGCTGGATATGAATATAAAGGGGTAGCAGAAGGGAGGTCTTTGTGGTGGTGAATAGATCAGTATTTAGATGGTGGTGGTAGTTATACAAATCTATACAAGTGGGAAAAAATGACACAAATTGAAAAAATTAACACACACTGTACCAGTATCAGTTTTGTGGTATGATATTTTACTGGAATTAAGATGTAACCATTGGAGGAAATTTGGTGAAGTATACATGGGACTATACATATACTATATTGAAAACTTCCTGTGAATCTATACTTAATTCAAAATAATTTTTTAAGTTAATTCAAATAGGTTAAGAATACTGACTATAATCTTTAGGGTGACCAATAAAAGAATAATAAAATGAAGTATAAATAACATGCTAATAGAAGAAGAAGATAATATTAACAAGTTAACTAATACAAAAAAGGCAAAAATGAATAAATAAGAAAATTAAAATGTCAAATTTAAATTTATCAATAATTACATTAAATATGAAGGGGTTAAATACTCAAAGTAAAAGACTAAAATTGTCAGATTGGAAAACACAGTAAAATCCAAATGTATACTGTTAACCACAGACATAGATTAATAATAAAAAAAGAGATACAGAAAAGATGAAAGTAGAAAGATGGAAAAAAGATACACAACACTTACATTAACCAAAAGAAGCCTAATACAGCTAAACTTATATCAGACAAGTAGATTTTAAGAAGCATCTCTGGAGATAAAAAGGGACAATTCATAGAGATAAAGGATCAATTCAACAGAAAGAAAAACAATCTTAGTAATCTAAAAAGATAATCTCTAAACAGGTAGGGCAGGCACTTCCCTGGTGGTCCAGGGGTAAAGAATGCACCTGACAATGCAGGGGACGTGGGTTTGATACCTGCTCAGGGAACTAAGATCCCACATGATGCGGGGCAACTAAGCCTGCACGCCACAACTAGAGAAGAGAAAAACCCACACGCCACAGCTAGACAGAAGCCTGTGCAACACAACTAGAGGGAGGCCCGCACACCACAACGAAGAGCCCGTGTGCCGCAACTAAGACCCAATGCAGCCAAACAAATAAATAAATAAATAATAAATCTTTAAAAAAAGAAAAAAAAAAAACCAGGTAGGGCAAAAGGACTCAGAATCCAAATAAGAAATAGGCAAATCCACAATCATAATCAGAGTTTATAACAAATCTCTCTCAGTAACTTGACAGAATGAAAAAAAATCAATAAGGATACAGAAGATCTGAACAACATTCTAAATAAAGTTGACCTAATTGACAAATATAGAACATTGCACTCAACAACTGCTGAATGCTGAATTCTTTCCAAATACAAAGGAAATATTTATCTAAATAGACTATAGGTAGTTCAAAAAGCCAGTGTCAACAAAACCCAAAGAATAGATGACCTCTGATTACAGTAAATTAAGCTCGAAATCAGTAACAGAAAGGTAACAAGAAAGCTAAAATGTTAGTCAATTAAGCGATACATTTCCAAATAAAGCATGGGTCAAAGCAATTATATTAAAAATTAAACATTTTGAATTAAATGATGATGAAGATACAACATACCAAAATTGTGGGATGCAGCGAAAGCCATGCTTAGAAAGAAATTCATAGACTTAAATGGATATATTAGAAAAAGATGAAAGATTAAAAATCAATGAGCTGAGCATCTGTATCAAAAAGCTAAAATAAAACAGTATACCAAATCCGAAAAAAGGAAGAAAATAACATAGGTTAGACCAGAATTCAGGAAAATTTTTTAAAAATACAATAAAGAAATTCAAGAAAGCCAAAAGTTGGACTTTTAGAAGAAAAAGGATTAACAAAATAGATAAACTGCCAGGAATGTTTCAGAAATTGGACTTTATTATAAATTTTTAAAATTTTCTGGTCATCAAAAGATACAATTATGGGAGTCAAAAAGCAAAACACAAAGCAGAAAAAGACAGCTGTAATACATATGTCCAACAAAAACACTGTATTCAGAATATATAAAAAAACCCTTGTCAGTCAATGAGAAAAGGACTGACAAAACAATAGAAAAGTGGGCAAAAAACTTAAACAGAAACTCCACAAAGGAGGATATTCAAATAACCAACAAGCATATGAGAAGATACTCAACATCATCAGTCGTCAGGAAAATGCAAATTAAAACAATAATGTGATACTACAAGTACCGCTAGAGTGGCTAAAATTGGGGGGGGGGGGAGGGGGAAAGAAAATTAAAGTTAGTGGTACCAAGTATAAGCAATGATATGGACAACGAGAATTTTCATACATTATAGTGAGAGCACAGACCTACAACTGCTTTGGGAAACAGTTGGGCAGAATCTACAAATGCTGAATATATACCTTAAGACCCAGAAATCTCACTCGTAAGTAAATATCCAAGAGAAATGCACACTTGTGAACATCAAAAGACACGTTAGAACATTCATGGAAATTTTATTTATAATACAGCCAAAAACTGGGGAAAAACCACAAAACTATAGTCAACAAAAGAAAGGAAAATATATTCTAGTACATTCATGCAACGAAAAATGAAAAGAACAACAGCTACATACAACAACAAAAAAGAATCTCACAGACACAAAGCGAAGACAAAGAAGCCAGGTACAAAAGCATATATACTCAGATTGCATTATATAAAATTCAAATACTTGTCTATGGGATGAAAGTCAAAATAGTGTATGATCTGACTTATATGTGGCATCTAAAAAAGCCAAACTCATAGAAACAAAGAGTAGATTGGTGGTTGCCAGGGGTTGGGAGAAATGGGGAGATGCTGGTTAAAGGATACAAACTTCCAGTTATAACATGAAAAAATTCCAGGTATCTAACGTACAGCATGGTGACGATAGTTAACAATATTGTATTATATACTTGAAAGCTGCTAAGAGAATAGATTTTAAAAAGTCTTCACCTAACACACACATAAAGGGTTAATTACGTGAGGGGACAGATGTATTAACTAGCCTTACTGTGGTAAATACGGGTAGCAAATATTTCAAATATCACGTTGTACATCTTAAACTTACACAATATTATATGTCAACTATAACTCAAATAGGCTGGAAAAAATAGTGATTCCTTTGGGGTATTTAGGACTGACTGAGGGGACACAGAGATTATGATGGAGTGCTGGTAACTTTCTATACCTTGATTTATGGGGAAGGTTATGTGTACATTCAATTTGTAAAAAATCCTTGAGCCATATAATCTTCCCTTGATTGTATGTTTTTTCCCAATATTTTTTAAAGTTTACAAAGTAAGTGATACAATCAGAGCAGAGAACCTGGGGTACTCCAATGAATGATATAAACATACACTTCTCTTAAAGAAAGCGGTAGTAGGAATAGTCTCTATCTATGTATCAAGCTATATCTTCTCTGACAGAAACTGAATTTAAAGTTCAATTACCAAGCATTCACCTTAAGTGAAGGAAAATATAGAAATGGATGTCTGAAGATGAAGCTTAGTCTATTACTGTGATAGATTACCCTCCACAGGCTTGATATGGATTCAACTGGCTAATTCCCATTGCCAGAATAAATCTTTTAACAAGTGCTCAAGTCAAGATTAATCCTCAGCAAATGTGTTTTGACCTCTGTAGCGCATCTAGATCTTTCTTCCTTAAAGATTATAAATTTTTAAAACTTGTATCATTTAATTGCACACCAAATTAGAAGAAAAAATTAATCATTATGCTGTCTTATACTTTTACACTAAAGTAGTTTGACCCACCCTGGTACAAGGCTGATATAATTGTAAGATTTTTTAAATTATAAATTGTTTTTCATCTTTTTTCAAAAGAAAAAAGATACCTATTCTTTAAAAAGATACCTATTCTTTACCTATTCTTTAAAATTAATGTAATGCCAAACATACTCAACAAGATCAACATCTTAATATTTTGATCGTATACATGTGGTTTATGCACTTAAGCTTAATCCAATAGAAAACTTTTCAAATACGTAGATTCACTTAACAAAAATTGCTACAAAATACTGAAATATTAACTTCTTAGGTTTTATCTATCCCTTCTGTGTTGTTAACTGAAAAGGAAGTTAACATTATTAGCCCTATTTTCATGGCTAACATCACTCTTTCCAGAAGTACTTGTATTATTGTCTACAAAAATGACTGCTTAGGATCAAACTGAATTTCCCAAAGCATTTCTGTATAGATTATCCAAACCTAATTTGTGGCCCTGTTATTTTGCCTTATTCTGAATTCAGAGTACAGCAATGAGAATAAAACAACCCAAATGCTTATGTACATTTGATGAATACTATATTTCTATCACTTAAAAGCTAAAATATGTATTATCTTGAATTAAGCAAGAAAAATGACCACTGCTTTTGCAACCCTAGTTTTGGTAGATTTTAAACAAATTTATAAACATATATTGCTAGTTCACTTTCCCAACTTTTTGTTTGTTTGTTACTCCCTCAACATAATGAAAAATAAGAAGCAAGGCACTCTCTGGGGAATCTGCCATAACAGGTGCACCTCATAGAAATGCAGACTGTTTTTTTTGTTTTTTAATCTGCACCTTGTCTTTTCTTCTTGTACAGCAAGAAAAGTGCTTATTTTCTTGTGAATTTACAAAAATGCTGTAAAACACTCTCTGGAACTGATCCCAAATATGAAATGCAAAGAGGGACAGGATGCTGAGAGTATTCAATGAAATACAGCACCTAAAATGGTAGCAATAACAGGAAAAAAAATCTTATACATAATAGAGCTCCATTTCAAGTTTGGAACCAAGAGATGCCTCTTTTTCCATAAATCATTCAGTGAAATACTGAGTAGAGCACAACTCCGATGCATTATTGAACAGGCAAACCCCCTTGCGCAGTAATTGATGGTGGCACTCTGATTTAATGATCCTCATTTTTAAAGCTAATTAAAGAAATTGAGTTGCATGTTCAAAGCATATTAGCTTAATGTGACCAGACTATTTTGGACATAAAGTAGCTCACAGTTCCTGAGCTAAACAAGATACAAAATGCAACAGCAAGTTATAAGGGCGGGGTGGGGGGTTCAGATGAAACAAGCATAATTTTACATTTTCTATGCGACCTATCTTTAGTTCATTCAAATACTTATTCAGCACCTGAAATGTCCCAGACATTGGGCTCTAGGTGATGGGATGGTAATTAAAGAGGTGTCTGTGGTAGACTGTGAAAAAAAGGTAACAAATTATTTTCAGCTCCTCTCAGCAAGAACAAGTCTATTTCCCCACCTTTGAATCAAATAAAAACGTTCTTGATGAAGTAGTAAAAATTATTAATTTTATTCGATATTGACTCTTGCATGCACATCCTTTTAATACTCTGTTAAAAATGGTAAGTAAGTATAAAGTACTTCTGCTATACAAAAAAATACAATTGTCAGAAGAGAAGCACTATTGTTTGAGTTGCAAACTCAACTATGCTATTTTTTTCATGGGCACCATATTACTTGAAAAAAATGACTTAAAACCAAAAATGATTATACAGACTTGGGTATATGGCAGACAATTTCTCAAAAATAAACAAAGTATGCCTGTCACTTCAAGGAAAACAACTGACAGTAATTGTTGCCAGTAGTAAAATTTGAGCTTTCAAGTAAAAATGAGAATTTTGAAAAATTTGCATCTGCCATCCTGAGCTTGACACTTTTCCATAATTTAAAGACTCCATTGATAAGATCAGAATCAATATTAGCAAGTGTCACTTTCTGATACTATATAGTGAAATGCGAAATGTAATTTTTCTATTTTTCAAATTTTCCAGATGACCAACATAAAATTATGCATGGATAATAAAAGTAAAAATTCAAAGCACAAGACAGATTTTACTGTAATAGAGTACAAAATGTTCACCGTTTTGGTTTCAGATTCCACGTTGTAACTAACCTTTAAGAAACTACCAAGAGTTTTGGTGTCCTATGGAACGAGGATATCCACAACCATCTGAAAAGCCTACATATACCCCTCCCCTTTTCCAGCTACGTACTGATACTTGCACGAGGCCAGATTTTCTCATATACTTCAACTAAAACAACAAATTCAAACAGATCAAAGGCAGAAGCAGACATGAGAATCTACTGTCTTCTCCTGAGCCACGTTAAACAGATGTGCAAAAATATGAAACAATGCCACTCTTCTCACTAATTTTTAAAGGTAATCAGTTTATTACTGTTTTTAATGTAATAAGTAAATATTTACAATAGTTCTCAATTTTAATTTCTAACCTGATAAATACTGGTGGAGAAAACCACAAAAACAAAAGCTCTTTGAGGTGCTTAGTAATTTTTAAGAATGTAATGGGGTCATGAGGCCAAACTGAGAGTTGCTGCCTTAGAACATAAAATCTCAATAGGAGGAGGAAGCAATAAGCAGAGAACTGCTATTTATTGAGTGCTTGGTAAGCACTGGGCTTACGCCTTAGGGTTTTAAAATCCATGTTATTTAGTTCCCATTTTACAACTAAAGGAGGAAAAAAAAAGGGGCTCAGTCAAGATAAATATATATTTTTTCGTTTTAAGAAATCAACTCTGGCTTAAGATCATTTACTTATAAACATCAGCGCCAGAATACAAATCTGGACTGTGCCTGTCTCCAAACAAAACAACACTACAATACTGCCAGCACCTGAGATCAGATAATCAAAACGAAGGCCTCTAGATCACCAGGAAATCCTTAAATTATGTTCATTATACTATTTAGGACAGTGAAACAAAAGACAACAGAGCTCTATGATTAAGACCTGGGCTCTGGAGTCAGCCTGCCTGCATTCAAATACTAACTCCCCCACTTAACCTCTCTGTGCCTCCGTTTCCCCAGCTGCAATATGAGGAAAATACTATCCTGTGCTTCACAGTATTGTTATAATGATGAAACAGGTAACTCTACGTGGAATAGCTCCTGGCACACAGCAGGAATTCCATACATGTTAACTGCTATGATGATGATGAATGATGAGTGACACATCTTTTTCAATATGGTTCCTACGAGAAAAATGAGGTGTCTTCAAAGTAACTTCAGTTATTTGGCTAGTTTATTTATGTTAAAAACTTGTTCTCTAGCAAGGAAAGTTAAGTTATTGATGCACAAAAGTTCTAAATATTCAACAACATTCACATACTCATTAATTAAGCAATCATTTATTGAGTTTGAGCAAAGTGTCGTGTTAGGCACAAGGTATTCAAAGATGAACATGGCATGGATTTTATCCCAACAGTAGTAAACGGACTCCAAACAAACCTCCAAACAAATGAATTCTACAACTCCTGTTTACGCTTGTTAAGAACAAATGGCGAGTGGCGCACAGCATATACACCACTAGTCTAGGCATGTGTGTTGATGTGTATTTGCAGAATGTCTTTCCTTTATTTAAATCTCAACACTTCTGTGCTTTCTTAACAAAATTTCCAAGGGAAAAAAATTTACAGAATGTAACTTGACCAAAATAATATTCTTATCAAAGTACGCTGAAATTTTCTACATCAAAGGGGTAAAGGTATCAAAATTAAGTAACTTTATCCTTTTCAAATGCCACCACAAATTTTAGAAATTGAAAATCTAGATAAATGACATGTTAGAATGTTTGCAGTGTTTTTTCTATGTCCCACATTTCCAGAAGATAAAACTGATTCACTGTTCACAGTCTGCTTAGAGAAAAATAAAAATAAAACCTTCTAGACAAGTATAAATATATGGAAATGGGCATATGAAGACTGATGTTACTTTGCCATGCTGTCTCTCCATTCCACTATTACCTTTACCCAGTTCATTTACTTTAAAACCTAGCATAATTATAAACAAAAGCAGAATGAAACTTGTGATTTATATTAAAAAGGCCCTCTGATTAAAATCTGGGGGGAGAATTTAAGGGAAATGGCAAATCTTCATGAATTTGAATTTACAAAAGATTTAGTTTAAATTTATTTCTCTTTAGAAATGCTATTAACTGTTTTTTCAACTTATTTGCTCCTTTAAATTACAGAACTAAGGATTCAGAAACAGTGTAAATTAGAAGTTAAAAAAAAGCATTGGCTTCAGGGTCAGACAGACCTGGATTCTTCCCCTAAATCTACCAATGAATAACTGTGTGGTCCAGATTAAGTTATATAACCTCTCTAAACCCCAATTTCCTCACTGGACAAAATGGGGATAAAACCCATCTCAAAAAGCTAATGGACTGGTTAAACGAGACAAAGTCCATAGCACACAATGGCTTCCTAGAAGTAATTGTTCTTGTTGTTGCTGTTGCTATATTTCAAATGCAAATCAACCTCTATTGTTCTAAATTCTTGGGTTGTAAAGCTGATTTACATTATACCCAGTAAATTTCACATTTTTTCCCTCTTCTCCAAAGACCATTTAACTTTGTCACAAAAACACCATACAATTAGCACCATTTGCTGTTTTAGACACACATGCATGCCCAATAGCAAGATGGTGTTGCATTTTAATCCAGCACTGTATAAAAAGCTTGAACACTGCCTTCTTGCCCAGGATAAAACAAGAATTTTAGTCCCTTCAAAGACTCTATATTTACAAACTTTTAGTTAAAGGAACAAACATTTAAAAGCTGTTATTGTACCAAAAATAAAGTATTTGAAATTCCTACAGTAAATAAACTTTATGGTAAATGTAAAAACATGAGACTCAACTCCTCCTCTCGTAACTTCTCCTAGATAACGTACATTGAAGTCTCAAGAAACAGACACTTTCCTGTTAGGCGGCTGCAATGCTCTCTCATAAAAGCAAAACCATTTCAGGGGTAAGAAAAATAGTTTTTTCACTTTCACAGGCAACATCAACTGGGAAGAATTCCAATCGATTTCTCGAAACTTCCTGTTAATGGGGTTGAGGCGTATCTTCTTTCTCTCCGTTCCTCTTCCCCCATACCCAGTCATAATTTAACCCAGGCATTCTTGGGAGAGAGTAGCCATTTCCCCTTTCCTGACAGCAAGCCTACAGGTGAATTATCTTCATTTCAGTCTCAAATTAGAAACCATCGACAGAAGGGTTATGTTTTCATCTTTTACGTTAAGTAATAAAATGAAGCTGAGGAAATACAGGCATCTCTGCTCTTTGAGACATGAATTACACAAAACAGCATCTTTCTGATAACCAAAGTCAAAACAGAGCAACCAATACTGTTATCAAAATTCTCAACTTTCCAACAATCTAAAAACCATAAATGTAAGAAAGTGTCAGAGGTGCGGATGTTACTGCTTAAAAGCAGCATACCTCAACACTTTGGCCGTGAACTTGATTTATCAGTCCTACAAATACAGAAGAGTGGCTCTCTGGGCAGGCCTCAGAATGGTGGTGTTGCATCCAATACCCTCTGCTTACATCAGATATTTGAAAGTAACCCTCGGAAGTACACACTGACAACCTGTTTCTTTAGGTTCTGTAAAGTGCGCTCCTGTTTTAAGACAGCATGAGAAAAAAAAATACATGGGGTACATTACTTCATGTACTCTTGTGCAGAAAAGCTGTCGCTAAATTAGTGTGTATTCTTAGTGTATTTCATTCTTAGCAAGATGAAATAGTCCTTTGAAGTACAAGTCATGTATTTTACAATTATAATTGAGGGTCTTATCCATCAAAAATGTCATTAAAACCTTTACCTTTGTTTTATGTTGTGTGTTTTTACTACAACCTTTAAAATGTG